>NC_136901.1:67607979-67662427 GCF_949606895.1 Notothenia rossii | reverse complement strand
TACAGTGCTTGCCTCGACGGGGAGGAATTGCATTGAATTACAGCAGCAGCAGGAGCAAACACTTGCCTCGGGAGGGAGAAAAAGAGCCACAGCGGAGAATAAACAGAATGGCAACCATGCGCGGGAAGTCTTCTTCGCTGCTTTTGTGGCAGACTACAGCGCCACTTACAGGCCTGGCATATGTACTACAGCGTCTCCAGCGCTTTTCGAGCGGCAATGGCCGGCGGTGGCCCAACCCCACATTCCCCTGATAGGTGGAGAGTTGCCATATAGGCGGAGCTCCTCGTTCCTGACGTCAGAGAATTTTCAAATCTGTATCAGTCTGTATCAGATCGTTGCAGCCCCGTTTTTAGAGATTTGGGTATGGAGAAAAGAGAGAGGGTTGTGTTTTCTGACACTTGGTGAGTTCCCTGGAACACCGGGGACACATATTCATGTATCAAAGACGTACAAAAGTGCATTATGCATGATAGGTCCCTAGTTGCTTTCAAATAATATCTAAAATGGTATCTTCCTTGCTCCAGGCTGGATAAATGAGACTTGATTGTACTGCATGAGTTGTGTGAGGGGATTGAAAAAGGGAGATTTGATATACTTTCGTTGTTTGAGGCGCGGTCCTATTTACTTACATTTGTCAAGACTTTTCTCCATTTTCAGATTCTTTGTTCATCGTGGGGCATTTGATTAAAAAAACTTCTCCTTAACAAATTCAAGGTAACACAGGGTGAGTAATTGGTATACACATGCTTATTTCGGGTTATTCCATTAAGAAGTAAAGCTAAAGTTCCCCTTTGTTCACCAGAAAAGTGAAGGGCCTTTTGTCTGCGTTACAATTGCTTTTACTTTCTGATAAGACTTTTACTATGGAGTATTTTACAGTGTTGTCTAATATACTTAGTGAAGTATCTGAATACTTCCTCTAACACGGACTAAATTAAACCTTCTTAGCATTAATGCATTGTATGTATTGACAAATGTATGCTGTGTTTCCTCTCAATAACCTGTGTAACATAACCTGGCCAGCTCCACTTTCAACTCATACCCTGCTTACATCTGATTTCTTAATATTACAACAAAGTTAATATGCAGTACTGTAAATCTATGATCATCTCTAATTAAGGAAATCATAATTTATGGCACATTAGCTACTTAAAAGCCACTTTCTCTGAGGACCATAGGGACCTTTTCATGCATTCTCAAGTGTTTTCTCTCCTTGTATAAAATAGATTATGTGTAATTTCCTTACCGTTCTCAGCCTCGAGTATATCTGCAGCCTGCTCCTCTGCCTCCTCGTCCTCGCTTCTCTCCTCCATGTGAGCCGGGGTGTGCAACAGCTTAGCTGGCATGGGGTCTCTGTTCCTGGGCAGACTCTGGCTGCGCTGCTTGTGAGAGCGTCGGTGTGTGTGGCTGTGTGTGTGTGGCCCTCGCTCCAGAGGGAAGGGCCCGTCCCGCTCCCTGTCCCTCTCTGCGGCGTGGTGTCTCCGTACGGGCAGCGTGGCCTGTCTGCGTCTCTCGGGGGACATGCCATGTCTGCCCAGCCCTCCGTACAGTCCCATATCTCCTGCCATGCTCCCCATCAGGCCCCCGTAATCATTCTCCCCGGGGCCGTCTGGAGGAAGTGCAGCCCTGAGCTGGTCAGAGGGGTCTCGATGAGGTCCTGCCAGGAGCGCCTCTCACGGTGGGTGGAGCGGCATCCTGATGAGTGGGTGCTGGTGCTGCCGGTGCCATGCCCATACCATCTCCACGCTGGTCCTCGCCGAGGAGTGGGAGTGCGTTGACTCGCTGGAGAAGTGCCGTCCGTGCTTGGGCTCTGGGAAGGGGCTTGAGGAGTTCACCTGGAGAGTGAGAGGGGAGGTGGAAGAGACCATCTGTGGAGGGATGGGGGAGGTGGAGGCACTCATTGATGGAGGGAGTGGGGACGGAGTGGAGCGCATAAGGCTCATGGAGCTGACCGAGCGGGGCAACTGGTCGTAACTGTGAAGGAAGTTATTCTGAAGGCCCAAGGGTGAGTGAGACAGGTGGGAGGATACAAGCAGACAGAAAGGTGAAATGTGAGCACGGATATAAGGAAAAACATGACCCGCAAAACAAGGAGAGTGACGAGGTGTGCAAGGAAAGAGAGAAGAAAGAAAGACAGGAAATATAAAGGGCAGAAAGAGAACAAAAGATGACAGCAAAAAAAGCAATGAGATGGCAGAATGACTGTTGTATGGCTCAGCTGTGGAAACATGGTACCACTGGACCTTCGTTATGTACAAGTCCTGTTCAGGGCTACATTATCTTTCAGAGAAGTGATGAGCGTTGGCAATGGACGCCATCTAGAGGTCAGATTTAAGAAAAATTCTGGCAGCAGAAATCAGATAATCTTGGCTGCTTACTCTCACACTCTGATGTTTTATTAATGCTGAGAGCTCTGGTCTTTGCAGCTCGGAGAACTGTGGGGCTTTTATGAATAAAATATTCCATCTGAATGAAACACTGCAAAGAAAATGTTGAGTGTGTGTTTGTGTGCTTACTGATGGCGTGCGGTGATATGTGTCACAGAGGGATGAGGGTCCCTCCTGTTTGAGCGTCATCGAGCCATCAACCTCGTCTTGATCGCTCTCACTCCAGTAGTCTGAAATCGAGATTATAACACAAACGTTTACAATTGACGGGCAAAAATCGGTTTTATCTAGGAAAGTGAATCCATCTCACCTTCATCTGGCGTGGCACCTTGTCATCTGGTGTGTAGCCGATGGCAGCTAGCCCCAGTCGGTTCATCCACCTATAGGAAACAAGGAGAGGAAAACATGTGAGGAGGAAGGAGAAGATAGGTAACAGAGGAGGAGAGAAAAGGATGGGTTATACTGGGTAAGTGGTAGGTGATGAATATAAAAACCGTTCGCTTTAAATAATTGAAGGGGTGTCTCTGAACGGTTTATAACTCTCTGAGGAGAGAGAGGCATCGAGATAATTAGAGAGATGGATGAAGAAAAGGATAAGTGACAATCCTCTGTCCCATGCACTCTCAGCAGAGTCTCAGATGGTGTTCTCTTTCTACATCCATCCTCCGTCAGATCCCGGCTTGTCCCGTGACTCTGCAGACACCCAATAATAAGGTCGCTGCTAAGAATAGACGCAGAGTCCGTGCACAAGGAACAGGAAACTTGCATAATACAGGCAGCAGCTTCCACATTTATAACAATGTGTCTTATTGTCACAAAGTCCCATGAAAAGACTAAAACTAACAATGATAATAACGGGTGTAGCTTATTCTTTTCTGCCATTAAACTCAACTTTTGTCAGAAAAAAAAGGGGGTTGAGCCTCATAAAATATTCCTTCATGAAGATAAACATCGGCACTGTAGTTTCATTGAATAATCCCAGATACACAGTTAGCTCGGCTTCCAGAGATACTCAGTTGTACAACAAATGTGTATTAATCCATCGCTGAAAGTAGTCCACATAAAATGCGTACTGTATTTCCTCCTGTTTTAGTACAGATTGAGAAGTTTTGAGTTTGGACTTATTCCAGAGTTTAGGATATCTTAATCAGTTTTGGAATCACTTTTGTCTTTCATTTTATTTAGTATGGTTTCTTATTATCTGTCTGCATACGTTGGGTATATTGTACCACAGGTTATACCTCTTTTCACTGCAAAAACGTTCCAGGAACTTTACACTGTAGGAATTCAGGTATTTAATCTGCGTTTTGACTGTAAATGTACTTCTTATGCTATTATTAGTATTGGCCCTGGGACTATCAAGTAGGAGCTTGCTGCAGCAAATGATGCTGATTGCCAAGTATGCTTGGATTTCCAATCGCAACTGCTGCAAACACTATATTAGCCTAACACTCCAATGTTATTGCCTCCAGAAGCTGAGAAATCCAGATGTAAGCTTGATGCATTTCAAGACATATATGGAGATTCTTCTGATGCCTATACCATCAACTCCCACTTAATCACACGTAAAAATGCACATGAAAGTCACACATCAACCTCCGAGCGCAGCATGGAAGTCAAATATAGCTAATTACCCTCCCCCAATTATCGCCCCATGTCATTGAGGAGAGGTGAGGATAATTAGAGCTCATCATACTGTAAACATCTCCAAAATGTCACACGAGCACACACGTGACACAAACAATTACACATTTAACAACAGAGGGCCGGGTTCATGCCTTATTCATGCGCAGTGTTGTGTGGCCTGTTGCCTTGTGTAAACTTGGTTTACTCAGTTAAAATATTCATGAAAGGACACAGGACGTCCCCAGCTTCTGACTGTCGTTCACATTAAGACACAAACACACAGTCAGACACACTCACCTGTTCATTTCTTCAAGACAATCTGTGGCGAAGAAGAAGCTCTTGATTTTGGGATGGCAGGCTTTGAAGGCACTGTAGTCAGCCGGGGGGAGAAGAAGACTGATTAGTGATTTTCGCGGTAGGTGTGCGTGCATGCATGTCATGTGGGTGATAGCAAATGTGGTTGATTAGTAATTTCGGCGACATGTGAGGGACACTCACAATTTCCGTCTGCACTCTATGGCTCGGTCTATTCTGAACTCAGGGAGGCTGATGAAGCCCTCAGCCTTCTCATCCTGCAGGCACAGACAGATGGAGAGTGGTGGTACATTATCAACACAGAGAACAAAATGTCATACATACTGATGTACCAATTTTTATGTTGGATAGCAGTACTCTAGTCGAGCCTATGAAAACAACATATGCTGTTTGTATTGGCTTCTTTCCCACTTAACATGAGGATACATTATACTTGACTATCTAAGCTTTAAAACTGGAGCATAGAAACACATTACGATACATTTTCAGATATTTTTCTTCCTAATTTGCAGATATGTTTATTAATCTAGATATCCAAACTACACCTTAAAGTCTTAACAGTGAGTTTTTTGCTTGTATCAGGTCAAACTACTACAGACTGCAACAAAAGATACATCTAAATCAGAGCTGCAACATTCAATTAATAAGCAAACATTGTTGGTTCTTTCACAAAGGTGAGAATTAGATGTTTTCCATGTTTACAGTCAAGTAAATAAATATAATCTGTACTTGCAGCCCTAATACAAAAGCTGAGAGTGAACGGTGATATTACATAATAAAGCAATGACAGTAACACGGAATGAATTCCATACACATGAAAATGGTTTGAAATGTTACCCTTAAAAATGTGTTTGGACTAATGATCTCATTATTATATTTATTTTATAACAGTTACCAGTGAAAACTATAACGAACAACATGTACAATGAACTGCTATATTTATATTGTGTACTTTTGTAATTTTTGTGTGTTTTTTTTTCTCAAATCTGTAGCTGGAATCTAACCAGTTGACTTGGCAATCTTGTTATTTTATGTTTAATGTTATGTTTATGTATAAACGCTTTTATAAAAGCTGGGGAACAAAATAAATGCAATAAAAAGTAAGCAGCAGTGGCTCAAATATTCAATTACCTCGGTTAAGCTCCAAGTGACTGGATCCTCCAATGTCTATTATGCAACTCAATAATATATGTAATTATAGATAAATAAAGCTGTTGATATCTGTTTCAGTTGCAAGATTGTTTTGTAAAAAAAACTAGTTTGAAAAACCGAATGCAGGTGCAGGAAGGTGTTGCAGAGTTTGACTTCAACGATGAGAATCAGGACATATTGAAGTGAATGTGATTCCTTACATTTTGGTTGGTGTACCAGTAGAGGCAGGACTCCTTGAGGATAAACCAGTACTTCCTCCACTTCTGGGTAAAGTAACCTTTAGCGTCCTTCTTCTTCCATAGCCAGCCCTCGCAGTCACCGTGGCCAAGGTCCTTACAGGAAATTCTCCTTCTACTGGCACTAGAGAGGGAACCTAAAAAGAGAGAAGAGAACGTTGTTAACACTGAGTCATTTTCAAAAAATTTGGCAATAAAACGAGGTTCACCATTTACCTAGCGGTTCCAGGCAAGCTAATTCAACATTTCTGGACTTTAGGTCTGCAGTAGCTTACAGTTAGAGTTTATTCTTGAAAAATCTGATGTTAACTTAATTCCTCTAAACTGAAGATATGTTTAACACATCTCCACAGCACAAGAATATTCAGTGACAGTGATACATCTAAAAGAGGTAAAGAATAAATCGAATACGGCAGGTGTTTGCAAGAAAATATATTGTGCAAGTGCAATGGTTTTGCAATAGCACATGCATTACTTTTTATCAAGAACTGTGCATCTGGACTTTTCATTATATTGTCAGGCTTCCAGGTTAGTTTACAGTTCAGACATTTAGATTGAGACACACTTTGGGGGTGAAACGTTTTCCTACCTATACAGTGGTATAACTGCCAAAAATAAGGTAAGAAAGAGAAAATGAGCCTACCTTTACTTCTCTTTTTGGTTTTCGTTCTTAGAGAGGTGTAATGGAAAGACTAGAAGGGAGAGGGAAAAAAACAATCTACTGTAGGTTGGTGTTCATGTACATAGAGAGGTTGTAGCAAGTTCACTCTACATGTTTAGCTTATTTTTATTGTATTATCCAGCCCACAGCAGAGAGGATTACTGGCACAGAGGGATCACAACAGTAATACTGCTGCAGCCAGGAAATGACCTACAACCTGTGATGGAGACAGTGGCGGACTGGCCATCTGGACGAATCCCGATGGGCCGGTACCGAAGTGGGCCGGTCGGGCCACTCGGCCAACGCCGATCGGCCCACTTCGGTACCGGCAGGGGCGGACTGGCCATCTGGAGAATCACAGAACGGCCGGGTCGGTTCATTAAAGTAGCGCTGACAGGCGACAGAGGTCCACCGTTTTCCCGCAGTGAGACTCCCCCCGTTGACAGTTCACTAGCACCCCCCACCCCCCATTCAAAGTCACAGAATATAATTGTGCAGTTTGCAAACACATTTGAATTTCACACTATTGCATTTCAGAAGAAGCTAATGTGAGTAGACGCTAAAGGTATCAACAAAACATAGCTGAATACATCTTCGGGGTTTTTATCTAGGTAACAAAGCTGAGTAAATATCTGTTTACAGTGGCGCTGACTCATTGTACGCTCATACAACTCATGTGCTTTAGAGGAGAGGCGAGGGCCAATGACTAACACAGCTTCCTGTAGCCTAAATATGGAAAGCTATTTACCTCATCTGACTTTTATCTTTTATTTAATTATCAGAGTCCCCAATGGATTTCATCTCAGGTATCTACTCCAATTTTTGCCTGACTGTATGTTTAGCTATTATTACTATTTGGACACACTCCATCTCCATGTAGCAGTGGAAGAGTCTTCATGTTGCGGCAAAAGAGATGTTTCATTTCAACGCTACACTTTCTAATCAAATTCTTAACTTAGAATCTGTAGGACTTTTCCCATATTTATTAAAGTTTTAGTTTTTAACTTTTTATAGTGAGTTCATTGTTAATGTGAATGAAGCTTCTGTTGCGTCATTAAAATGCAGTAACAGAATAAAAATGTACTGAAAAAGGGAGCATTATTAAAACATCAGGTAACTAAGAACTATTGATCTATAAAACATCTAAAAAATACACAGTCAGCTCGTTGGCTCTGGCTGCTCTCCTACCTTCCTCATGGAGGCGGCTCCTGAGCTCCCTGAGCCGGAGTACCTACAGGACAACACACAGGATTAAATGTAACCACAAACGACTCTTTCAACTCCTTCCATCAATCCATGTGGTTAAACCACAAACAACCACAACCACAGACTCACCGGTCTATTGTGTCCGCTCGCAGTGTGTCCGCACCCCGCTGAGAGAGAAAAGGGGAACAAATGCCTCATTTAAGTCTTTCACTTTCCTTTGTTAATAATCATATAGAGGGGATGTATCTTGATAATACAATTTCTAAACTATGTTCTAACTTTATTTTTATTTATTTCAATTTTTTTATTTTGTATACAAACCCAAACCCTTTTCCAATTCCACCAATAATATATTTCAGTGTATGCATTTCAAAGATGGATAGAAGTGTTTGTGAAAAATTCTATATGCTTTACAAAATGCCTCTCTGTGAAACTATGAAAATACAATACAAGTTTTGGGAGATTCTGATACATGTAAAAAGGCAAACTCTGTCCCTTTAAGAGAGGCATAGATTTTCAAAAGCGGTTTTGTAGAGGATTCAATCATCAACCAGAAAAATCTATTTTGAAGTAAAATATTTTAATACCACCATTAATATTAAAAATTAAATATTAAATGTTTTAATTTTGCTTTGTTCTAAAGTGCTTTGGGGAAGTGGTACCTCAACTTTTAGGGGCCTTAGTTGCTCTACAAAATGTGTAGGACTGCTAGACATGAAACTTCCCGATAAATTGTCCATCGGTAATAAGTTATTTTGCATAAATGTTGATGTTAATCGAAAAGAATCATGCAGAGAGGACGAGGGAGAAGAAACAAGCAGGTCATTAAGGTTAGCGTATGCTTGTTAGTGCCGCATAGTATACTTCATGTGCCACCGAATAGATATGAGTCACCAGCATGAGAAGCTGAGAGGGTTAGAGAGGCTGGTGTTAGCTAAGCTGTTAGCGCTGATGTGTGTATGTGTGTGTTTGCGTGCCTCTTGTTTTAAGCACAGTCGGTCAGTCGCTCTTGTAATTGGTCTGGCTGATGCTGAGTCATGCACCTACTCACAGGGATACGTGTTTTTCGTGCATGTGCGCATGCCAGTGTGTATGTGTGTTTGTCCAGAATAAACTCCTATTTAGACTCAGGCGTTTCTGAGGAGATGGGGATATTAGGATGAGTTAGGATGAGTCGTGAGATGGCTACCCTGCATGCAAATGCACTCCACTGTGCTGGTGTGTGTCTGTTTGTGTATGCCTGTGTGTGTTCTTGTGTGTGTGCTTGAGAGAAAAGTTACAGAGGGGTGTGTTTCAGAGTGTCACCGTCATTCTCATAATCTGTGAATCTGGCAGCCATGCAATGACACTGATCATCCTCACTCTCCTTTGTCTCCTCTACCTGACACACACAACAACATGTGTGAATCTGTGAACACCATGACCTATGCTGCGAACACAAACCTTCGGAGAGGATATGCACTTGTAGGAAGTTGTGCGAGTGAGTCAGAGTAAAAGCCTTGAAGTTGATTTAGCTGCCACTACTCGTAATTTTTTTTCCTACAGCAGACAGTTTCACATTTGTTAGTAGAAAACAATGCATTAGTAATAGCTGAATTTTATTTAGCTCCTTCAGTTTGAGGGTCCTGGTATTGTTCAAATTGGCGTTAGTCAAAATGTCTGCAGTAAAAAAAACAAGAAATGACACATTAAACGATAAACTACCTATACTCCGCCTGTGAAAATAGTCATCAGACTTCTACTCTGATTATTCATGGGATCCACTAGATCAGGTCAACAGTACAATGTATTAACACATTGGCATTGTAATATATGATAATGTACAGTCACATGCAAGAAGTGCATCCCATTAAATAAGAAACCCTTTTTTTGATAGTTTTACTGAACATGAGGAGCTAAGCATTCACCTGTCTATCTAAAGATTTACACTGGTTCAAATTCACTTCAAATGCAATGTGTATTTTACATTTGAAGTGAATGTAAAATCTAATAATGTTTGGACAACGATGGAGCTCCAAGATCACAGATCAGAGGAATAAGATAAAGTAGATCATGTTTTAACAACATCTATCATCTCAGTAGGATCAAATAATTGTTGATTTTGGTAATTTTTATGGGATTTGTTGACATAAAAAAATCTAACCAGCATTATCCTTTACATGACATTTCTCTATCCATGTGTAAACAAAATAGACATACAGACCACCACCACTTCTAACTAGCTTAACCAGACACAAGTAGACACACATTTAAACTGTAAAAAACACATTTTAAAATAGGTAAAATAACCTAGACTGTGTACATACGGGCAAAGCTTCGGGTGGCTGGTCTAGGCGCAGGGTGGAGGACAGCATGGAGGGGCTGATGGGAAAGCTAGGGCTGCTGGGATTGCGGCTCTTGCGCCGAGACCGTCTGGTGGAATCCCTCCGACTCTCTCTGCCCGGACCCTCGGGCTCCTCCTCGATCACCAGGATCTTGTCGTCGCTGAGGTAACGCAGCAGGGAGTTGTCTGAATCTGTGGGGATGAGGAGGGGTAAAGGCAGGGAGCAGTTAGAGGACGGAAAGGCTCAACTTAAAGCGGAAAAACCCACAGAGGAGGGGGGGCGGGGGAGAAGCGTCGTAAAGTCGAGGGATAACCCAAAAGTAGAGTCAGATGAAACCCTTACAGATAAAAAGCCAACAGAAAGGGATAAAAGGGCCTCAGAGCTGAAGCATCTGATATGGATCCAGCCGGGGACACACAGCTAATCTGTTTGCCATGATTATGCTGATTTGGAGGGCACAACTGCTCAACCCTGTCGGTCAGAGAAAGTATTATTCCAGATAGAAAAAGCTTCTTATTTAATTTGTTTATTATCCATTTACCTAAATGTGGAGAAAGGGACTGAAGGAGAGAGAAGGAGAAAGGCAGACCCCAGTTGTGTGCTTTAATGTTATTCATGGACTTTCTGATGGTAGAATGGAGGATCCTCGGTTGAATACAGATCAAGGCTCGCTGCGAAACGGTGAAGCTGGTTAGAATTTGTCGAAAAGAAATTCCCTCATTTCCAGAGCAGCTGTATAAATGCAATTTCCTTGCATTTATGTTTCCTTGTAGCTCTGTCAGATACATAGGCCTACCTGGCTGATATGTATCCTCACACAACCACACCATGAAAACCAGAGGATGAGCTGAAATGTGTTGAGTATGGAGCAAAGCGCAAACCGTTTCTTTATTTTCATATGTGTGAGGGGGTGTGTGTGTGTGTGTGTGTGTGTGTGTGTGTGTGTGTGTGTGTGTGTGTGTGTGTGTGTACCTCGGCTCCCTCTCTTGCCCATGCTGGGTTCCTTGGGTTCGGCCATCCAGTTATATTCAGGAGGCATGGAAACGGGTCTGAGGTCACCTGGAACGACCAATCAGCAATCAGAGAGTCGTCTAAGCGGGGGAGGAGTGGGGGTGTCGCAGGAAGACGGTGACTGAGAGACAGCGTGGGAGACAGCTGGACAGGGGTGGACAGGTGAGACAAAGTGTGTGCAGTTGAGGGGGGAGGAACGGGAGACTCTCAATTATGATGTTCAAGGTAGGGATCACACGGCCTTATTTTCATTCAATAATATCAAGTATGTTTTTCATTCTCAGTTTTTTTAGTCCACCACAAGGGGGTTAGCTGAACACACAGTCTGCTAGCATGTTTTATTGATAGCTAATTACCACTAGTGAGATATTATTTCACGTCTTGTCAACATAAAAGGGTTTTACAAAAATAAATTGTCACAGGTGTTGGATTTCGAAGTGTACGTTGAATATTGACTTTAGTTTTATCTCTGTTTTGGTCTCCGGCGACTAATGAGGGAAATATATTGTTATTCAGCAGCGACATAACTTTGTTTTTGTACAATTTATTGCTGGACAGGTAACGTACAGTTGGTAAACCTAAGCATTAATTGTTGAAATAATAGTACTGAATATAGTCTTATTAAGAGCAGAGTTTGCTTACAGAAATCCAAAACAATTACCTCAAAGAGGCTAAAATCTCCATATACCTACACCTAACAACAGAGGATGATAATTACCTTTGGAAAAGAGGTTATATTTGTGGTATGGTTGGTTTTTCAGTCGGTTAACACAAAATACTGGATGATTTTTATGAAACTTGGTGCTGGGCAAGGAGAATCCATTTATATTGGAGTTGGTCTGACTCACAGGTTAATGCATGCATTATTTTTCATGATGGAGTACCCTTCAGATTCTCTGTGGATTTGGGGATTGGGAGCCAATCCTTTTGTATAATACATTGTCATCGAACCATTATTAACAGAAAAACTGATTTATTGATTAACTTTCAAGTCCAGTTGTGTTCTGTGCCACTTCACTAATCACTTTCTTACAATACAAGTGACCTATAGCTATCAAGGTTACCAAAAAATCGTATCGTCTTCCAATACTTCTGTCAGTCACATGACCCTCGTCTTTCACATAATAGGTCCCCTTGAGAGTCTCCCAGGACGATACAGGATGTCTAAAAGCTTTCTCGGACAAGTGTGACACAGTGGTTTTGGACTGACCTTTTGTGGCATGTGATCAGTGTTTTTGGGACGCGAGGTAAAGACACAAAGAAGCTGAGCCATGAAGTGAGAGATGATGAACACATAAGGAAGGAGTTCTGAGAAAAGGGTGAGAAGAGTAGCGGGAGATAGCATGCGGTTGTACAAAGCAAACACAGGCCGTTAATGCCCCATTCGCACTGTTCAATTGCGCTCTCCATCTCACCATGGGTTGGGGTCTTGTCCCGCCTACGAACCCCCGTATTGCGGGTCCTGTCATAGTCAGAACCCGGGGGTCCGTCTCCCTCCAGCAGGGAGAAGTACTGACCACTGTCCTGGTCCAGGTAGTAGCTGACGGCCTCCGAACCTTTGGAGCCGGACTGGGAGCTAACGCTGTAGCGGTTGATCTCGTCGCAGGACATCAAGCCCATCTCATCCCTGGAGAGAGCATCATCATCATCATCATCATCATCATCATCATCATCATCATCATCATCATCATCATCATCATCATCATCATCATCATCATCATCATCATCACCATCATCATCATCAAACATCTGTGTGTGCTTACCTGGTGCTGTAGAGTCCAGAGACGGGGGAGAGGATGTAGACGTCCTGCATGCTGGGAGCGTCCATTTTGGACATGCCTAGAGTTCCAACGGGTGTCGGGGAGGTGCTGGTGGGGCTGGTGGGGACCGGCTGAAGGGAGGAAGAGGAGAGGAAGAAGAGGTGAATGACTTGCACCTTTTTCACTGAGCAGAGTACTTAGATGTTTAGTTAAGTGAAAGTAATAATGGGACAGTGAATAGTTGTTAAACTTCGAGCCAAAAGTACTCATTCTGCAGACCAGCTTATTTCCTATTTTCTGTACAATATAAATGTTATCATGATACAGTATAATAATTATTAAGGCATGTGTTCATTTTGCAGGATTTTTTGTTACTATGTATACATATAGAAAAATCCTGCAAAATGAACACATAACCGGGACACTTCCCAAAGGGATTTAAAAGATTATCTTAACCTATAATAATACATCATAAATTATATGTTGATTATGTTTTTTATTAATTAATCTACATTTCAAAGTCACTGCTATCAAACAGATATTAATAATTATTAGGAGGAGACACACAAAGTAGCAGGAAAAAATAAATATTCAAGTACATTTCCAGTACCACAACATTGTACTAAATGACAGTGCTTAAATGTATTTAGTAACTGTACACCACTGTCAGTTAGTTATAATGGGGCATGGTGAGGGGATCTGGGAGCAAAATCTGTAGAAACTGAGCATGAAATCTTTTCCTGCCTCAGAGAAAAACAAACGGTTTATGGCGTATGAGCGAAGGGAACATTTTATTTGTTGTTTTCTTCCTCAAACTGCAGCCCTCACTCGTTTTAGCACTGAATCAAAGTTATTTCCCCACAGTTGCTATGTTGTGTATGTTGTCTTTTTTTATATTAGTCTGACTGTGCAGCCTCTCCCACGTTCAAACGCTCGTTCACTATTGTGTCATTTTGTCTCTAGCCTCTTCACTCACACAGGGCTCTCCATGTCTGTTCCCATGACAACCTCTCCTCTCCTCGCCCTCTGCGATGCTACGAGAGAAGAAGAAGAGCGCGGAGGGAAAAAGCTAGCCTGGCCTCCTACCTCAGCCTGACTCAAGGACACGTAGATGAATGTGTCATCAGGTGAGGACAGGGTGCCTCGCTTCTGATGTCACAGAAACTCTGTCCAATTTTTTACGTGAATCATTTGTTTTACTCTTGAGGAACAGCTCGGTTGACAAACACGCGGACAATTACTCGCCCGAGGAAGAGGATTTCAGATTTAGACAAATGACTTGTTTTTACTGTACTGTTTGAAGAGCACACTCCATTTTAGAGAGGAGAGTGTGTGGACAGAATGGAAAACAGACAGAGAGCCGGAGCGACGGCGAGGCGGGCAGCGTTCTCATTAGAAAGTCCAATGTTTCATCATTTCATGAGAAGTGCATTAGGCGAATTCATTTCATATTCCAAACTTTCCATCCAACCCCCCCGCCCCTCTCCCTCTCTACCTCCATCCCCAGGCCCTGTCTCTATCTTCATTTCTGCCTCTCTCTCGCGGTCCTCCTCCCGTGAAGGCAGCTTACAGTAAGACGGCTTCACATAAATAATGAAGACCGGGTGGAAAGAGAGGGACGCCAGAGCAAAGGAAATAGGACAAAGAGAGAGAAACAGAGAGAAAGAGTGCAAGTGAGAGGAAGAGGGAGTAGGGCGGGGGGAGCTGTGCAGTGTGGTGACTGGAGCCGAGAGTGAAAACAGTAATTTAGTGATTACAGCCCACTGCTGCCTGCATGGGAAAGGGGGGTTGGGGGTAGAAGTGGAGATAGATGGGACCTCCACAGCAGGAACAATTCCAGTCTGTTAAAACAGCACTTAAACCAGGGGTGTCAAACTCAATTTCATTGCGGGCCACATTCGCATAAAGGTTGCACTCAAAGGGCCCGTTGTACCGATATAAATATACAATATATATATATATAAAATAATGTATTATATTACATTATTGCCTCTGAATTGGATTATTATCGGATAGGATAATAACTCAGTAATTAACTACGTCTGAAAGCAGAAGTCCAGGGCAAATAATTGCAAGTCTCTTCAGTGCGCATGTCACAAAACGAGATGCATTGTGGGACATGTAGTTTATGGGCAACCTGCTTCTGTCAAGTGGCATTTAACCGTATAATAAACGTGTTATATTCTTTGCAAGCTCTTGCAGGGCCACATAAAATGAAGTCGTGGGCCGGATTTGGCCCCCGGGCCTTGAGTTTGAGACCCCTGACTTAAACCATCTGACCCCCGCTGTGTCCACGCCAAACTATACCAAAATAATCTGCTGCTTCAAACCCTCTCCACACCAATGTTCCCATCCCACAACCTTTGCTTGCACTCATTGATATAATACAATAACATATTACATGACTTTGTGAGGGAATTAAAGGGGCTCTATTATGCTTATTTTCAGGTTCATATGTGTATGTTGTGCCTCTACTGTGACATGTTTTCATGCTTTAATGTTCAAAACATGCTTTATTTTCTCATACTGCCTGTGCTGCAGCACCTCTTTTCCTCCGCTGTCTGAAACCAGAGCCCAGTCTGCTCTGATTGGTTAGCTGAATGGCTCTGTTGTGATTGGTCAACAGCTCAGAGATGTCCCGCCCCTTAATCACGTACAATGTGTTGGAGCGCTAATAGAAGCCCAGTGTTACATCGTGATGTCCCCATGTCGTGGAAGTAAACAAAGGAGTCCAATGGACGCGTTTCAGGCAAGGGGGGATTGTGGGAGAGAAAGTCCCTCTGGAGGGACATTTGGGGATTTTAACCTTAGCAGACCATTTACATGCAAACCTTTTTAACAAACAACAGGAAAGGGAAAAACTAAAAGGCATAATAGGGCCCCTTAGGAGTTGTTACTAAAATATGTACTAAGAAGGATTTCTTGTATTGGAACTTGATGGTATCAACAGTTTCAGTGAAGGTTTAAGCACTCAAGGGCTTGGATTTTGTAATGTATAGTAAACATATTTGGACTGTTATAGACCATAAAAATAGCATGTATGAATAAAAAATGGGTGTAGTTCTCCTTTAAGGCCATACTTACAATTCTCTGTCTTTTGTTTCTATCTCCTGATCTTCATCAAGATATACTAAAAGAACCTTTCACTTATATTATAATTTCACTTTTTTTTTTGATCAAACATTTATCTTTGAAGAAATGGCAGACATGTCAAGTTGCATTAGCTGCCATAAAAGTAGACCAAAAGAAAGTAGGGTAGAAAAAATGTCAGAAACATAAAAAACATCACTCATTTGGCTGGCCCATTAATAAGTCATAACAACACGTTTTGCCTAAAATAGCAGGCAGTTTCATAGATAAATTATTTATGTAACTAAACATATAACAGGTTTATGAAAGCCAGGTCATGGACAATGTGTGGCACACGTGTGACTAGTGAAGTGACCTGTGATGAGGCCTCCAATCACGCATGACATGACCCCCGCCATGATGCACATTTGACAGCAACTCAGCAGACACAACACCAATCAGCATCATAGTAATTACAGTGGATCATTAAATTGCTTCTACTCCACCCTACGGTAGACTCAAACACACACACAGAAAGAGAAAAAGAGAGAGATATTATTGAGTAGAATAAAGGACGTTGCCATGGAGGGATTTGGGGCTGGAATCACATGATAATTTGTAGAGATAAATTGTTTCCTTTGTGGATTCGGTGATAATCCGGCTGAACATTTGCCACATTTGTGCTACACTTCACAGCCGTGCAATTCATCCTCTAATACCGGGCTTAGAAATATGAGAGTGCATGTGTTTTCACGTGTGTTTATTTTTGAAAGCGTGTACGTACAGTATCAAAAAACAAGCTTTAGGAGTGCAGTGACCCAGATCCTTAGCCTCTCAAAGGAGCAACGCGACTGATAAAAACATCCCTTCGCACAGAAACATACTTGCTTTGACACACACAAATGGACAAGCGTGTATACGGCCGCGCTTCAAAATGTGTGCACACTGACACTGACACACACACGCAGGCTGTTTAGCAGGATATTTTGGATTCAGTGCATTATCTCCAGTATTTGCGGAGTAGCAGCTCTTGTTTCGGAGCCAGTGGAGCTGCCTGTAGTTGCTTATGAATAATTAAGAGCTCCAGTCTTTCCGAGAGAGAACAAATCTAAAAGTCTGCTTTCTTCTCTTCTCCCGCAGATATCTCGGCGCTCTGATCTCGGTGCTAACGGCGCGTTTGTGTCTTAGCAGCCCATCAGGGGTAGAGTTCCCACAATCCTCTGCTGTTGCACACGGCAAATGTAACAATAAGCTGATGGTAACAACCTAGAGCGGGGATCTAACAAGGCAGCAACCTTGTTGGAGGCAGAGATGTTGATTAAGTTGCAGCGAATGTTATGGTTATTACATGATCTAAATGGTCTAAACTTAATGTACAAGTCTCTCATATGAACATCTTTTCACATGATTTTGTCCAATATACTGCTTTACATTGTTATATACATTTAAAGGAGGACTTTACAAAGCATGGAAGCACAAGCAGCATCAGACTCCCTTATGCATACACCTGCTCTGACCTGTAAGCCTTTTCAACACGAGTACTGTATTCCACTTTTAGACCTACAGTACATTACAAATATAATCCCTGACAAAAAAAGAAGATGCATTTTGGGGCAAAGGTTGAATGATTTAGGACCAAAGTGTCAGTAAATATGAATATTAATGTGAGTGGGAGTGTGGCAGGACCTTTCGGTGACCTTGTATTGCCCTGAGCAGCGAGCTCAGGCAATATAGTACTTTTTAAATCATTCAAAGTGCAACTTCAAGATTAAATGAGCTATTTTTACCCCTTCACTAACTCGATGTATCTCTATGGATAAAGATTTCCTTTGGTTTGCATAAAACTCTGCTGTTTGAAATGGAGGTTTAGCTACAGACACTTTGTGAATGACTTTGAACTGTGCCAGACATAGCAGGCTGTGAAAAATAAGAGATGTCTTGAAATGCACAACAGGATAATTGATGCCAGGTCACAAAGTGAACAAGTTTCCTTTTGGAAATATATGTTTAAAAATGCCAGTGGGACAATGCAGAGTATGGGCAGTGCAAATCCTGAGTTGCCTGAGAGTGAATCAAAGATAAAGACAAAGGAAGAAGACAAGCGTAATGTGCAGAGTGATACAATATTCTGCTAAGTACAAGTTAGCAGAAAATACATTGTCACATGTTGGGTGAGCAGCATCTCATTGAGCCAGTTTAGCACCTTCAGTTCAGGATGTGGAAGTTAAAGGAATAATTCACCTTCAGAATGATCATGTGTCAATCACTCACCTAGTGTTACCGTGAAATCTTGAAGAAAATGTGGATTTTCTTGCATCCAAGTAGACAGGAAAAAGTCAATGGAGTACGAGTTTAACAACAACAATGTTGTGTCTCGTCAAATGTGTTAGTTATGTTTATATATTATGTCTGTCATTTTCATGTTTTTTTTTTCACGTCTAGTCATGTCTGTTTATTTAGATCCTTCATCTCTAGTCATCCTCAGTGTTTATTGTCATGTCTCGTTTTCCATTTTCTGTTTTATTTTGTACTTACCCCCTGTTTCTTCCTCCCCCCGTCATCATCAGTGTCTGCACCACCCCTGATTGTTTCCACCTGTTCCCACTCACCTCATGTTTAAATAGTCCTGTCTCTCCCCTGTCCTGTGTCAGTTCGTCTTGTTTGTTTCCCCGAATGTTCGTGCCATGCCTCAGCTCAGAAAGGATCGCTCTCACTCATGTCAGGTTTTGTTTTGTTGTTAATTTTGTAGGCTTACATTTTTCTCAAGTTCTCTTTTTGTTATGTTTATTTTTTTCCTCCTTGTGAGCGCTTTTTGTTTATTCCAGTACCTGCTCTGTTAAGAGGGACTACCTGATGTTTGGAATTAAAATTACATTTAGTTACATTCAAGACTTTGTCTCTGGGTCGTGCATTTGGGTTCATCAGTTTGTGTCGAGGTCCTGACAAACAACGCTTTATAAAAACTTCTGCTGTCGTATGCTTACTACTTACTTAGGTATATTTTCTACTATAATGCTGGTTTATTTCTATTTCTACTTTGAGATGTTTGTATTTTAGAACTGTTTATTTCTACTCTTTTCATTTCTAATTATGTGCAATGCCTGTTTGTTTGTTTGTTTGTTTGTTTGTTTGTTTGTTTGTTTTTTATGCTGCTGCAATGAAAACATTTCCTAATTTGGGATCAATCAAGTAAATCTTATCTTAAATAATCAAGGATTTACTTTGTTTAAGATTTTAATAACAACGTTTTTCTTCAAGAAATCGAGGTAACACTGGGTGAGTAATTGATGTAACATGTTACGTTTGTGGGTAAAGTATTTCTTTAAGGCATCCATGTGTTGCTGGTGTTTACCTGCAGGCCCAGTGGTTTCCAGCGCACGTTCCTGAGCAGAGCCGGCGTGGAGCTCAGGGTGTTCTGGGGCCTTTTCTTCAGCGTTAGAATGACTCCACACGGGTCTTCTCTCAGAGCGTTGACCAGGTTCTTCAGCTGCCAGCCCACCTGAGGAGCACACACACCGGGCTACCGAACTGCTGCAAACCACCACACACACACACACATGCTGTACACGATGCACTGGGAGCAGCCAAATCGCCTGAGGAAAACCACCGGGGATGTTGTACTGTTTACAACAGCTGAGTATAATGACAGAATAAACCATGTATACCTAACATGTTTTCATAGATCCTGAACATTTCCTTTTTTTCTGCTAAAAAAAGGACACAAGCGTATATATACGTCTCCAAAATAGCTGCATAAAATATTAAAATGAGCCTATAAAATGTTTTTGTTGTATGTTATTCTCTACAAATAGGGGGGATACCAAAATATGAACTTACAATCATCTACATTTGCGTGTGTATTTGTATGTTTTCTGTACACCTAATCTACTTTACCCCGTAACCTTTATCAACACAATATAAATAAGAAAACAAAACAATGATAGCTGCCATCAATACATTTGCATAACTGGTTATCTTCTTGTGTTTTTCCTCTTAAAACATATTCATTTTCCCACATGTATTGGGACTCAGTTCCCGTGTGGAGGACCCGAGATCAATCCGGCCTGGAACCATTTACACATGTCATCCCCCTTTCAACACTGTCACTCTTCAATAAAGGCTAATCTTGCCCAAAATTTGTTTTGTATTATAACAACAGCATAAACAGAACACACAAAGACAGAGAAGAAATACACTGGATCCATGGATCAAGGCAGAAATATATATCGCAACATGTATTATGATCTTCTAAACTTCAATAATCTAACAGGCTTAGTTGCTTGAGAGGGAAATATACATTCTCTGAGTGCTATGGTTAACATCATATTTATTACATTTTGCGGCTACCAGTATCACTGATCTGAAAACATATTAAAACAAAGAGTCAGTACTTTTTAGTTTTACGGAAGAGAGAGAGAGAGAGAGATGGTGAAAGAGTGAGAAATAACTGCTGAATGCAGTGTTTCTTTGTGGTTACGGCTGGCTTGTCTCCGGAGCTCAAAGCACTCGTCAGACCATTGATTGGCTACACTGGACTCGCTACTGGAAGTGTCCGCAGAGGCCACTGCGCTCACACACACTTACCCAGACACACACACAGACAGAACTGCTGTGACCTTATTCCTGACATAATGATGACCAGCCTGTGGCAGCCTTTAGCAACCCGTTTCCTGTTCTCATTGGCCCAGTTCAGCCAGCGTTCACCAGCAGTAAGGGATACGATAGAAGTCATTTACTACTGTATGTTTTGTCCTGTTCTGCACACTAGAGACAATGGGGTATGCCAGGACACCCAGGACACAATAGAACTAGTCGTATTTGTAATTTGCAAGTGACAGAAACAGGGCTAGCTATCAAACGGAACATAGGCTACTGGAAGAAAAGGGACCGTGTGTCAGTCACAAGATCTTTCTTTATATATTTGGTCAGATGTTTTATCTTGTAAAATATTCTTGATAAGCACTTGATTACCCATTTTAGACAAAGTTTTGGAGCAGCGGCTCGTCTTGTATTTATCTTTTAATATGAAGCTACAGCTCGGCGATGCTTAGCTTAGCCAAATAACATAGTTAAACAAAAAGAACTTCTAGCACCTGTAAAGCTCACAAGTGAACATGTTATGTATTGTTTGTTTGGGGTACCTGTGCCCCACTGCATCCATTCCCTATGCTAAGCTAAGCATTGAGGAAAACATTGATATTCTCTTTCTTTCAAAAAGTAGGACAAGAAGATGTATACCATGTTCTCATATGTCTCGCCATTATGTAGCTACAATGACAGTTAGAGGGTTTGCTAAGCTTAGCATAGAGACTAGGAGGAGGGTGACAGAGCTAGCTTAACAAACAAGATAAAGAGTAGTTATTGTAAGAGGTGCTAGTATTTAGTTTATTTTTTTAACCTATGGACAGACAGAGGCTACCTGTTCACCTCTGTTTTCAGTTATTATGCTACGCTAATCTAACTGTTGTCTTACTGTTGTTTCATATTCAGTGAAGACATGAGAACCTGGTCACAATATTTCAAAATGTCATACTATTCCTTTAACAAAAGAAGCAATGTTTTTTAAATTGTTAAGCTTGCATGGATAAAGTGTTGTCCCAGAACTATAGCTTTCGTACAATTCCAAACAAAGTCTTGAAGTTTAGCTGAACTGGACCTCGGTGTGGTGTCTCGACATTTATGTTAAGTTAATTAATTTAGTTCAATCCTTTGTCTTTTGCCTTGTCGTGTGACTTCCTGTTTTATTTTGTAGTAACCTTTCCCTCTCGTTTCAGAGCCCTTCCTGCCCTTGTGTGATTTCCCTCCAGTGTGATTGTCAGCTCCTCCCTTGATTGTTGCCACCTGTGTCCCCTTACCTTGTGTGTATATATAGTCTGCGCCTCCCCTTGTCCTGTGCCAGTTTGTCTTGTCTCACCAAGTCTGCCAGTCACCCCTTGACCTTGCTACGTATATTTTTGATAGACTCTTTGTGTTTGCGTTTTTGATGATCCAAGTAGATGTTTTGTTTAGCGTTTTTGATCTTATAGTTTCTCAGTTTTGATCCCCCTAGTGAGCGTTTTGTGTTTTTGCCCTTTTATTAAATACTTGGTTAATCCTGACCTGCTTCTGGTGTTGTGCGTTTGGGTCCTGAGCCTTGTGACATTCATAACACTCGGTCATGCTAACCTTCTAATCCCTTGTTAGCTCCACCACAATGTTGGCCAGCGAACTGTGTACTGTATACTAACAGCAAACACAAAGCCTATCCTAACCAGACCAGTTTAGAACAGTTCTTTAATCCAAATACAGCGACCAGAGGGAAAAAGGAAGACAGGGAGAGACCAACCAAAAATAATAATAGAGCATAAACTGCTGCTGGAGAGGTTTTTCAAATCTCCAGGGTCTTCATTATTTTCCCAGATGCTATTACCTCCACATAATTATGTTGCCTCTTCAAACAGTCAGTTTGTTATTTGAGGAAAATCCACATTTTACCTCAAAAGAAAAAAAACTGAGCTAAAAACTGCAAGTCCTGTTTTGAAGTGGGTCTCAAACTGAAGCTCATGCACAGACATGAAGGCAGTGCTGTTGCTAAATACGTGGGCTAGGGCTACATAATGTTTCTATACTGAACAAAAATATAAATGCAACACTTTTGTTTTTGCTCCCATTTGTCATGAGATGAACTCAAAGATCTAAAACATTTTCTATATACACAAAATAACAATTTCTCTCAAATATTGTTCACAAATCAGAAAAAATCTGTGATAGTGAGCACTTCTCCTTTGCCGAGATAATCCATCCCACCTCACAGGTGTGGCATATCAAGATGCTGATTAGACAGCATGATTATTGCACAGGTGTGCCTTAGGCTGGCCACAATAAAAGGCCACTCTGAAATGTGCAGTTTTGCTTTATTGGGGGGGTCTGGGGGGGTCCGAAAACCCTAGGGTTTAACCCTATTCCTAACATGTCACCCATTGAGCATGTTTGGGATGCTCTGGATCGGCGTATACGACAGCGTGTTCCAGTTCCTGCCAATATACAGCAACTTTGCACAGCCATTGAAGAGGAGTGGATCAACATGATGGTATGATGTAATGGAATTTGTTCATTCAATATTCACACTAATCTAATTTTTAAATATGGAGTCTTGCTAGATAAACTTATCACCCATGATGATGACAGAGGGTTTGCTGGTAGTGTGTATCAGCAGCTTGATTTAGGACTGCATTTTTTGTATTATGATAAGAGATTTCCTTCTGTTTTCCCACCTTCCTTTTTCCTCTCCCCCTCCCAGCTCTGCCCCCTCCCAGCATCCCCTCATTTCCCTTTCTCCATTGCACATACACCTCTGTCTCCCCCTGCTTATCTCCTCCCCCAGAGTGAGGGATCAGAGGGGTGAGGGTCTAGCTGAGGGAGTAATGAAGGGTTGGAGCTGAGAGCCTAGCAGGGTGCGATCTGCACTGTCCCCTCGATGAGAGAGAGGGAGGGAGATAACACATGCCTCCCTCACGCGTCAATCAACAGCACTCCATGCGTTCAAACGAGCAGTGCCTACTGCCTATTGAGACGTACCAGGAAATACTAATGGGAAAGCACACAAAAGACACACAAGACACCAACTTTTCTTTTCTTTTTCCTCCCATCCCTCAGATATCTCCGATAAATGCTGGAACGAATCGTTTGTGCCAGAGCTGACAGCACAGGCAATCAACTGAGCCCTCAATCACATGCTCTCACAAGGCCCCGTTTTCATTTAAAATGGCTGCCCATTTTCGTGCTTCCCTCTGATGTGATGAGTTGAGGGAAGAAAATATGAGTTATTCAAGTCTGAAAGTGGAACACATTTCAACCAGCCCCCTCCATCAGGGGTTTCTAACGACAATGGGAACAAATTCTGGAAAAAGAGCGAGCTGACAATCACACTGGACCGAACAAAGGTAATAATCGTCATATAATCTGCTCCAGCGGCAAGTCTAATTAGCCTACATAGCTGCACAGGCACAGGACAGGAAGCACCATGACGGCAGCGGTGGTGGTGGTGGTAGACATCATGTACATCTCCTTATCATAGCACAGGATGAAGAACGGAAGACAGAAATACATGAAAACTACATTTCCTTTGACTCTTTGGGACAACATTGTTAGAAGGTTTTTACTCACCACTGTCTGGTGATTGACTTGGATCACCTCGTCCCCTGCGTGGATCTTCTTACACAGGTCTGCCGGAGACTGCAGAGGCAGAAGTAATTGGAGGACAGAGAAGGACAACGGAAGCAAATTTAGGATATATTAAGGCTTGGATTCAATGTCATTTTGGAATTAGAGACCATGAGTTGTAGTCTGCGGAGTGTCAAGATTCCTACAGGGTGAAACAAAAACTCACATTCTCTGTGGTTCCTGTGATAACGTGGAGACCATCATACGTCGATTTGATGTACATCCCCTGAAACACAAGCATAGGCAGGCAGGATTCAGTATAATATAGTACTATGGAGTAATAGAATACACAGGAAAAAATGTTTATCAGTCAATCTTTGTCTTGACCTGACTTACAGATGTGGGACAAATTAAAGACGTAACTATCAACTATATAAGTGAAGTGTTGGTTGACCAAGACCCTCCAAAGCAAACTTAGTGAGCCTTATTATAGATTACCTAATATTTTAACTCTAATAGGACTGTTTTTTATAAAAAACTAGACTCTTTATTTTGGGTTTTGATGATGACATATTGCTGCAAAATATCCAATCGGGTTAAGGTTATGTTTCAACATCAATGTTCTACACACATTCAATGACCTCTTGAGCTCTGTCTGAAGTTCTCGTGTTTTTCCCTAAAAATAGTTAAAATTGTATCCCCATAAAGATCTGACTTAATACATAAAAGCAAAACCTTCACATTGTGACCTGGTGAAGTCCTGTAACAATAAATAATAAATAAGAGTGCAAAAGCCAGGCATTGCATATTTACACACCTTGAATATTTAATATTATTTTCAAAGGCATTGTAGAGACTTGCATTCAGTCATGTAAGAACATTATTAACAGCTTCAAAGGGAGATGCTGTGTGAAAAACAGTCTAAATAAAACATAGGCTTAGGTTTTGGTGGAGACGCAGGGAACATGTCCCCCTAATATTTAGAACTCATGCGTTTCTGCACCATTGACGTCATTGCAGTCAGTCTCGCTTAGGATTCCCTCAAGTTCAGGGTGTTTTATTTTTTACAGGAAGACTAATTATCCGCATAGTTCCCTTCATCTCCACAACAAACTTACCAAGTGAGTAAGAATTGCAAAAATAATAACTTAAGATCCAGATGTCTGATAAAAATATCCTTCATCTTGTTTAAAAATAGAGGTATAATAACCACCAATATTCATAAAGTTTCTCCTAAAAAAGGGCTTAAAACTGGTTAAAAATTCTAATTATGACAGATTCTGGCCAATGAAGACAAGGCTGATGAATGACCCAAGGGGATACTGTACATCTGCACATCTGCAATACAGGTGACCCATATTGGTTTTCACAAAGTTCTCTTGGTTTGAATATTGTTACAAACATTTGACATTGTGTAGGTTGTTTTTGAGACATTTTAATGCGGAAATGTTACTATACCTTCAATGCTATATGTCCAAACCAATTTTCGAAACAAAATTCTGCCCTTAGGAAACTTTTGATGCTAAAACGCTCAGTAGAGCTGAGCTGAACATTGATATTGATCTGCGTGCATGCTCAGGTGGGTCCTCACCAGGCCTTCACTTGGCATGATGCTGGTGAGGTGGACCACTTCCAGATGGGCAGACTGAGAAACCAGAGAGTCTGACGACAGAGAGATGATGTGGTCGCATATCCCCGCTAAGGTCTTACACTGGAGAGGAAAAAAGAAGCAGAGGATAAAAGACAGGAAGAGAGGTAGGGAAAGAAAATGGACAAAAAGAAAAAGGTTATTAAGATTGGTTTTGGTCCGTGAGGGATGCCGTGACCTAGCTTGAGGAGGTGAAACAGAAATCATTTAATCAGATTGTTCCACATCGCCACTTTCATCACTCTGGCACACAAACTGTTTCCTGTCACAGTTTGTCCACAGGCAAGCCCACAAGATGCTGTCACAGACAGAACAACACATCACGGATACCAGCCGGCCCCGAGGTGCCCGCATGACATTTACTAACATCTAAATTACAGAGCACACATTTATTTGTTGGGATGATAGGGCTATTTCAGGAACAAACCAAATCTTGAAAAAGTGGTTGGATTACCTCTACATTATTCCTTACACTCACATTCCTATTATGTAGTGCATCTGAGAAAATGCACCAAATGAAAAGGCTTCACCTTGCCTTTGTTCAAAATAAACATTGATGATTTTTCAGGCTATTTGTCTGTTTGGTCACGCATGCTAAGTCAATTTATCATCAGCAACATCTCTGCCTTCTAATCGTGGCTGACTGACTAAAGGGGGCACACAGCAGAGCACGTTACCCTGGGTTTCCTGCACACACACGCACACAAACACACAGAAACGTAACCGTCATACATGTAAGAGAATATGCCATCTTTATTCACACAAGCAGCATGACATCCTGCATAAAATAATCTTCCGATCTCAATCATAATGAGCAATTACGGGATTATAGTTATGAAATTAACACACTCGCACACACACACACACACACACACACACACATGCGCGCGCACACACACACACACACACACACACACACACACACACACACACACACACACACACACACACACACACACACACACACACACACACACACACACACACACACACACACACACACACACACACACACACACACACACACACACACACACACACACACACACACACACACACACACACACACACACACACACACACACACACACACACACACACACAATAGCTCAGAGCCTGTGATTCATTCAGTATGAGAGAAAAGGTGGTGGATCTTCTGCGAGCTGGCTATGTGATGCGCTCTCACACACACAGACGAAAACACACACAATTCCATCCTTTTCTGGGTCAGTTATTTGAAAAACACACTTTAGTTTCTGTGTATACAGGCAGCAATATTATGTTCTTGTCAAAGTATGCAGACATTACGTAATGGGATACCCAGGACTTATGTATGTCATCATCAGACACCAATGAGATTTCATTTAAAAAATCAAAGGGGGAATGACGGGCTGGGAGATAATTCAAAATGGTAATTTGTCGCATTTCAATGTTACGACATAGAAAGATTACATTGTTTCAACAGATAACTAGCCTGTGTTGGGAGTAACGCGCTACAAAATAACGTGTTACAGTAATCAGATTACATTTGTCTGTAACGCAGTAGTATAACGCGTTACTGTTGGTTCAGCAATAATTACATGACAGTTACTACGCACAAAATGATCACGTTACTTGCGTTAACGATTTCGAATTGTCCATTTCGAATTGGTCCTTAGCAAATTCAAAAAGTATGCTTTTCTTATATTGTACTTCTTAAACATATATGTAAACAGATATTACAAAGTAGTATTCATGTGTTAATGAGCCCACTTTTCAAATAAACCAATTAAAGTTGATAACATTTTCTAACAAATCTTATTTGCATAACAAGCTTGAAATACACCCTTCATATTTCCCCTTATTAAAATCAATCTGAGGCCTCAGTTTTAAGGAATAAGCTCCCAATACTGGCTGGTTTGTTTTCTTAAAGCATATTCAAGTATCAAGCATAATTTACTTGAATTTGAATTGATTTAGCTAACTTACAAATTAACTTACGAGGCAGTATACCTCACATATATTGAGGGGCCAGCCTCTCATAATGTTTTTTCTGTATGTGGCCCTCAGTGTAAACAGTTTGGACACCCCTGATATAGACCATTCATTTATTACCAGAAAACATGCTTTATATTTAAAAGAATTCGAGATATTAAAATGGAAATATACAGCATATGGTTGAACCCTTGGGAAATAGATAAATAAGACTTAGAAATAAGTAGGGGGAAGCCAGAAGCAGAGTATATCTAATCCTGCCTATCCATAGCACGTGAAGTCCCCAGCTGGAAACCTCTCCCTGTGACAATCTTGTTGCTCTGCTGGTATCCCTCTTTGATCATCGGACTAATAGTCTTGACCCGGGGTTAAGACGGGCCCGAGAGACAAAAGGCCAGTTAGCAGTTTCCAGCTCTGACACACCCCGCCTTGATGTGACACGCCTCCGGAGAATCACAGCGCAGATTATAGGGAAGTTAACTTATGTGGTTGGCTGGCATGAGATTTAAGAGCAGTCAAACCGAAAGCCAGACATAGTACGCTGCCAAAAGGATTAAGCTCGGGCTACACACTGCACACCCCCCCCCCCCTCTTCCTCACCAACCACCACCTCAACCTCCCTCTTTCTCTCCCGTGCTTTCTTCCTCCCCACCTCACACCTTCTATAGCACACGCACTAAGCTCGGTTTTCATCTACTCCACATCCCGGAGCATATACGGGAAGATGGAGAAAGGGAGGAGGAGACGGGGCAAACGGAGAGGGGAGATAGAGAGGCAGGAAAACAGGGGAGAAAGGAGGTGATGAGGGAGGAAAGGGGAGAAAACAAGGGAAATGTGAAAAAGTAGACACAACTAGGACAGTCTTATGTAATTTCTCTCATCCTTATGCATGCATGCACATAAAAACACACACAGTGATACACACTTCACGCTCCATCAGACAGACAGACTCGCACATGCTCATCACACACACACACACACACACACACACACACACACACACACACACACACACACACACACACACACACACACACACACACACACACACACACACACACACACACACACACACACACACACACACACACACACACACACACACACACACACACACTATCCCAGTCCATCTGATTGCTGCGGGCCGTAGTCTGAAGGAGAGCACAGTAGCAGTGAGTTTTGCATTATTGACAAATGTACAACTAGCACTACAGTAGCTACAGCAGAGCTGACCAGAGTGCTAAAACAAGCAGAGCCCCATGCTGGATGCACATTGGAGACCCCTTACGGTATGTCTGTCTGCATCAACATCCACATGACTCTTAAAGGGACAATTCACCCCAAAGTAAAAGAACAACAGCATTTTGCTCTTATCTGCAGTTCTATTTATTAATCTAGATTGTATTGGAAGTTGTTGGAGATATCAAGATATCTGCCTTCTTTCTGATATATTGGAACAATAACTTCGCCTGTCGGGCTTGTGTCTTTCCATAAATAAGTACCTGGTTAATTAAGCTAATCCACAGACCTTGTTGTAAGCAGTCATTTAGGGACAATTTGTTTCTACTGAACTAATAAGCCAACCGTATCACTCCCCAAAAGGAAGCGTGTATCTATAGGCGCTTTCACACCGGAGTACCTTTCCCCCCGAACTAGGCCGATGGGGGGGAGATTTGGTTTCACACCAAAAAGGATCTGGAACTAGTCCCTAGTTTGCGCGAACCTTTTCACCCGCAGATAGTCCCTGCTAGCAAGGTAGTACTTTCCTGGGGAGGAAATGGTTCGTGGGTGTGTCGGCCACGCTAACAATTTCTGATTGACTGGGCGAATTGCAAACCACTTCCTGTAAAACTCAAAAAAGTTTTGTGAAGCCGCCATTTTATTTGCTCGCATTAGCCCAGTGGTTGTCAAACTTTTTCTGTCATTCCCCACTTTGAACAGGTGGGCCTTTTCAAGCCCCACCTGTTCCTCATCGCTCCAATAAAATGGTAGGCCAAGCTTGTTTTTTACAACTAGGCTATATTAAATAGATAAAAGTGTGTTCTCTCTAGCTCTCTCTCTCTCTGTCTCACTGGCTCACAGAGGCTTTGTGCTCCTCCGTGGCGATGAAAGCTTGCGTTAAAAAATAATAATAAACATAGGCCTATTTGTAAAGTGGGGTGACACAAACGGGATTTCGAAAAGTGTCACGGTTAAACTCCTTATGAAGTGGTGAGGTGCCACTCCACATTTTTTTTCTTCCCGACTGCAACGCTGTCGTGTGTGTGTGTGTGTGTGTGTGTGTGAGAGCGTTTCACATGTGTGTATGAGAGATTTTTACATAGGCCTATGTCAGCGGCAACGGATTCATTTCAGAAGTAGGGCGACCAAAAAGTGCGTGTGTATGTGACATACTTGCCAACCCTCCCGATTTCATTGCCCTCTCCCGGTTTCCTCCCGGGGTCATATTTATCCCGCATTTCTCCCGGTTTCTGACTAAATCTGATTTGTGAGTCACGACCTGTTTCATTCTGATTCTAACATAACGCTCCAAATGTTACTGTTTCCACTCGGACTTCAATATAGCTACACCATTGTTTGGTTTCCATGGTAACGCGTCTCTTTAGTAGTGCGCGCAACTGAAAGTCTGAGAGGGTGTTCAGCATGGGGAGGAAGATAGTCAGAGAAAACAGAACAAGAATGGACAACTCTACCCTCTGCTCACTCCTTTCCTTTAAATTAAAGTATACAGGTCCAGCCCACACATATGACAGCGCAGTTGCTCCATCATTCCATCACTTATTTTTCCTGCACATTATGCTCTTGTTTGACAAGCAGAATGTTGACTGGTGTTTGACTGAAGTAAGCACGCTTTTTTTGAACACGTACACTCTCTGTGAAAATGAGACTTTTCGTGGCTGTCCAGGAGGCTTGGGAACTTTTTCCAGTTATTAACTCCTGTATTTACAAAGCTGTCATCTCCACATTTGGAGACAGTTACAAGCCGTTTGACAGCAGCAAATCTGCATATTTCACAGAAGGCTTGTTTAGTGGTTTTTCAAAGAATTAACCACTCTCTGTTTTTGTACCATTCTGCATTGAAGTACCTTTCTCTTTGCCCAAACGATCTAACGGTATCCTTTTTATCAACAATTAGCTGTGCAGCTTTACCCTTCTCAATGTCCTGACAACAAACCTCCACGTAGTCGGAACCAGCCTGTTTCGGCTCAACGATGCCGGCGGTTTTGACAGTCTCAGCGGTCGCAGGGCTGCTGCTTTGGGGTTAATCTGGCTGCGCTGGTTCTATGGTTGAAGGGACAGGCTCCGGAGTTGTGGATGTCAGGGATGTGACATTGAAGTTGCTGAAGTTCAGTTTTGTTTGACTGTATTTTATTTTCTTATGCGCTGGTTCTTCTGACATGTTTGCGATATCAATAGCTAAGTTTATCCATCTAGGTTAACGGCTGACACAGAACAACGTAACAAAGAAACAAATCTAAGGTTTTGTTATTGGTTGTAATGTACATGGATACATTTGAATGGTGTGACAATGTCCTATTTGATTGGATTAAAATTTACATATTCTTCCTGTTATGTTTGCTTGCTTTATTTTACCTAAGGCAATATATGAGCCTCTGTCGCTGCCTGTAGCTAATTAAATTGTCTTATCATCTCCTCAATTTGCAAAAATAACAAAATATACACAGCTAGATCAGATCGCGTTCTTTTTAGATGCGACTTTAGAGTAGAGGGGAATTATTGAAACGGGATGTACAGTGTTCCGCAGCATCCACCGCTGCGAAAATGTGGGGCTGGGCTGTGAAGTGGGGTGGCCAATGGCCCCTTGGCCCCCCTGCTTCCGCTGCCTATGTCTGTAAATTATTTTGGTTTCAGTTGTGTGTGTGTGTGTGTGAGCAGGCTCGGATTGGCCATCGGGATATTCGGGACTTTTCCCGGTGGGCCGCTGCCGTTGGTGTGCTGATGCCTTCGTTGGGCCGCTGGCTCTGACATAGGTGGGCCGCGGACTTTCACAACGCCGCTGTGAAAGTCCACCGCCGTTGCGAGTCTCCGGCTGTAACAGACCGCGAGGACCCGGGTTCGATTCCGGCCTGAGGTCCAAAAAAAATATTTAAAAAAAAAATAATAATAATAATCTCACGTTCATCTCGTCCATTCACAACCCATCCATCACATCTCTGCCCCACACTTTGAGAAACGCTGCATTAGCCTTATGGCAACACAAAAGAAAACATGGGAGCGGTGGAGTGATGAGGAGGTGCCGTTGTTACCGAATAAGATGTGGGACGAACAACTGGTGATATTCTTTAACGGTATAGGCCAGGGGTCTGCAACCTTTTTGACCAAAAGAGCCATTTTGCTCCTTTTTCCCAAAAATGTTTTTGTCTGGAGCCGCAAAACATATTTCATAGCTTGATAGCTAATAAAGTTATATTTATTGTTATATCAGACAAAAACTACAGTTTTTTGCATTTATTAGGCTATTTATTACATTATATAAAATTATATAAAAATTCCTTAAGACTTTCTTACAGAGTCCCTCCTCCAACACACACGAACACGCATCATCAATGAGGCCACGAGATAAGTTTGTGCACAGATGGAAGGCTGACAGGCAGTTAGGCCATCCAGTTATTTTAGCCGGGCCGGCTAAAATGGAGAGACAGCAAGCGCATTTCGTGGCATCTGCGGGCAGTGGCAAGTACTTCCGGCATCTGCCACGGAGGCCGCTACTCCGTGGTATCTGTGGCAAGTATATGCCACAGATGTGGTATCTGTGGCAAGTATATGCCACAGATGCCACAACTTGCCGTGGCAAGTATATGCCACAACCATGCCACAACTTGCCGTGGCAAGTATATGCCACAACTTATATATGCCACAACTTGCCGTGGCAAGTATGTGCCACAACTTGCCATGGCAAGTAAATGCCACAATTTAAGAGTTAAGAGAAGGTTTACGGTAGCTGCCACTCGCCTTCCGTGGCAAATGCTGATATTTAAACCCGTATTTATCACATAAAATGTCGCTGTTTTGGCATGACTTTATCGGACTGATCTGTACACAAGACTGATGATCTGTTACTGATGGTCCGATCATATTTTTCAAAAAGATTAAACATTATATGCTCTATAGATTTTACTTGGAGAACGTGGTTTGTTAAAATAAATAAACGTGCTATTTTTAGGATAATACTCAAGATATATTATTAGTAAGTTGACATAAAGATCTAACATTGTTGACCAGAGGTGGGAAATAGGCTAACTTGTATACTCAAGTACTGTACTTGTGATTTAGAAATAGCCTACTTGTACTTTAGTTGAGTATGTAAATGGTATGTTACGAGTACTTACCCCACTACAATTCAGAGGTAAATTGTGTAATTGTAGCCTACTCCCCTACATTTATTTAATACGCTACCTTTAGTTACTTACTACAGATTCTGATTAATGATGATACATATAATCAAGTCTTAAATCAGACTTTATAGTTACTCCTGGAGTAAATTCACAAGATACCCTACTACAGTATACAAAGTCATTAAAACTAGCTGCACCTTTACCAGCTTTGAGAACACTTTCATGATCAGTCATTATAATGAAAACATGTAATATGCACTTTAAGTATATTGTTATGCTAATCATTTTTGCGCTTTTACTTGAGTAACATTTTAATGCATGACTTTTACTTGTAACAGAGTATTCCAACATTTAGGTTGGCTACCTCTACTTTTACTTTTTACTTCACACTAGAACCGCCAGGGGTCGCTGTATAGCCTACCTAAAACCACCAACGTGTCAAATGAACGAATACATTGATTTTCAAGGTACAATGTTATTTTATTTATCATACTAGAACACAATGAGTGTTGCCACTAATCGCCGTGGCATGTGCCTTGGCATTTGTGGCATCTCCCACAAGTATATGCCACAGATGCCACAACTTGCTGTGGCAAGTATATGCCACAACTTGCCGTGGCAAGTAAATGCCACAGATGCCACAACTTGCCGTGGCAAGTATATGCCACAACTTGCCGTGGCATTTGCGCATGCTGAACGGGAGTTGCCACAAGATGCCAGAGTTAAGAGAAGTTTTACAGTAGCTGCCACTCGTCTTCCGTGGCAAATGCTGATATTTAAACTCGTATTTATCGTGTAAAATGTCGCTGTTTAGGCATGACTTTATCAGACTGATCTGTACACAGGACTGAATATCATTCTTAATGTGATACCAAGTCCATCTGAGACCTGTGTATACCTTCAGACAGCCTACAAGTGAAGCACACGTTGTTTACTCACAGTTTGAAAGCAGCGTCTTCAGCTGTGGAGCTGTGATCCGCCCAGGATAACTTGTGATACGACGATCTGTGGCTTGTTCACTTGTCAGTCTTATATTTGTCTCATGTATCGTTATTAATATGATGTCGAGTTGATTTGAGACCCGTTTATACTTTCATACCGTCTGTTAGTGAAACATACAGTCTGTCTGAGTTATTTACACCCATCTCCAACGCAGCATGGAGAGCTGTGGTAAACTGTGATCCGCTCAGATTAAACTGTGATAAGAGTTCTGTGGATATCAACCAGCGATCATGTTTAATATTACAGACTACACACATGTATCCCTTATCAAAACGGTATTCTGCACTTTGCCGCACTTATCCAGATCAAATTTGACTGTTTACTCGTTTTGCAAAGATAGAAGCAGAAATGTCATTGCTACATTTGCAGGGATATTTAGAATTTAAAATGCTGCTTGATCGTTAATTTTGTTCTCGGCAAACAATATTATGAGCTCTTTTCAAAATATTATTCAGTGTCCATCGACATGAAAATAACAAAAAAGTTAATGCTGGACTCAAACCCAAGTCCCAATAGCAAAAATCCCCTATCGCCATGCGCGTTATAAGTGAGCCACGGATCAGTACGATGTATTTTATCATCACAGGTTATTTTCTCACATTAACATTGTTAAAAGAGTCAGAACAATTCAACCCGATCATCTTTTATAATGTGAGCGAATGTATGTACACTTTAAGCCATATAATATAAATATTATAGTAGGCATTTGCTTTGAAATAGTATATACTGACTGAGCCTCATTAAGACCCACCGAGATCAGATATCCTAGTTTATCAGCCTGCGAGCCTACATTATGTTGTGATAAGTGGTCATTTTACGTATTATGTATTCTAGTGCACACATTAAGTTCACATATGCAAATCAGGCCATGTGTTTCGTTATGTAGTAGCTATAATCATCACCTGTCGTGGAAATACAACAATAACAAGTAATTCATATTAATATTACCAAGTTACACAGAAATAGATAAAACACATGAGAACAAAGACCACATGGATAAACGCATACACGTTAAGTTAGAAACGAAAACATGTTAACAACAGTGTGAAAAAGTATGAATATATGTGTTTCTATTTCTCAACGTAGCCTATGAGTACCCTCGTCATTCAGTCTCGCTGTATCGAAATTTAACCAAGTAAAAAACTGTCACATCTTATCTGGATAAGTGTGGCAAAGTGCAGAATACCGTGTGTATAAACACATGTGTGTAATCTTTAATATTAAACATGATCGCTGGTTGATAACCACAGAAGTCGTATCACAGTTTAATCTGAGCGGATCACAGTTTACCACAGCTCTCCACGCTGCGTTGGAGATGGGTGTAAACAACTCAGACAGACTGTATGTTTCACTAACAGACGGTATGAAAGTATAAACGGGTCTCAAATCAACTCGACATCATATTAATAACGATACATGATACAAATATAAGACTGACAACCAGAACAAGCCACAGAAGTCGTATCACAGTTTATCCTGGGCGGATCACAGCTCCACAGCTGAAGACTTCTCCACGCTACTTTCAAACTGTGAGTAAACAACGTGTGCTTCACTTGTAGGCTGTCTGAAGGTCTCAGATGTACTTGGTATCACGTTAAGAATGATATTCAGAAATAAGTCTGGCAAAAATAAATGGTTTAAATGATTTATTCAAGCTTGCAATGTTTTGAACACACATCCCCAGTCACCTCATGTGTCTTTTTGTAGTCCTCGCTGTACGCGTCCGCATATCGGCATCGCAACCACAACCTCACACACTGGTACTGAATGTGCATCAAAGTGTTCCTATGGAGCCAAATATACCAAAAGATTTATGTAAACGACAGAAGAAGCGATCGAAATGTGTATTTCCTGGTTATTCGACAAAGGCCACGCCCCTGATACATCTGCCTATACCGTTATAGAATATCACCAGTTGTTCGGCCCACATCTTATTCGGTAACACCGGCGCTTCTGGCGATTTACTCGGAAGACAAGACCCAGCAGCTTAATTTGTCAGAAGCATTTTGACAGGTGATTAATCACTGCAGCGAGCGTTACCTGCCACTCTGATCCACTGACCCCCCCCCTCGCACACACATTCTTACACAAACAGGAAGTCAAAGATAAATGCGGCTTAATTTGCCTAATCCTCCCTCGGGGACATAGGGCCGTTTACACGGAGACGGAACGGGTGTTATCCGCTACAGTTCTCTATCGTATGTACGGTTCGTTCACACGAGGCCGTAATGGAACCGCGGAAAAAGAACCGCGGAAACGGAGCCGCGGAAACGGAGCCCTCATACGATAACGGGTCCCAAGGTGGGTAGATCTGCGGACGGAACGCTCTGGGGGGTCAACGCCCCGTGTGTATACCCCATACGCCATAGCCCCGCCTCTCCCCACCTCTCGCTTATTGTTTAGGTGTCCTTTGACACGCAGGCAGTCATATCATTAGCTACAAGGTCCTTACACACCAATCTGACACCAAAGAACACCAAAGAACACCAAAGAACACCAAAGAACACCAAAGAACACGTCCCGACGGAATGTCGCCTCACGTATCCTGCGTCTTGGCCATGTTCCGCACTGGAACACACCGCAAAGACTTCAACCGACGGCCAAGTTGCACGTACGAACTACGCATGCGTGAGTGGCAATAACTCTCCGTACCAGCAGGCATCGGTAGTGTGTATTCGTCATTCAAAAGAGGCAACAACCGGAAGTCAGACTGTGTGATACACCGAGAGAAGAAGAACAGACTGCGTGATATAAAACAAACAACAAATAGCGTGTGCGTTCCATTTTCACTCTACAGCGAGAAGCTCATGGGGCTTTCCCGAACCTGTGTCGAGAGCTGGAGTTAAATTAAATCTCAGATTTCTCATGCACTGATTCGCTAAGCTGAACAGCCAATCAGAGTGATTTCTTTGGCCGACAGCCTCCCGATTCGACATGTCGAATCGGCGGCGGAAGGTGTCGGCACGGCCAAAAAGACACGACGGTGCAGTACACACCAAGACACACCAATCTGAGTAGGTTGACACGAGGCTCATCGACGGCCCGACATCTATCGACGGTGAAAATCGGCTTGGTGTGTAAGGACCTTAATCGGACAGGAGAGAGAGATCAGAGATCAGCTGCTGCTGACGGAGACAAGCAGCTCTGCATGATCACCTGCAGCTCCGCCCGCTGAGATGGAGCGGTGAGCGGAGCAAAACACACACTTCAAGTTAGATCATCACACTTAGCTATTTTAATTACCTCTCAAACTACCTAAACTAGTTATAAATATGTTTATTTTTACTGTCGGGTCACTCATTACTGGATCAGCCAGCTGTCAGGAGAGTGTGAGGAAAAGAGAAACTCTGTGTATTATTCTTATATTCTTATATAGAGTCGTTATTAATTAGTTTTAAAGCTCAATAAATAACAAAGAAGAACTTTGACCGGCACTTTTGTAATTTTGTCCGGAAGATTTAAACTTTAACGGAAACCCTGCCGCCCGGTTCCCTTGTCCCTTGGAAGAGCCCCTTAGCCTATCATGAAAATGTGTTGGAGCACTAATAGAAGCGTGAGTGTTACATAGTGATGTGACTATGTTACCGAAGTAAACATAGGAGTTCATTCGACGTGTTCGAGGCAGGCGGGGAGTGTATGGGAGAGAACACAAAACCTTGCACAAAAACCTTTAAACACACTACAGGAAAGGGAGAACCCCAAAAAGCATAATAGGGCAAGATTTCTCCTAAAAATACAACAACATTAGATAATGCCTCATTAGAAAATGTAATGACTTAACTTACTTAGCTTCATGGTAGTATCTATAATGGGGCTTTCACACCAACACGGTTCCAGGGCCGGTTCGGAGCTAGAGCCTGAAAAGCACTGTTTTTTCCAGTTCACACCGCAGCGGGGCCGCAAGCTCTGGAATCCGGTTCGTTTCAAGCAACAAAACATTGTTGGTCTAGAAGCAAGAACCGCATACGTCACGCTTACGTCGGAGGGGGACGAGATTAACCTGAGCTAACAGTTAAAGGCGAGTACGGCAAATAAAAGTTGTAACAAGCAGTAGTGCTGAGCAAAGTGACTAGAACGCAACCACACACTTATAAAAAAAAAACACACTTTATAAAGTCAGGCAACACTAACCAGGCTTTGTGTGATTCTAATTATTTGTACCTTACTTTGACCATCCGTTCGCTGTCATTGATCATTGTGGAGAGCAGCCGGACGTTTTGTTTTGTATTATAGCAGCTATCGGATGGAATCAATACATGGGCTGCACAGGTTGTCATGTCCGACTATCACAAGTAGAATCATAATGAAAAATATGCCGGTAAAATGTGCCTGGAGAAAACGGCTTATGCCACAATAGGACAGCAACAACAAGTGGTCAAGATATTCAGTTTAGCTTCGGTTGCTATGCTAACATCACCCATTTTATATCAGAGAAACTTTAATAACAGCGTTGTGATGCCAAACAGCGTCAATTCATACTGAAACACATTCACTTATGGGGAATTGGGGATATGTATCAGCTGCTTGTGTGACAGTCAGACAGTGAATACTTTACAGCAGCAGCTGCCGTGTGAGCTAACCCGGAGCTAACAGGACAATAAATAAAAAATAAAAATAAAAAAACGGTTCCGAACCAGAAAAGCTCTAGCACGGAGCTAGAACGGGAATCACGTTGGTGTGAAAGCCCTATCAGTTAATATTTGTACCTTGCAAAGTTTATTGAACTCCACAATACATATCGTTAGAATTTGTTTTCTGAAGATGAGTTATTTAGCAAAAAACTATGTTTGTATGGCTGGTGACAGAATTCGAGACACTGGTCAACTTTTTCTAACTTCTTCTAAATGGAAATAATGTTCAATTTCCAGAATTAGAGCTAATGCTATCAACTGCGTATCAGAAACATCGTCAAAGATGTGTGAGTTTCACTTTACTTCCACTTAGACCCATGCAGTAGTAAACAATACTCTGCGAGGAAGCAGCATCTAAAAACAAACACCTCCTCTTTCTCCCTTCACGCTGTCTCCCTGTTTCACACATAAACCTCCCACACAACAGACTTAATCATGTGTAGCCTTAAGTCTGGCACTCAGAGAGAGTGTGTGTGTGTGTGTGTGTGTGTGTGTGTGTGTGTGTGTGTGTGTGTGTGTGTGTGTGTGTGTGTGTGTGTGTGTGTGTGTGTGTGTGTGTGTGTGTGTGTGTGTGTGTGTGTGTGTGTGTGCGTGTGTGTGTGTGTGTGTGTGCGTGCGTGTGTGTGTGTGCAGGGCTATTTATTTGAATTTGCCTGATGTCACTTTCCTGTAACAACAAAGGTTAAATACAACCAAAAAAGGCAAGGGGAGACACTTTGACAGGGGGGACACCGCAACATCTCAATTTTAAACGTACATATATTGGGTTTGTTTCATGGAAGCATGTCATACAATTGCATATTTACTGACAGAACATCCTTATTAGGATACATTTTTTGGCTTTGGTTTCTGTGACCTGATCCTGCCGGCATTTTCTCTGGTTTCCTCCACCTGACCTTGAATGGCAGCAGGAAGTGTCCCGATTCAACTGTCAGCCCCGATCACACACTAGCTGCTCATTCGGTTTCACACATGGACACAGACATTTCTCCGTCAAACATGCACGATCACACAAACACACACATACACACGAGTGGAAAAAACACATACACAGAAGCTAAACTGGAGCGTTCAAAAGGCCTCAGGCTCGCTTGCAAATTCAAATGCACGGTTTTGTGCCACAAATTCCCACGAAAACACACACAGTGCTTCTCTGTCAAAGACACACACTGCACACAGAAAGCGTGGGCGAACACACACTTACAGATCTTTTTTAGCCTTTGAATGTGTTTATGATCTTGTGCAATTTTGTCAATACGGCTCTTTTATTGGATCTAAAATTGCGAAAGGACGTCCCTCATGCAGGAAGCTATATTAGCACAATTATTTTAATTTTTTTTCCATCTTTATTTCGAACAGATTAAAAAAATAAAAAATAAAAAATAAAAAATGTGAAAAAACAGAATACCGTATTGTTAAAATACAGTATTTATCCACATTCATGATACAAAAAAAGTCTTCATATTATTAATAATAGTAATAAAAAATTATATGTGTCCGAAAGGGAATAAATTCATATTATTGTTGTTGGTTTTTATTTTTTTGGTACTCATTGATGTCTGGTTTATTGCCCAACGCAAAGGAAACATGCATTATAATCTGAATGGAATATGCATTAATATTATATGATAACATCCAAAATGTGATATGTTTTAGAGTAGTTATAATTATTGGATTATTACATTTTTTGCTTAATAACTATTGTTGGTCTATCAATACCATTTAAGACCACACCTGATATTGTGTGGGAATTTGACATGTATTTTACAAAATGCAGAACTATAGTTGGGTCTAGAACCTCAATTCCGTGACCATTCTTCTGCTAAGATGTTTTGACACTTGATTTGACATCATTGGACCTTTTATAAAAAATATAGACCCAAGGTCCCTCCCAAAAATCCCGGCAATTTTTGCTAGAGGGCCAAATCCAAGATGGCTGCTCGCGCCATCTTAAAAAATTAACTTTTGAACCAGAGCGCCTAGAGTCATGTGTAAATGCACTTTTTGGGGTAAGTCGGCCACAAGGATTCAATTTCTGACATCAGTTTGGTGCGATGACATCGTTCGGACCCACAAATCCAAGATGGCCACCATCCGGTCGAGAAAATATACACGTTTTGAACGGGAACATGCAGGATCACGAGGTACCGGTCACGGCAGTAGAACAAGCCCTCACTGTTATAAACTGAAGTATATATATGTACTATATATGGGGGCGGAGCTTCCTACAGGCGATATAGGCGTTTGCCTAGAGCGCCACCCAGAGGGGGGCGCCACAAATAAAAAAAAAAAAAAAAAAAGTTTGCTTGGCGCAGTTTTGGCTCTATATCTGCAACCATTATTTAAAAAACAAAAATAATAATCTAACATAAGGGAAAATGAGCCAAAAATCTAAAATGGTTGGTCGGTCTAAGAGCCTCAGCTTTAAGTGTTCACAGTCAGAACATGCTAGAGCGCTGTGCATTGATGGGTATCTGTCAAGTGTTTTTAAAATTGAGCGTTGAGGAAAGAAAGACTAACGTTAGAGACATGTGAAGAGGCAAAAGCCATCGGGGCGCAGTATAAAAACAGAAGAAAAGAAGAAGAAGAGAAACGTGCCAAGTTGAAAGGTAGGCTATGCCATTTTGATTGTATTGTCAACATTAGCGAATGGATCATGTAATCTTGCTAGTTAGCCAAGCCAACGTTAGCTAGCCAGCGTTTGTTATTACCATTCAGTAGAAACTGTCATAAGGCTATTTTTGTTGTGTCATGAAATAGAAATATTAGTAATAATAACAATGTTAGTTTTGGTGTAGCGAGCTACACGTTAAGTTTACCTCAGAAAGCAGATTGACTATCCGAGTCAAAAATTTGCCAAATTCAACCCTGTCATAATGTGCGCTAACGTTAGCTAACTAGCTCAGTGGTTCTCAACTCCAGTCCTGTTGAATGTTTTCGTTCCAACCCAGAACTAACACACCTGATTCAACTGTTCTAATAAGATAGTCATAGCTCTTGATTAGTTGAATCAGACCTGTCAGGCTGTCCAAATGCTTACTAACTAAATAATAGCTACATTTAACAAATGGAAATTATTCTTAATTTCTTATCTGCCCCCATATCAATATCTAATACGTAGGCCTACTTGTGTTTCTTATAGGGATTCATGAGTATGCCGCACGATATGGATCATAGCTTGTGACAATGTCCAACATTCCGTGTATCCTGCAGTGTGGAAGGGTTTGCAGCAAAGCCACCGATGCCATTACCTCAATTGAAAAATGGGACACTCTAAAGAACAATACAGAGTTATGGAGCGGTCTTGACAAGTTCGGAGACGTCCATACATCCATCGACTGGGATACAGGTCCCGTCGGACACTGTGTCCATGATACATGTAGGTTGACCTTATGCAATGCCACAAAACTGGAACAGGCCAACAACAGACAGAAAAAACGAGTTGTCGATGAATGCCAAGCTCAGTCTTCGTCTACGTCTGACATTAGTTCCACAGCTGCAACTCCATCTTTCAAGCGGCTGCGATCTAGTCTAGGGCTGATACACGATAAAAATAAATGTGTGTGGTGTTGTAAGACGGAGTCGGCAAAACATCCAGAATCAAAGTTGGTCCTGATTTCGTACGATCATGCATGGGCAGCGTTCAAGAGCCATACGGTGGCTCTGGAAGATGAACTAATGCGCGACAGAATCAACTGTCTGATAAATTATGCAGCTGATCAGCCGTATGCACTTGAGATCAGATATCATCACAAATGATGTTCGTAACTACCAGAGAATGAGTGAAGATGACAAACTTCCCCACATGCACAATGTCACTCTCCGTGAAGCTCAGACAATTTTCTTTGATAACATCAGAACAGTTATCTTTGATGAACATGAACTAAGGTCACTGCAGAGCCTCCTCAGAGATTACAGCTCTATCGTTTCTCGGTATGGATTCCCAACATCTGGAGTCAAGTCATCCTACATCAAAGATATCCTGACCCGGGAGTTTAAGGACAAGATCGGCTTCCACTCTCGCCCTCAGAGAAACCAGAGCGACCTAGTCTATGACACGTCTGGGAGCGGTTCATATGTCGAAGCAGCGATCTCCTCTATTGGTGTCAGCAGTGAGCAACTGGTGCAAAATGTGGCTGCGCGGCTCAGAGATGATGTCAAGTCCATCAAACTCGTCCCATGGCCTCCACGAGTCGAGGAGCTAGAGGAGGAGGAGGAACTCCCGCCTCTCGTTTTGCAGTTGCTATCGGCTTTGCAGGGGAAGCATGGGGTAGATCTGTCTCCAAGCACACTTTCTCTCACCTCTCTCATCACACAGTACATTATAAAGCGACCCACCACTACCGCCATCAATGCCACCGTCACCCTTCACGGATTGACTCGTAGCAAGGAGCTGGTTGATTCGTACTACAAGCTGGGCATGGGGATCAGTTACCCGAACGTGCTTCTGCTACGTGATGTTTGGACAATGCATAACCTTGAGCGGTGCTCGGTCTGTCCGGCAGAGATCGCTGAAGGGGAACCAAGCATCAGTATCATCGACAATGACGATTTTCGGAACGATACATTGACAGGAGGAGGTACTTCACACCGCTGTAATTGGATGTTTCTGCAACGCGAAGAACGTCTTGTACATAAGCATGAGGCAAACACCCAGGATGAGCAACCGCGGATCAAACATGCCAAGACTGTCTCGGACGTGCTGACTGAGAAGGCCTCTGAGATGCAAACGGTTATGCCATATAGGACCGTCAAGCGTGGCGAGCCTCCGATCCGTCCTAAGCCTACTACTGTCTCATCGAGTACTGAGCCTCAGCGCCAGCGAAGCATTATTCATGCCCTTGCACGTGCTGATGTGAATGGTGACCGCCCTGTTGCAGCCGAACAGAATATCCCTTCGTACAACGGGTTTCACGCTGGATTGAATATGTGGCAGGACAAAAGCAAGGCTTATTTTCATACATCTTACAATCAACCGCCCGACAAGTCAGTTGTGAAGGACGTCATGGACAAGCTGGTTACCATCATAGCAACTAAGCACATGCCCTTTAACTTCTTAGTTGGAGATCATCCCGTGTATGTCCTCATCACCCTGCTCAAGGCCGAAAACCCAAGCAAATTCAGTGCCATTGTACCTTTTCTTGGTCCCTTCCATACACAGTGTGTGATGATGAGTGCCATCTACAAGCGGTACAAAGGTAGTGAACTAGGTGAAGTACTTGTCGCGGCTGGAGTTATTGCCGATGGCTCCGTCGATCGTGCACTGAAAGGCAAACATTATAAGAGGGGGCTACGCTGCTTGCGACTCATGTACGAGGCCCTTATGTGTCAGCTGATGAAGGAGAACCTCGGGCCCGACCTGGCTGATGAGACGAGGGAGAACCTTGACATTCTGAGAGATACGAGTCAATCCGAGGAATCCCGCGCTGATGCTCATGTGGCACTAGAGAATGATGCTGACCTCAAGAGCCTTGTCACCAACATGTTCACCCACGTTGAGGCCAGTGACATGGCAAACTACTGGAGGGATTTCCTGTCCATGACAGACGCGCTCATGCAGAATGTACATGCGGTCCATATATGCAACTGGGATGAGTATGTGAGCTCTCTACGTGCGATGCTGCCATGGATGGTAGCTTACGACAACAATAGATATGGGAAGTGGCTGCCAGACTTTTGGGCGATGTTGACAGCTCTCCCTGCAGATCAGGTTGCGTTCCTTCGTACTGACTTCACCCAGTCCATCACAGGCAACCCCTATTCCAACATGGCCTGGGACATGTGGATCGAATGCACCATGAACAAGGGTAGCAAAATGAAGTCTGGTTGGCTCTCTATCCTACAGAATGAGAAGCAGCTGCTGGTGCACTCCAGAAACGTGAACAATGTGGCCCAGATCCGGGCAGCTCACAATGCCCTTGCAAACCGAAAAAAGACAAAGAGGAAGCACACGGAATACGGCCCCAAACGGATGCGAGAAGATGAGCAGTGTGTGCAAGACCTGGTTGAATGCATGCATGAGTTTGACACCTTCCCGTTCGATACGGCCTCAACCACCCTCCGTACCTTGCAGTCGGCCATGCCCGCCTCTGATGAGCTCGTTGCAGACTTCAACTCAGCCCATGCCGCAGGGGAGAAGAAATTGACCCACTTTTTGGAAGAACGGGTATTCAATAAGAATACCTCTCTTCATGCACCCGTCCCTCTGTGCAAACGATTGACGTTTGCGAAGGCGTTAAGCAAGGAGAAGCCATCAGATGAACTCAAGGCGAAAGCTGCAGAAATGGAGCGAAGCGCCCTCAAGGCAATGATAAACCTGATTGAGGGCAGTCAACTTGTGAACCTCCCCGAGTTGCTCGAACATCGTATTGTCGAGGAGTGTGTGCCATTATTTAACTCCAACGGCACCTTCAGAAAGACACAGAAGAGCATGCTCGTGCAGAAGCTCTCTCTGGAATCTGTAGATCTGCAGGAATCATACATCGCTCTTGTGGACATGGGCATGATCTGGAGGATGGCAACTCCATCAGCAGAGGATCGGCGGACGCAAGATGGCAACCCATACAAGTGGTCGGACTATGTCCACAAGCTATCATCTATTATCCTTGCACGCCATCATAATGCTCACCGTATCATATGTGTGAACGACCCGTACGACACAGCATACTCGACGAAGGATGACGAGCGAGACCTGAGGGTACAGGGAAACACACATGTGCCCAACACCTACATGAAATTGGGTGACGCATTCCCCACTGCCAGAATGTTCAAGACGCTGCTGTGTAGCTCCAGCAACAAGGGGCGGCTGCAGAAAATGATATGCAGCTACCTGACCGATCTTGCACAGAGTGTTGATGTGGAGATTGTCTACTCTGTCGGCTCCCACTGTACCAACTTATCAACCCAACAACCGATGCAGAACTACAGCTTTGACCAGTCTGAGGCTGACACTGTCCTGTTCTCCACCTATGTAGTTTTGCGCGAGTCAGGCTACAGTGGTCCAGTTGTCATCGATGCCACTGATACTGATGTATATGTTGCGGCAGCACTTATCTCACAGCAGCTGCCAGGTATGCTCTGTATCAAGAGGAAGCAGGAAACGGTACGCTGCTGTGACATGACAACTGACATGATGGCCGACTGTATTGTGCAGCTGCATTGTATGACAGGCTGTGATGCAAACTCAGGCTTTTACGGCAAAGGTAAGAAGTCTGTGTATGACCAGGTGGCGAAGAGCCCTGTTGCCCGACAACAGCTCTCGCGATGTGGAGATAACCTTGCCCTGACAGAGGAGGTGCTGGAGCAGCTCTTTGCCTTCACACGTAGCATCATCTACGGTGACAACAAGAGCAAAACCATGGCTGAGGCCCGTGCTGCTAAATGGAGGACCATCAAAAAGAAATCCTTCATCCGTCTCCCTCCGGATGCCGACAGCTTGCGTCAACATTGCCTCCGTGCCAACTACCTGGCGTATCTGGTGCGCCATCCATCGCTAAAGCACCATCCCTCACCAATCGGACATGGTTGGGAGCTGGTTGGTGGTTGCTGTCGCCCTGTACGTCACACGCGACCCGCACTCCTGATGCATCTACCTGCACCAAGGCCAACTGAAGAGGGACAGGAAGATGAGGAAGATGAGAGCGATGATGATGACGAAAATCGAGTTGCTGCTGTCCAGAGAGGCGATTCATCGGAATCGGAGGATTCAGAATGTAGCGAGGCAGGGTGCTCTGATTCAGACTGATACGGACTCTCAGTGTCATATTGATAAAAAAAAAAAAAAGCAGAATTGTGTTTCATTTGTGTTATTGTTCAAAACTTGCCATTTCTCGAGGCAGCATTTTTGCGTTATTACATGTTGTTTGAAGTGTTCTCATTTGCTAACTAGTCAAGTTACAGCTAATAAAAGTATTTTATTTGAAGGTTAAGTAGTTGTATATCTTGTCATACATTCTTATTTCATGGTAAAATATTAATATGCAGATTATTTGCTTATAAGTCGATCAGTACTCAAAACGTGTGTAATTTCTCGACCGGGTGGCGGCCATCTTGGATTTGTGGGTCCGAACGATGTCATAGCGCCAAACTGATGTCAGAAATGGAATCCTTGTGGTCGACTTACCCCAAAAAGTGCATTTACACATGACTCTAGGCGCTCTGGTTCAAAAGTTAATTTTTTAAGATGGCGCGAGCAGCCATCTTGGATTTGGCCCTCTAGCAAAAATTGCCGGGATTTTTGGGAGGGACCTTGGGTCTATATTTTTTATAAAAGGTCCAATGATGTCAAATCAAGTGTCAAAACATCTTAGCAGAAGAATGGTCACGGAATTGAGGTTCTAGACCCAACTACTACTCTGCAAGTTTTAAACTTGCTAGATTTTCTTTTCAGAAAAGAATTTATTGGTGGTTGAATGTGAAAAATGTCAAGGTACTTTATACGATAATTACTTTATTATACGTTTTGTATAATGTGCAACAACAGAGAGATTGATGCTTTATTATCAGACTGTAAACAGTTTGATAACAGTCTTGTTGTAACTATTTTCCTCTTTTAAAGCTGAGAATGCCACAGTCCCTCTTCAGTGTTTTCTGTGATGGAAAAACAGTCCCAGAATTTGAATTGAGCTTTACACAAGAAGCATTTTAAAGCAGAAACTTACCACATGGAGAATCTTATTTTCTGTCTCGTACACAGTGCAATCCTGTAAAACGAGAGGAATACAGAAAAAGAGAGAAGAAGGAAACATGAGATGGAGAAAGCATCTATGTGAACATCCGCACGGAAGACAAATGAGACAGCAGGGGGAATGATGGATGACTTTTTCTTTCTATGGAGAACATCAGCAGTCAGCTATTTCATTTTCTAACCGTGTGCATTATGCATATTACTTTATAATCTAGGTAGACTAAAACATTGGATGACCAGTTCTGGATCTACTCTGCTTCACGAGCCTCCGCAGGATTTAGACACTACATTATTTGAACATGACAGATTGTTATTTAAGGATAGCTGATACTTAATCTATTTCTGGGAAAGCAGCCCACTGAATCCACCAGATGTGCATGGTGATGGTTTATTCATCCGTTTGATGCATTAGTGCGGGCGGTGCTGCCACCTTTGTCTGTCTCGCTGCACCCTGGCAGCCACATGTTCATTTGGCCCATTGTTGTACCACGGTAGCCCATTCCTCCTCCCTCTCCTCTGGCCCTTTTAAAGAGGGGATGGGTTTTATCTGCTCGGCTCCAGGACTCACTCCGGGCACATGTACAAACACACACTCACACACTCTGAGCAGGCTCTTACAGGAAGGAGGTGGATGGAGTCCAGGAGAGCAGACATACTTTCTGTCCAAACAATGAGATTTCTGCAGTATCAGAGTGGTGGTGTGACACTACAGGCAAAACCATTGTTTTTCCATGAACTAATCCATTTTAAGCATTTAAGCTGTCTTTTTTCAGACTAGTGGATAGGAAACATCCAAAAATAATAATGTAGGTGTTTTTTTAACTGATATTGTCTATTTGCCTGTGTAGATTTCTCCTAAAAATACAACAGCATTAGATAATGCCTCATCAGAAACCACAATTAGTCATTGTGTGAGTAAGTAAAGTAAACAACTTCATGGTAGTATTTATTAGCTAATCTTTGGAACATGTAAAGTTATTGAACTCCACAATAAAAAAAAAATGTTTTTAGAGGTGATTTTCTCAAAATGTGTTATTTAGTGAAAATTGATGTTTTTGTAGAGATATTTTCTCTACAAAAGTGTTGACTCAAATAAGTCAACATAATCAAACATTTATTTAGAACCAATGCTCTGGAAATTAATAAAATGACCACATATTTACTATTTAGCAAGATAATACCTAATTTGCACGTTTAAAAAAATTAGTTAATAAGGCCTGTTATAAAAAAAAGAATGGTCTTTATTTAAGTAATGAACTGTAGAAGTTGTATGGTGATAGCTATTAGTTAAATATGTGTTTATATATATATATTGATCCGTAGTGTCATATCCATAGAAATAGAATAGGAGATGTTTGGACATTGCCATTAATCAATGGTCAATCAATGGTCAGAGTGTCGGCAGTTTTTATTTGTGTCATTGCCACCACTGCATATTGAGTGAAATTAGTAAAATGAACAACTTAATGCATAAAAAACCATTGATGTTACTGTCACAAGATTTAGCCAACTAGTCAACTTTTCGCTAAATGGGGCGAAGCCTGCGAGCTAGTTCAGGCAGTCAACTCGAGCACTTATGCTGCATTCATACATAACGCCCCTTGCCACTCTACAACCAACCAAACAGAGTCTCCTTAATAGAGAACCGCAGTGACGCGTCCTAAAACCCAGAAGTAAGTTAGCATTTTTACAACATCCGGTTCCTTCGACAAAAAGCAATGCAATTTCTCCATAGGATTTTGGAAAATAGCTCCAAATAAGGTCTGTGTTAGACACAAATTGAAGAGACAGATCACGTTTTGTTCTACGACATTAAATACACCAGCAGTGACCCCACTGGTGATTTTTGAAGAGTTTACGTGTCTGAAAAACGATGGTTGTTAACATGTGGCTGAATAGGACTACAGAAGTTGTCCAGGCCGTTTTACGTCATTACACCGAACACGTAAACACTCCTAAGTTTGTTTGCCCTGTTCTGCTTGAAAGCAAGTACCTGCCTCCTGCAAACTGTTCAAACAAACGCTTCAACTTGTACCATTTAGAATCTGCATGTTTGAATATGGATCTTAAGTTGGCGTGACGTTGAAGCAACGACCCTGCTGTAGTTCGTTTATAGCATAACATTAGCATTTTGCTTCTGGCGACTAGATTTATGATTCGAAAATTATAAAAGTAGGGTAGGCATGTGGATATTATCCGGCTGAACAAAACGTGATCCGTCTCTTAAATGTGTGTCAACCACAGGCCTCATTTCGAGCTATTTTCCAAAATCCTATGGAGAAATTGCATTGCGTTTTTGACGAAAGAACCGGAAGGAGTTTACTTTCGGGTTTTAGGACGCGTCACTGTGGTTCTCTATATGCCGCTCTATTTAACCTGCCAGATCTCTCTCCATGCATTGCTTGTTGCTGCTATTGCTGCAGCTACTCTACGTCGCTGCTGCTTGCCTGCCCCACCACCACCCCAGCTTCCACCTGTAGGCTCGGGGTTAGTTATTTAATCATCACTCATCGTGCTATGTACATTATATATATGAAGTGATGATGCCCGAGCCTAGACGCCAAACTCAACTATATGCTGCTTCTAATAAACATGTTAAAGAAACACGTGAGTTGTCTGACTGAACTAGCCATCTAGGTTGCTAATTTTACCAAGCTTCCAGACTTTGTTAGACTGATAAAAAAAAATAAGCCAAAGAACAATCCCTTACCCTAACCCTAACCCACTGGGTGTAGTTGTTCCTCTGCCTCATTCCCTAATGTCTAAAACGGACAAGCTAACATGCTGGCTAGCCCACCATCTGTCTCCTGAGCTTGGTGTGCTCTCTTCCTGTCAAACTGCAAACACACCTTACGACACCACTGAAGTGTGCTGTAAAATGATAGCTAGATTTGCCTAGCATCAGGAAATGAAGGGATGGGCCCTGGCTCCACCAGGGCCCACAAGTTAAAGAGTGGATGTGGTCTAACAGTGAGTCAATGAGAAATGTGCCTAAGGCAGCTGGCATACGTTCCACTTATGACTAAGTTCTGACCTTTATTTTATTAGCGTAACTTATACTCTATGAATATATTGCAATGAGTAATGCATGCACCCCCATGTGTTTGTGAAATCACCTGTTGTACGATGGTGGTTAATTCTAAGCAGAGCTGCACAATGTTGTTCTTCAGTAACGAATACTCTGTCACACTGGCAAATGGAGACCTGAAAGGCAAAAATAGAGATCATGATCAGACAAATGCATCTGAAACCGTAAACATGTGGTAAACGTTTGTAGAACTTTGAATACAATTATCGTCATGATCTTATTTTACATTTCGCTATTTTTATCATCAAAAGGTCCTGTGGTGGAGAATGATGTTTCCTCCTATTCTTCTTTTTTTTTGTGCCTCATTTTTGTTTGCTTTCATTTTTTTTAAATGTCTGAAAAAAATCTAAGGTCTCACAACCACTTTATAATGAATGTGAACAAAAGCATATTGGGCCATTGTATAAAAATAAATGAGCGCATTTCTGTTTTGAGGAGGTGATTTTTGCTTGGTGTTTTTTTATTTTGTTGCATTCATTTTATTTGCTAAGTAAGTCTGTGATTCTAAAAGCTGTAACAGGGCAGTGAGAGAGGACAATAAAAGCTGTTCTGTTTTCCTCTCAGAGCACATGAGCATGTGATTCAGACAAACAACAATATTTAGTTTTATATCATGGCCAGAAGTCGATGCAGCCAATAAATCTTCTAAAGCTCAAACATTGCTATATTTGTATGTGTCCTCAGTTTCATCCGGCTCCATCAGCTGAACTTCTGTCAGGAACAACATCAAAAACAATCCTCTTTACCCATGTATTACTGATTTTATCATATCATGTGAGTTAATAAGGTTTTATTGTTGTTTAACTTTTGTTCCAGAAGGAAGTTATAATGTGTTCTTATTATTTTGTCCACTGCCTGGTTTGCCATTTGTAGTCAAATAACTAATACTAAAACATCAATATAGGATTTACATATTTATTTTACGTGATCATTACATTAGATTATGATACCAAATACACAGCGGGAACAATATGGGGTTAAATATCTTGGACACTGGGGATCGAACAACTGATATTCTGATTATATATGCACATTAAACCCCCCATCCCTACTTTATTTAAATTCTCTTAAAAATGTATGGTCAAATAAATGTTACCTGTCGAGCCAGGCTAGCAGGTTCTTGGCTGCACCGATCAGGTCCACCACGGAGGTGAGGAAGTCGTTGGGTAGCCTCCGGGAAGCTCGTCCATCGTAGTGCCCGCCCCTCCGCCGGCCCAGGATGAAGTTCTGGAGGTTTTTCGCCGAAGCATTCAGCTTGTGTGACAAAGTTCTGAGGTTCTCCGTCTCGAGGCCATAGTTCTGGAGGACAAACAGAGGGATTCATTTTAGAAGTAGAACCACATGCAGGTGTTGCTGCTGCTAAGCTAACATGCTACTTTTGTTGCACAGTCTGCGTCAAAGACATTGGCTTTAGGTTACTTCTGGAAGGGATATATTTGATCAATGGTTAAAGAAATAGTTCTGGAAACTTTCTGTGAGTTAGATAAGATCAGGGATGTGCAAATGGGCCATGCAGTCTTTTTCTCCTCTTTTTGCGGCCCTTAGATTCATTTATAAACAACGTAATTATTTTTTTACTTGTAGTACTGATAACATCCACTAGACTCCTAGTTACGTCGCGAGCTGCGTACACGATTTCGTTCGGCAGCCAAATACCGCAAAATAATTTGTGACGCGTTTGTGTGTATTGTGTTCATTTCCCGGGAAACACTCACAAGAAACACCGGCTGTTGTCATGCCTGGGCAAAACAAGTTTAATATTCTAAAAGCCAAGACTTTGTTTATTTGAAATCAGATGAAAACAAACTGTCACGGACCCTGCCATGTTATCTATGATTACTATACGCTTTTCATTCATAATTTCAGCGGCAGGGATGGGGAGCGGCACTGAGGAACAGCAGAGGTTGATAGGTGTCTGTGTTGACATACCCCTTAATAAGTGTCTTAGTTTAAAGTTAGACAACTAATGTCTGGGTTAGTGTTCATGACTTCATGTTTATGTCATCTTAATGGTTAATCTTAATGCACACACATTTTCCGTGCTTTCCAATAGTATAACATAGTTTTATTTCACTGTTAAATAACCTGTTCAATACAAACATGCCACTTGTAAAAATTAAATAACATTTCTGTGAACTGATATTTGTTTAGTGAGCTTATTAGAGGATGTTCCCAAATGTCAATGAAGATGTCAGACTTAATTTGTTAACAATTACATACAATACATGGAATTTGTGTGAGTTCCAAATGAATCTACGGCCCCCTGGTGGCCAGTACATACATGATGTGGCCCCCACCACCATCCAAGTTGCCCATCCCTGATAAGATGATTGATACCGCTCTTTTATATGTCATTCAGTCTCTATTGAGTTGAAGTCAAGCTGTGGTTAGCTTAGCCCACACTTGACTTTAAGTATCCATAAACACAAAAGAATAACATAAAACCGCTGTAATATATATACTTTCACATTGATCTTTCTAAATATGGATTACCTTTTGACAAGTTGTATGGGTTTAAGCACTAAAAGTAGCTACAGTCATTATCAATCAATCAATGTTTATTTATATAGCCCAATATCACAAATGTTACATTTGTCTCAGTGGACTTCACAGTTTGTACAGAATATCAGTATGACAATACGACACCCTCTGTCCTTAGACCCTCACATCGTACAAGGAAAAACTTCCAGAGAAAACCCCACAGTTTAAAGGGAAAAATGGGAGAAACCTCAGGGAGAGCAACAGAGGAGGGATCCCTCTCCCAGGACGGACAGACGTGCAATAGATGCCGTGTATAAATTGAAAAGATAATACATTTGCAACATAGGTAGTCCAAATGTTTGGAAATGCATGTGTGTATAATAAGAAGATGAATCCACGAGGATATCCATCCAGGACTTATGATCCAGGACCACAGCCACGACTCAAGATCCAGGACTCGCAATCCATGACACAGGACCGCAGGATCATCCATGACTCCGGATCCCGGCGTATATAGACACCAAAAAGAAAGAAATTTGGGGAAGCTGGGTTAATCGGAACATGAGAGTACACAGGTATAGACAGAGAGAAGGAAGAAGTAAGATGTCCCCCGACAAACTAAGCCTATATCAGCAAAACTAGGGGCTGAATCTAATCAGCCCTAACTATAAGCTTTATCAAAAAGGAAGGTCTTAAGCGCACTCGGATAGGGTGTCTGCCGTCCGAACAAAAACTGGAAGCTGATTCCACAAAAGTGGAGCTTGATAAGAAAAGGCTCTGGCTCCCATTGTACTTTTAGAGACTCTAGGAACAACCAACAACCCTGCATTCTTGGAACGCAATGCCCTAGTAGGACAATAGGGTATAATGAGTTCTTTAAGGTAAGATGGCGCCTGCCCATTAAGGGCTTTGTAGGCGAGAAGAAGAATTTTAAATTCTATCCTGTGTTCTATAGGGAGCCAGTGTAAGGCAGCCAGAACAGGAGTAATGTGGTCCCTTTTCCTAACTCTGGTTAGTACACGAGCTGCAGCATTTTGAATCAGCTGAAGCGACTTGACTGACTTCTTGGTACACCCTGATAATAAGGAGTTACAATAATCCAGCCTTGAAGTAACAAATGCATGGACTAGTTTCTCTGCATCGTTTTGAGGCAAGATATGCCTGATTTTTGCAATGTTACGTAGATGGAAGTAGGCGGTCCTTGAAATTGATTTTATGTGGGTGTTAAAGGATAAATCCTGATCAAATATAACACCAAGATTCCTTACAGTCTCACTGGAGGCCAAATTAATGCCATCCATAGTTAATATATCTTTAGATAATTTGTTTCGTAGATTCTTCGGGCCAAGTACAATAACTTCAGTTTTGGTCGTGTTTAACATCAAAAAATGTAAGGTCATCCACGTTTTTAAGTCCTTGAGGCAGTCTTCAATGTTATTTAGATGATTAATTTCATCAGGCTTGATTGATAAATATAGTTGAGTATCATCCGCATAACAATGAAAGTTTACAGAATGATTCCTTATAATATTGCCTAACGGAAGCATATATAGGGTGAACAAAATAGGTCCAAGCACTGAGCCCTGTGGCACTCCATGGCTAACTTTGGTTTGCATGGAAGATTCATCGTTGACACGTACAAACTGAGAGCGTTCAGATAGATAGGACCTAAACCAGCCTAAAGCAGTTCCC
>NC_136901.1:67474639-67607779 GCF_949606895.1 Notothenia rossii | reverse complement strand
CCCTGATAGATACTGTATTAAAGTGTTTGTATGAGTGAAAGCCCTATCAGAACGCTGGCATCATACAAAGACTGTCGGTCGAAATAATCATTCACTTGTCTTAACTTCAATACGTTTTACAAAGATAATACACTTACAATTGACCATAGTGTGTGGCAAACTGTGGCCTGACTATGATGATTGTATGTATTTGCTCAGTTTCTACATTGTTGTATGTAACTTTAATACAATGATACATAAAGTGTCTTTTAACCTGTTAAGCCCCAAAGCCCCCATCGGCGGGGGATTTTTTTTTACGACACTGTGTCTCAGGGCATCTTAATATTTAAGAACCTATTCATGTGTTATACCAGATTAATGGGAAGAATCTCAGCTAACTGACGATACAAACCATTTTTACCAAAACAAAACAAAAGTCTCATAAGAAGCATCTAAATTACCCCTGAGCGAAAAATGCTAACGCACTTTGGCACAGAACTCAAGATAAAAGATACCCTTATTACTTATAGTAGCTGCACATACAAGATATCCAATTATTTCTGAGGTTCCACTGATTATTTAGGTATATATATCATCACTGAGTGATCAGAACTCGCGACAGGCGAAGCAAACACAGACATCACAACACGTACCTTTACGTAGCTTTTACGGGAGATCGTCTCGCCGTAGCTGTCAATCTGATCAAAAGACTTGTTCAATGGCATTAAGGCGAGACGAGAGGGTCCGAGTCCGACCCTTGTCAATTAACTACAGGGGTCCCTCAGGGCTCTGTTCTTGGTCCCCTCCTCTTCTCCTTGTACACAAACTCGCTCGGGTCTGTCATTAGCCCGCATGGTTTTTCATTCCACTGCTACGCTGACGACACCCAACTAATTCTGTCCTTTCCCCGCTCAGAGACCCAGGTCGTCGCACGCATCTCTGCTTGCCTAGCAGACATCTCTCGGTGGATGTCTGCTCATCACCTCAAGCTCAACCTTGACAAGACTGAACTGCTTTTCCTTCCGGGAAAAGATTGTCCCACTCTTGACCTAACAATCAACATCGGCACCTCTGTTGTTTCCCCGACTCAGACTGCAAGGAATCTGGGTGTGGTCCTAGATAACAAACTGTCCTTCACTGCAAACATTGCTGCAACAACTCGCTGCTGCAGATACACGCTTTACAACATCAGGAGGATATGTCCCCAGCTGACCCAGACATCAGCGCAGGTTCTGGTCCAGGCCCTCGTCATCTCACGCCTAGACCACTGCAACTCCCTCCTGGCTGGTCTACCTGCATGTGCCATCCGACCTCTGCAGCTCATCCAGAATGCAGCGGCTCGTCTGGTCTTCAAGCTTCCTAAATTCTCCCACACCACACCACTCCTCCGCTCCCTTCACTGGCTTCCAGTAACTGCTAGAATCCACTTCAAGACACTGGTACTTGCGTACCATGCTGCGAATGGATCTGGCCCTTCCTACATCCAGGACATGGTTAAACCGTACACCCCAGCACGTGCACTCCGCTCTGCATCAGCCAAACAGCTCGCTGCACCCGCACTGCGAGGGGGACCCAAGTTCCCGTCAGCAAAAACACGTGGGTTTGCTATCCTGGCTCCAAAATGGTGGAATGAGCTCCCCATTGCAATCAGGACAGCAGAAAGCTTACACATTCTTCCGGCGCAAACTGAAAACTCATCTCTTTAGACTCCACTTCGAGCGATTGAATTACTAACAAAGCACTTGTATACTAATAAAGTACTGGCTTATCTAAAGCCAGTTGAGTAGCACTTGAAATGTTTGGCTCTATGAAACCTGATGTACTTATATGATTCTGTTTTCTTCAAGGTTGTATCTTCCTGGTCGAATGCACTTATTGTAAGTCGCTGTGGATAAAAGCGTCAGCTAAATGCAATGTAATGTAATGTAATGTAATGTAATGTAACACCCAAGGTGAATAGGGTATTTTTTTTAACTTAAAGGTATCAGCTAGACATTTCTCCAGTTAATTACTTACAATAAGGCAATTGTTTTTTGTATTACAAGTTCTCTGAAATAGCAGTTTAAATATGCAAATTAGTCATTTCAGGAATCGAAATCTGAACTTTGGATAAAGCCAGGTTCAAAATTCTTGTTTCATTTTGTAGTCATATTAGTATCGAAGGCTTTTACAGAAGGGTTATTGGATATCTCTTTTTATCACTCCATAAATCAGAAAATACTGTCAACAGCCCTAAAATATCAATTTTCGCCATGTTTTTAGATAAACAATGTTGTATAATTCAGGCTATGAATGATATATGAACAAACCCTTCTGTAAAAGCCTTCATAATATTGATACGAATATAACTGGAAGGTTTGGTGTATCTACGTGCTACTGAAGTGAACATTTCGAACTCAGAGTAGGAGAAAAAACTCATTTTGAGAAAACGACCTATAAAGAGCAACTTGCAGGTTAGAGACACCAGTGAAAAGATGTGTAGGAAAATGATGAATACACTAGATTTTCTAAAAAATATATAGAAATATACACTACAGTGACATCTGGCGTCGTTTTAGTAAGACATTTTCACTTCCGCATAAAAAAGCCTCCGCACGTGACCTCCCGCGTGTGACGTAACATGGGGGAGAGCGGCCGGTCTAACGTATGAATAAACATGGATCACAATGCTAGTTTTGACACAGGAGAGGTTGAAAATATATATTCAAATGCAAATGATTATAATTATGAGCCTGCTATGCGTCCAAGAGACCAGGAGCAGCCAAGGATTAGAAAAATGGAGAAATGGAGCTTTGGTGTGTGGAGAACCAGTGGAGAACAGAGCAGCTGTCTTGGTGAGTGACCGGCGTTAGCTACATTTAATATTAGCTAACGTCAGTCACATCACAACATTGTAAAGTTAGCAATCATATATCAGGCTATAACTAAAGTAGGATTGATAATATAGTAACGTTACTGGCAGGACTGTTGATACTGATCCATAACAGAAACTAATGCGCAAGTATCAGCCGTATCTCGCGTTACCTAATGCAACTCCACACTACGTCTTACGGTGCTATGTACCGGAGGGGAGACGCGAGATACGGCTAATAATTGACGATCTGGCGGAGAAAGGTTGTGGAGCCTCCGTTGATATGCCGTTGTAAATGGCTTGATGGAAAGCAGGTGTGTAGTCGGGGAGGGTGCACAGCTGATTGCAGCAGGTGAGTGGAGGTTGAGCCGGGAGCCAGGAGCGACAGCCACCACGCAAACACAAACAACACAGACAGGGGGAAACAAACAAAAACAAAGGAAATGGCTGGAGCAGTACAGCCACCACAGCGTTACCTAATGCAAATCCACACTACGTCTTACGGTGCTGTGTACCGGAGGCGGGGAGAGAGAGAGAGCAGCGAAGGGGGGGGAGAGAGATGTAATACGGTTTCCTGCTAAAGCTGTGGAGAGTATGTGCTGCAGGGAGGTGGATGCACAACGCACCCAGGAACGAAAGCTAGCTCCAGTCCTTTTCCCGTGAGGGAAACTGTGGACTCGATGTCCTGACAGGCTGGAGTTTGTGCAACCTGCACAAACTCCAGCTCACCATGATAACAAATGGTGAAATGCAATGTAAAATTACAGAAAAAATACCAGCACACTAAATCACAACCGCTCAAACCAACTACAAACTACTACCGCGGATTGGGCAGAGAACGAGTCCGAGAAAGTTGCTCCCCCATGTGACGTAATATGACGCGTTTGATGTATGAGGTTAAAAAAAAGCAGTTTTTAGTAGCAGAGCTCAAAACGGCTCCTTTTCCTCTGAATTCCTGCCCTTATGTCTTGTAAAACATATCAAATCCTGCATTAACATTTTTTATTGTAATTTTCAGGCAAGGTTGAGCATAAGTGTAGTAAAAAAAAAAACCTGCAAGTTGCTCTTTAAAGATTGCAGTGCAACACACTCTCACTCCATAATCGTCCTGGAGCGATGTTTGGTCAGGGTCCCGTGGCGTGCAGTTTTGACGCTCCTAGGCTCCTTCAGCTTCATAAAGGGACGCAAATAGCTTTCAACTGATTGCAATGTATTCCCATCTGCGGCGGGATTTGACGCTCATGGAAGCACGGCATTCGTTTGTGTCGGCTGCCTTTAAAGGCAATGTGAGCAACCATTCCCATTGGATAACGGAGAATTGTACACCCGGAAGTAAGTATTCCCCTTACTGTCGATTGATTTTACAGTGATATCTGCACTACTCATCGACTAAAAAACACCAGATTATCCTTGTTAATTACACAACATTGATTGGTTTAAATTGTTTGCAATGCTTTTGTATTTTTCCCCTTCGATTCGGAGAAACAAATATTTTTTCGGAGTAAAGGATGGCAGAAGACACTACACTACCCAGAATCCCCAGCTATCGTTTAGGACTACACCATGTGCTCGGTTTGACAAACCCCGTGAGTAGTTCTCAAGCTCTGTGATTGGTTGACCTCCAACTGCATTCCATATGAAAAAAAAAGTTTCGTAAAAGATAAAATCATACTTTATTCAGCAGTGCTTGCTTTACTCTTTGAAAGTCATCACATGAATGCATTGTAATAAATGGTTCGACTGCATTAAATATATTACACATCTGTCGTAGTTCTTTATTTTTATTTATCTACAGAGATCGGGCTCAGAATAGACCGGAAACTATTCAGTTTGAATTTCACAATAAAGTTAGTAGTAATATTTTGTTTTGATATTATTGTTTTTTATTAACTACTAGACCACTGGGTCATGTTAAGACCATCTTTTCTGTGTTGCTGTGGGTTTTTTCCATCGCTTTTGTGTTACAAATATCAAAACAATAACTAAATATATCCATCGTAAACTAAACCAGAAACAGTGCAAATCAGTATATTTTATTTTGTTAACACTGTAAACTTGAGGGCTTTTTAACCCAAACCACCTACTGGTTAAAGCATGTTATTACACGTTTAGAGTAATGCAATGCAGGTAGATTGTGTTGCTTTTTAATGACTGTTTAAAATGCCTTTTTCTTAATGTCTTTTATTATTATTAACTACTTGTTACTTGTTGCTCGGGACGCTGCTATCGGTATTGTGTTTCACAACATGTTCTCTACTGGGAATTGTAGTTTTAAAAGACGTTTTCGTATTTCCCATAATAAGAAGTTGCCAGTATACTGTGGACATCCCTGGAGGTTTAGAGGATAAGAAACACTCAAATTTAAAACAAATAATTAATAAATGGGTGAAAATTGCTTGTGCCCATAATGGACAGCATTAATATATATATCCACATGCCAGCTAAGGTCAGAAGAGCTTTATTTAACAGCTGGTCTTATGTTTGTGACCCCTCCTGTTGTTAATTGATAAAATTACATTAATTGATAAGCCTAAAACATGCACTTGTCAAGGTTCAGAGGCACATTTTGCAAATATGGCAGTAGCCATCGATCATCTTAAGATAAGATATACTTTATTGATCCCAAGCTGGAAACATTTGCGTTACATCAGCATGTGTAACAGTTGTAAATATGCAGTGGTTTTTATTTGTAAAACATTTAGTATAATCACACAAATTCTGTGTTTTATATTTAATAATTCTGTGTTCTTTATTTATTGATTGTTCAATACCTGACAAGGCCGGAGATGAAAAACTTGGGTTGCAGGTTCCTCAACAGTGCATCACAAGACATCTATCAATATTTGTGTATACCTCCACCATAATACTCATATATAGTCATATTCTGCACATTTCTTATACTATCTACATACATCTTATATAAGAGTATAATACATATGTATAATATCAGTTAAAATAAGTGCTTCAACATAGTTAACATTGCTGGAGGTATACACAAAGTTTTGCATTCATTGCATAAACCGTTTGTGTATATGTCAATAAACCTTAGATAATCTTGAAATCTTGAAAGGGATGTGCAAAATAGTCATTATATACACTACAGTCTTTAATTAACTATTAGTAGAGAATAACGAGTAATGAATATACTTTATAGGGATCCTATTAATATCTAATAATAAAAATAATGAAATTCAATAACATGCTTTAACCACCAGGTGTCCCTTTCTATCAGCTGTGCACCTTTATGGTGTAAATACAGCCTATCTACCAATTGGATCAAATATAAAAGTCAGCCGAATTAGTGTTGATCCTGCGAAGAGACATATTGTGGTAAAAGAAATGTAAGATGTTGTTTAATTGCTGATATATTTATGATTCACGTCACGTTTTCAGTGTTGGCGGCAGTTCCTCATGTTTGTCTAGAAGTCTTCTCATCAGGGCTCTATAAATAGAGAACTACGGCAGATATGTAATATTTAATGCAGCCGAACCGTGTATTACAATGCCGTTATGTGATGACTTTCAAAGAGAAAAAGCAAGCACACTCGGAATAGAGTATGATTTTATTTTTTAAAAATGTTTTCGGTCTATTTGTTAATGACGATGTGATGTGAGATGTGAGACTGGAATTGCACAGGGGAAAATAACGTATGTTTAGATGCGGATTTTGTTAAACTAATATGTTTGCGCTGAGGACCAACACATTGACGGGGAAGGGGGTAGCAATAAAGATAACACCATTAAACAGTTACACAACATAACAGAAATAATATCGATAGCAGCGTCCCTAGCAACCACCTTGGTAACAATGAAAACGTTCTATGGACGCAATTTCCTGAAGTAATCTTCGTAATAACTAGCAAACTAAAGATCATGTACATCCACTGCACACATAATCTGAAATAACAACTCATATTTCTCGCATCAAATGACATCAAAACGCATTTTAATGGCCAAACTAACTTTAAAATAGGCATTCTCCACCGAGAATAAAACGAAGTTCGGCCATTTTTTTTTTTTTTTGCAGGGAGAAATTTGAAGATCACGTGACATAGACGCCAGCCATTGGAATGAATGGTGGAAAAAAACGGGGTTTGTCAAACAGAGCACAAGGTGTAGTCCTAAACGATAGCTGGGGATTCTGGGTAGTGTAGTGTCTTCTGCCATCCTTTACTCCGAAAAAATATTTGTTTCTCCGAATCGAAGGGGAAAAATACAAAAGCATTGCACACAATTAAACCAATCAATGTTGTGTAATTAACAAGGATAATCTGGTATTTTTTAGTCAATGAGTAGTGCAGATATCACTTTAAAATCAATCGACAGTAAGGGGAATACTTACTTCCGGGTGTACAATTCTCCGTTATCCAATGGTAATGGACGCTCACATTGCCTTTAAGGGCAGCCGACACAAACTAATGCCGTGCTTCCATGAGTGTCAAATCCCGCCGCAGATGGGAATACATTGCAATAAGTTGAAAGCTATTTGCGTCCCTTTATGAAGCTGAAGGAGCCTAGGAGCGTCACAACTGCACGCCACGGGACCCTGACCAAACGTCGCTCCTGGACGATTATGGAGTAAGAGTGTGTTGTGCAGTGAGGCGCTAGCTAAACCCTCCTGTTCTTTGGATGACAGCTTGCGCATTGAAGCACTCCGTGAAGGTATTTCATCTTCGGGGTCATTTGTTTTTTGTATAACCTTGCTTCGTGCAAGTGACAATTGTTGTCGTCTTCTCTGTAAACGTTTTTTTCGCCGTTCTTTTGCCATTTTGAGATTTACATTTCTAGCGGAAAGCTAACCAGGAAGTGTTTTAGCACACCACGTGACGCATCTGAACGAATCACGTTGTCAGAAATTGACACCAGCCAATGAGATTTCGTTTCTTGGTTTACGACCCCTGTACTTTCACGATTGGTTGCTGATACAAAGGAAACGACCATATTTGGATCCGATGAGATTGTGCAGGAGAGACACAGCTTTCCAACGATATCTCTGTTGACATGGTGCACACAGCGGTCGCGGTACTTTATGTTACGTTAGAATGCTAACTTTTGGTGAATTTAGGAGAAATATACTGACGCAAATAGACAAACTATAGTAAAATAAACACTTAAATGTGTATTTTGTACGTTTTCCTTCCAAAAGCCTGAAAGAAAACATGTTATAGAATCAAAATAGCACAAAATCTCAAAATTGACCAGTGCTTGAAAAACGATGTTTTTGCCTGCCGTGGTCTCGCCTTAAAACGAGAAAAAAAGCAGCTGAATCGGTTAATCCATAAATTGATAATGTTTCTGTGGAATAATATATTTTTATTTATAAACCATAATTCCATTTTTATGTAAAAATCGGAGAGTAAAAATTAACTGCTAATGGTAGCCACCAGAGTTATTGCAGCATCCAGTTTTGGCTATGCGTCAGTCTCACACACACACATTACCAAATAGTGGCGAAGTCACGCCCATCCCGTCCATGGGAACTTATTTCGGAAAAATAATGTATTGAAGTCAATGGAGAGAGAAAACTTATCTTTCGATCCCGTTTGAATTGTGCCATGAATTACACGTATGTGACCTGCTCTATCAAAAACAGTCGCATTGACCCGAAGACACATTTTGAGTTGTATACACTGCTGGAAAGAGGATATTCCTAGCTTTTTAATGATATCAGGATTGTTTTTATACTCCAAATATTAAGCGAAATATGTCACATTATATAATGACTGTCACCGAGTAGGGATGTCCCGATCACCTTTTTTTGCTCCCGATCCAATTCCGATCATTTGATTTTGACAATTTGCCGATACCGATTTTTCCCGATCCGATCTTTATACAATGCATTAAGAGAAAAAAAAGAAAAAAAGCATTCAAGTTGTCCCATAAGGTTATTTTTTTATTTAAATTGGATATTCTATCCAACATGGATATAGCTTCTTTCTTTCACAGCAGCATTGGATCAGTTCAGTTGTGCAGCATTGGATCAAAACAAAATAAAGCTTTCAGTACTCGTTAGCTTACTGCTACAATTAGACACTGCGCCCTGCCCACTCTGTTGCCAGATTTGAGAGAAATAAGCAACCAGGTCTATGAAAACAAGCCCCAAAGAAGCAACACATACATGATGTTGCGTAATTTGAAACCAAAACTAAGGCCTCAGGATGACTTTAAGACTTGAACATGGTCATTTTTGTTTTGTAACATTGAATAAAAAAGTTTAAAAAAAGTATTTAAAAAAAAAAAAAAAAGATCCCGAGCCCCGATTTTTTTTCTCCCGATTCCGATCTTTTGAAAATCACGTGATCGGCTCCGATCCCCGATCACGTGATCGGATCGGGACATCTCTATAACCGAGTCATCATTTTGAGAAAAAGGCCTTCAAAGTTTTCTCTTCTCTGGAATCCATCGATCTGATGTATTATTAGCGGAGCAAATGATCAAAATACTACGGAGGGAAGATATTTTCGTTTGGATTACTGGTCTGGGGGAAGCTCGCGAGTGTGTGTGTGTATACGTGTGTGTGTGTTTGTGTCTTTTTGCGTTTGTGTGTATTGCGTTTGTTTCCCGGGGAAAACCCTGACGAGAAACACCGGCTGTTGTTATGCCTGCTGTGACGTTAAGTTACTCCGTTCTCCGCTTGTAATTATGCCGTTACAAGCTTCAAAGTTGTATTTATCATCTGAATTTGCCGAAACAAGTATAATATTCTGAAAGCCAAGACTGTTTAATTGAAATCAGATGAAAATAAACTAACGGACCCTGCCGTGTTATTTATGATTACTCTACGCTTACATTCATAATGTCAGCCGGAGGGAGGGGGGGCGGCGCTGCGGAAGAGCAGATTTCCTTTCATCTTCCCTTTACAAGCTTAACACTAGAACCGCCAACGGGTAAATTTTACCCGCAGTTTTTTTTTTATTGTATGTAACTTTTCTTCCATAACATATTAAAGTCTCCCAGTCTGTGACTTTTCCTGAACGTGTGTTGTATAGCACCCTCTGTTGTTAAAAAAAGGTCAATAGGAAGTCAGATTGAAAAAATCCCCATTTATACCCATATCCGCCAGCGGGTAATATTTACGAGAGAGAGAGAGAGAGAGAGAGAGAGAGAGAGAGAGAGAGAGTTGCTCAACACAAAACAACCGCAAGCATTACCCATCCAAAACGGTGACATCTGGAGAGAACATTTTGAAAGTTTGTACAAAGACATACCAATAAATCTAATGAATTCAGATCAATGTATTACAAAAGAGAAACTCCAAACATTAGAAGAAACTATTAAAGACAACCAAAACCCCCTTGATTTCCCAATGACTTGGGAAGAATTGACCACACAGACACAATCTCTCCGGCCAAGGAAAGCTTGTGGCCCAGACAACATTAAAAACGAAATGCTCAGATGCAGCACCCCAGATATGCAGGGTACAGTGTTAAAGCTGTTCAATATCATATTGCAGTCAGGATGTTTTCCTGACATCTGGTGCAAAGGGCTCATTTCCCCCATTCATAAGAGTGGAGACAAATCAGACCCTAATAACTACCGTGGCATCTGTGTCAGCAGCTGTCTGGGGAAATTATTCTGTAGTATTCTAAATAAAAGAATACAAGATTTCCTTAACCAACAATCCATCTTGAGTCAAAATCAAATTGGCTTCCTTCCAAAACACCGCACCACCGACCATGTATATACCCTTCACACTTTAGTTAACAAACATGTACACCAAACAAAACATGGTAAGATATTCACTTGTTTCATTGATTTCAAAAAAGCTTTCGACTCTATTTGGCACGAAGGGCTCTATTATAGACTTCTACATTGTGGTATAGGGGGCAAAATGTACGATCTGGTTAAATCAATGTATTTAGGGAATAAGTGTGCTGTTAAAATTGGAGACAAACAAACTGAATTCTTCACCCAGAGAAGAGGTGTTCGTCAGGGTTGCAATTTAAGTCCCACTTTATTTAATATATATATAAATGAACTTGCTGTTCAGTTGGATCACTGTGCTGCTCCTGGCCTCTCCCTCCTAGATAGAGAGGTGAAGTGTCTGCTTTATGCTGATGACCTTGTTCTGCTGTCTCCTACTGAACAAGGACTACAACAACAGCTGGACATAGTAGACCAGTACTGTAAGAACTGGGCCCTGGCAGTCAATATGAAGAAAACTAATGTCATGGTTTTCCAAAAACGCCCCAGATGTCAGGAGAACAAATACCAGTTTACCATAAATAATCATATCATCGAACATAGTATGAGTTACACCTACCTCGGTTTAACCATAACAGCATCAGGAAGTTTCAACATGGCAGTGAATGCACTCAAAGAAAAAGCCAGAAGAGCTCTAAATGCAATTAAGAGAACATTTTATCATGTCCAAATTCCAATTAAAATCTGGCTCAAAATCTTTGATAGTGTGATCCAGCCCATTGCGCTGTACGGTAGTGAAGTATGGGGTCCACTCAGTCACCAGAGCTATACCCGCTGGGACAAACATCCAACAGAGTCTTTACATGCAGAATTCTGCAGATACATTTTACGTGTTCAGAGAAAAACACCAACAAATGCATGTAGAGCAGAATTAGGCAGATACCCACTGATCATTAACACTCAAAAGAGAGCACTGACATTCTTTAACCACCTTAGGTCCAGCCCCCGTGACACCCTCCACTCCAAAGCCCTCCAAAGCCAAGAGCTAACCCCAGAGAAGATTCCCCTATGTCAGCTGGTGCTGAGGCTAGTTGCCCCCTCTCAGAGCCACTCTGACCAGTCTCTCAACAACACTGCTCTCCAAACACCAATCACAGTCAAACGCATTATAACACAATGTAAAGACAACTATTTACAACATTGGGAAGAAGAAACTAAAACCCAAAGTACATTAGAATGTTACCTGGCTCTAAACAGAGAGTATGAGCTGGCAGAGTATCTCTCTACTGTCAGAGATAGAAAGCAGAGACAGATCCTAACCAAGTACAGGCTCAGTGACCACAAACTGGCAATCGAAACAGGAAGACTCAAAAGATCCTGGCAACCAAAAGAGAACAGAATATGTGGTCACTGTACGACAGGTGAGACTGAGACAGAGATGCACTTCCTCCTGAAATGCCAAACATTCAACGAAGTAAGGAGCATTTACTGGAACAAGTTGAACTCTGTAATCCCAGGTTTCAAGGAGGTTGATGACCTCTCAAGACTGAGCGTACTCCTAGGAGAAGGAGACAAGGCACACCTTGCGGCCCAATATGTATACACATGCCACAACCTGAGGGACAGTGAATGAGACTCACACACACACACACACACACACACACACACACACACACACACACACACACACACACACACACACACACACACACACACACACACACACACACACACACACACACACACACACACACACACACACACACACACACACACACGTGTTGAAATGTAATTGTATCATATATATATATATATATCATCAATAATATGTAAACATTTGAAATGTATGTTAATGTTGTTAATTATTTTGTATTGTGATGCTTTGGCAACATTGTTTAATTTAACTTTCATGCCAATAAAGCCCCTTTGAATTGAATTGAATTGAATTGAATTGAGTGAGAGAGAGAGAGAGAGAGAGAGAGAGAGAGAGAGAGAGAGAGAGAGAGAGAATTTACTGGAACAAGTTGAACTCTGTAATCCCAGGTTTCAAGGAGGTTGATGACCTCTCAAGACTGAGAGTACTCCTAGGAGAAGCAGACAAGGCACACCTTGCTGCCCAATATGTATACACATGCCACAACCTGAGGGACAGTGAATGAGACACCCACACGTGTTGAAATGTAATTGTATCACTGTATATATATATCATCAATAATATGTAAACATTTGAAATGTATGTTAATGTTGTTAATTATTTTGTATTGTGATGCTTTGGCAACATTGTTTAATTTAACTTTCATGCCAATAAAGCCCCTTTGAATTGAATTGGAGAGAGAGAGAGAGAGAGAGAGAGAGAGAGAGAGAGAGAGAGAGAGAGAGAGAGAGAGAGAGAGAGAGAGAGAGAGACATCTTGGAGAATACAAGATCTTGGATGACTGAGCTCACATTGAGGACGTAATGCATGTGTGCAGGTTACGTGCCGATGGACACTCGGAATGAGCGAAGTAGTCCGCATCGTTTGTTTATGTAGACAATTACATGTCCATAGAACAGAACATTACAGATGGATCGATAGATAGTTATAGATAGATAGAGAGAGATTGAGAGATTTGTACCTAAACAAAACACAAGTCTAACACCAAGCCTTTAAATCAGCACTTGTAGCGATATTTTATACTTCATGCTATCTGCATAAACTATATCATATGAAAAGCTGAGAGTCCACAGATTCTATTGGTATAAATGTCATCCCTGTGCGATCAAAACTCACTGTTCTATATGATAAACAAAAGAACATTGTACCTTGAAAATCAATAGCGGGTACATTTTACCCGTTGGCGGTTTTAGGTATACAGCGACCTCTGGCGGTTCTAGTGTTAAAGAATGTATTTATCGTGTGAGTTTGGAAATAAAAGTTTCATATTCTGAAAGCCAAGACTTTGTTTGTTTAAAATCAAACAAAACACCCGAACCCCGAAAAAATAGTTTTTTACGCAAATCCGCGTTTATTTTGAAATGAGCTGTTTCGACTTCCGACTGATTTCGATAGTGCCCGTAATAGTGTTCACTGGAGTCCAGCACCTCACCACCCCCACTCAAAAAACCTTCCCGCGCCTCTGTCTATAATACACAATTTAAGCCCGGGGGAGAAATGCTAACGCTAATGCTAACATCGGCGATCGCCGATCTTTTCTACTTCATGCTATCTGCACAAATGGTTGACATTAAACATTAAAAAGACCAGGCAGTTCAGAGAGAATCAAAGGAAGGCAGGCAGGCAGCTTTGCATGACATTCTTCTGGACATGTTTCCGTGATAGTGAGGGTAGTCAATCGTTTTGTTGAAGACAGTAGTAGACAGTAGTGACGGCCATCTTGGTGACGTGTGTTGTTATGCGGGACCAGACATGTAGTTCATTGGACGTTTCACACAAACAAATGTGTTACTTCACAGTTTTACGTCACATTTTTTTTTTTGGTTTGCAAAATTATCTTTTAAATTGACAAACATTGTGTAATTCGTGACACAATTCAAACGGGATTAAAAGATAATCTTTCTCTCTCCATTGACTTCAATACATCATGTTTTCGAAATAAGGTCCCATGGAGCTCCCCTGGAATGGGAGGGACTTCACCACTCTATAAGGAGTATGTGGGAGTTCCCCTCGATTCCATTGGCTCTGACGGTTAGAAAGAGATGTCAATCAGCAAAATCGAGCAAGGGGGGCCAGAGATAGGTCAAATCCAACCAAATGACCCCAGAAGTGGTTTTGTTTTGCTAAATCTCTCTAAAAAGGTCAAATTTCACTTGTTTTGCATCAATCTTGATACATAGTACTTATTATATATTGTATATAATTGAGTCTACCATCCAATCATTCAAGGGTGGTTTTCACTATAAGTAATTTTCTTTTTTTGGACGGACACAATCATTTACATTTGTGTACTGTGTTCAATCTGAATTTACTTTAAAATAAAAACATCTATATTGATTCTGACACTTCTACATCCAACTCACAGGTGTAAACTTGCTTTGATAAAAATGATTATTAATTTAACCCTTTTAGAAGGGAAGATATGGTAATTTGTTCTGGGAATGTCATTTTCGAGCCTGAGACCTGAAAATCAGGCTCGGGCTAGATTTTGGGATGAGAAGTCCATTGATTTTTAAATGATGCCCATTATTTAGCATTGGTAGATAAAAGGACACAGTGCATACAGTATAACCGCTATGTCCCAGGTTTGATTCCCGCTTTGGGGCCTTTTGAGGCATGTCAAACCTATATCTCCTTATTTTACACTGTCCTCTGTCAAATAAAGGCAAAAAAGGCCACACAAAAAAAGGTTGGGCCCATTTCCCAACACATCTTTCTGAAAATTCACTGCACCCTTTCACGATCTGTCTGTGTTGTGTTTTGTCTTGTCTTTTTCTGTCTTTGGTTTCCTGTTTTATTTTGAAAAGTGTTCACCCCCTGTCTTGCCTGTTGCTTTCTGTCTGTTTTCCCTCCTTTCTGATTACCCGATTGTGTTCACCTGGTGCCCCTGTGTTTGCTCCTCCCTCCTCATCTGTCTCGTGTTTGTTTGATTAGTCCTGTGTGCATTTAGGTTCTGTGTTTTCTGTTAGTCTTTGTGAGTTCCTTGTTGTTGTTGGACTGTGTTCACTGGGAAGAGTTCTGTCTTTAAGCCTTGAAATAAAGGTATTTTCTGTTTATCTGCATTTGTGTCCTGCTTGGCTCACTCAACCCTGACACACCCACAGAAACCTACTTAGCATAAAGGTTGGGGGCAAACACTTGAATGCATAGGCATAAAAGAAGAGACTTTTCCACATTTACAGCGAGACTGAGAGCTCAGTCAGTGCTTGAAACTTTGCATTGATCCAGGGCCACGGAAGTTCTCATATTCTTTGACTGCAGAAAGTCCAGAAAGTCGTAACGGTTGAGCCAGGGGGAAAGGGTTTTGCTTTCCTCATGATGGATTATATTGCTGACAACAGTGAATCGTCCTTTATTATCCAAATGCTTGCTTCCCTCTGGAACTTGTAGAGAAACGTTAATGAAGGTAGGAGGTCAGTGGAGAATTTCTTTCTTAAAGGATCATTTTTGATTTATTATAACTAAGGTCTTATTTTTGCACTTTTTAACTTAATTTATATTGATTTTACTCAACATAATAATTGCTGTGATGAGATCTAGAAAGCACTTTGTCTGCTAGGTCCAAAAGGGCAATACATGAGCTGTAGAAACCAAAGTCGGACACAAAAATGCTCGTAATAATCCCTTTTTTTATGTCAATACATAGATAATGTTAAATATCTTGAATCACCTGCCACAAAAGCTCGATTGAGGCTGACAGGACTATTCTTTATTATTGAATGGTCTTTCTTTTATATTATGAAAAAATGGTTTTGTGTTTATGTTCCTCAACCAGTTTGACTAATAAGTAGACCTTCCAGAAAAACGCGGGCTAAATTCCTTGATTATGCGGGCTAAAATCCTTGATTATGCGATTAAACATGCGGGGTTTTTATGTGATTTTATGCTGTGAAATTGCGGGAAGTTGCGAAATATGCGGAAATATGCGAAATATGAGGGAAAAAATTATTACAATTTTTTTAAATATTGGGCTGTCTTATTTATTCTCTCTCACACGCAACCTGCCAATAACGTTAAACCCCTTTACTATTCAATTAAAGAAATTCAATGTTTATTTATTGTAAAAGCAATTGGGCTATTTTAATCTCACTCACACACAACCCCACCCCCCCCCCCCCACACACTTCTCCGCCTCATTCTTTTTTCATTTACTCGTTCGTTATCTGACCAGCTTCAATCTTGTAGGCTACTCACTTCGTTTCTTGTAGCCCTCGAAAGGGTTTTGGAGGTTGATGCCTCGGTCGGTGAACGTGCGTTGTTTGGCTTTCTTGTCCGCAGCAGCAGAAAGCATTTTTGAATGTTTGAATGAATCAAAGTGGGTCGTCACCGTCAATTTTCTCTTATGCTCCAACACACAGTTGCACGGGGTGATGCGCGAGCTGATAACGTCACGTCAAGACGAGTTAACTTTTTTTTTTCTCAACTTTGTGTGGAAAAATGAGGGGGTTATGCGGCCTTTTGATAAATATGCGGCCTTTTAAAAATCTGCGCCATTTTGCTGATTATGCGGTAAATTCTGCGATCGCAGAATCGGGTTTTTCTGGAGGGTCTAAATAAGAGGTTAAAAGAGACAAAAGATGATGGAGCAATAGTTCAATAAGATTAGTAAAAATCACCAGTCATTGGTAAACAAAACTTGAAGAATAGCTTTAAAATGGTTGCAGACGTATAGGGACAGGTTAGGGTCTGGCAATTGGACAAATTCATCGTCTTTCTGCAATTGTTGCTGAAAGTGGCTAGTTGGACTATTTCAACATATCGCCCAACCTCAGAAGAGGTTCCTGTTTCAGTATCAAGTGCACAATATTGCCTTCAAAAAGCTGTAATGGTTACTTCAGGAATAGCTCTTCTTCACACTTCACATTATGAACCTCTTAATCCCCACGGACCCGTATCCGGGCCCGAAATCGCGTAATTTGCAGGAAACAACGTCTAAGGAACCTTAATATTTAATAAACTATGAATATTTTGTATCCATATCACGGAAAAAAAACTCATTTTCAAAAAAAACACACAATGCTAACATTGCAACCCAGTCTCATGGCATTTCGTGTTCACCAACACGATTTTTTATCTATTGATTCGTGTTCACCAACACGATTTCCCCCTTTTTTTCGTGTTGCACAGCACGATTTTAAAAGCAATGTATTTCTACTGGTAATGTGTTTCGTGCCTGCAGCACGTCTTTTTCTCCGGTCGGGTCGTGGAAGACCGGAAGCTGTTTGGTTCATAAAAACATGTTCTTACCCAATATCAAGCCACAATTATTGCTTTTATTTTAAATCGTATAATTTCGGACTTTTGTTTCCGTCTGTGAGGAAAATAAATGGGGCTCAGAGCCTCAGAACACTGAAATCTGTATTTTTTAAATCTTTTTTTCTTCTAATTTGTTATTCTTTTCAAAATAACACACTGTTATTTACTCACCAATAACACACAATTATCCTTGCTTTTATTTATTGGTTTAATTCCATAATCTCTGGCTTTTTTGGCGTCCTTCAGGAACTGAATTTCAAAATAAAAATAACCGGAAACAGACGTAGGCATTTCGAGCGATTACCCAAGATCCTCAGCTATGGCTTAAGCTCGCTGATTGGATGGTTTAGCCGCAATGCATGCTGGGATTTGTGGTTATATGATATGAAATCCGGAAAACATTTTAAAAGAATAAAATAATACTTAATTCCGAGTGTTCTTGCTTTTCTCTTTGAAAGTGATCACATAACGGCATTGTAATACACGGTTCGGCTGCATTACATATTACAGATCTGCCGTAATTCTTTATTTATAGAGCCCTGATGAGAAGACCTTTGGAAAAACTGGAAGAAATGCCGCAGAAACTGAATACTTAACGTGGATCATAAATATATCAACAATTAAACAACATCTTCAATTTCTCTTCACACAATACGTCTCCTTGCAGTATCAACCTTAATTCGGCTGACTTTTATATTTGATCTAATTCGTAGATAGGTTATATTTACACCATAACGGTGCACAGCTGATATAAAAGGACTTTGATTTTCATTGAATATAAGAATGTAAATACTGAGTCTGAAATAGTATAGCAATATGCTATAAAATTATGTGGAAACATGAATAAAACTACAGATCTTCAGATGTTGTACATACATAAGTGTCCTACACTAATAATACAAAGTTATTATAGCTGTGTGTACCTTGTGTGCACCGCCTAGTGGTTAAAGCACGTTATTTAATTATTGTTTTTATGTTATATTTGATTAAAAAAATATTAAGAGTACATACTTTCATAGGGGGAAAGTAGAAGGTCTGTGATAGAAATATAGAATATAAAAAATCAAGAAGATACTGTAAGTGATCTCTACAATAAAACAGTTTAGAGCAGGATGTACAAAGATATTAATATGAGGAGGTGCAAAACAGAAAAACGAATGAACCTTTATCTAAACATTAAATAATACTTTAGATTAAGGTCCTCTTTTAAATAAGAAAAAAACTTTGGGGGTATCTACAGATAAATATTAAGCCTGAAAAAGTACTTAACGTCTAATATATTGCTTTCCTGCAATGTTAACTATGTTGAAGCACTTATTTTATCTGATATTATACATATGAATTATACTCTTATGTATCTAGATAGTATAAGAAATGTGCAGAATATGACAGTTTAATGGTGGAGGTACAAACACATATTGATAGATGTCTTGTAATGTGCTGTTGAGGAACCTGTGACCCAAGATTTTCATTCATTGCATACACCGTAGTTGTGTATATGATAAGTCAATAACCTTTGAAAATCTTGAAATCTTGAAAGGGATGTGCAAAATAGCCATTATACAGTCTTTAATTAACTATTAGTAGAGAATAACGAGTAATGAATATACTTTATTACTCGTTTCCATTCATGTCAATTGCAGATAAATGTTTAGTCTTCTCAAGCACCTGGCGTGGTTTTGTTCCATTTCAAACAGCTGTTTGACGCTCGGCGTAACCTTGGCGCACTGCCACTCCAACATCCAATCCCAGCGCTTGAAGATTAATCACGGGGACTGTAGTCCTAAACGATAGCTGGGGATTATGGGTAGTGTAGTGTCTTCGGCCATCCTAAACTCCTAGAGGCCTACGTCTGTTTCCGGTTATTTTTATTTTGAAATTCAGTTCCTGACGGACGCCAAAAAAGCCAGAGATTATGGAATCAAACCAATAAATAAAAGCAAGGATAATTGTGTGTTATTGGTGAGTAAATAACAGTGTGTTATTTTGAAAAGAATAACAAATTAGAAGGAAAGATTTAAAAATACAGATTTCAGTATTCTGAGGCTCTGAGCCCCATTTATTTTCCTCACAGACGGCAACAAAAGTCAGAAGTTATACGATTTAAAATAAAAGCAATAATTGTGGCTTGATATTGAGTAAGAAAATGTTTTTATGAACCACACAGCTTCCGGTCTTCCACGACTCGACCGGAGAAAAAGGCGTGCTGCAGGCACGAAACACATTACCAGTAGAAATACATTGCTTTTAAAATCGTGCTGTGCAACACGAAAAAAAGGAGAAAATCGTGTTGGTGAACACGAATCAATAGATTAAAAATCCTGTTGGTGAACACGAAATGCCATGAGACTGTGTTGAACATTGACCCAATGAATTAGCCCCGAGCGAAAAATGCTAACCTATTACTGCACCGATAATCACTCCTAGCTCCCTTATTACTTATCCTAGGTGCACATCCAACACATCTTTTATGGTCGCAAGGAGACATAGAATGTAACGGTGCCAACCTCAGGACTGAAAGATACAAACTCGCGACGTTATCAACAAAAACGTACATCAAAACAAGTGGGGCTAGGTAGCACACAACGCTAACATGGCTTACCTTCGTCTTTGTCTGGTCTAAATTGGTCTTCAATGGCATTAAAACGATAAAAACGATGATGTAGTTAATCCATAGGTTAATATCCAATGTGACTGTGTCCCCTTTGAAATGTTCTGATAATCTATAAGCAATAAAACTGCAATTCCGTTTTCAAATATCAGAGCAGGCCATTCCTACGCTCTGTAGCAACATTGAATACGCGAAGACGCCACCTTTTTTTTAACATGAGTGTGTGGGACGATTTCCCTTCAATTATATTGGCTCTAATGGTCAGAAAGAGATGTCACATGTCCAAATCGAAGAAGGGGGGCCAGAGGTAAGGAAAATCCACCCAAATGGCCCCAGAAGAGGGTTTTCTTTGCTAAATCTGTATACAAAAGTCAAATATCACTTGTTTTGCATCAATCTTGATACAGGGTATTTATTATATGTTGTACTTTGGATTCCTAAAGCTTTTAGTCTACTAACCCATCATCCAAGGTTAGTTTTCACTATAAGTACAACATATTATTTGGACGGACACTATAATTTACAGTTTTTTACCACGTTCAATCTGAATTTTCTTTAAAATAAAAAACATCTATATTGATTCTGACTTTTCTACATCCAACACACAGGTTTGTCATTACTTTGAGAAAAAAGATTATTAATTTAACCCTTTTAGAAGGGAAGATATGGTCATTTGTTCTGGGAATGTCATTTTCGAGCCTGAAACCTGAAAAACAGGCTTGGGGCTCTAGAGCAGGGGTATTCAACTAAAATTCAACGAGGTCCAGTTAGAGAAAATCTCCCCATTCAAAGGTCCGGAACATCAAAATGTCTAAGTTGCTTTATGAATTAGTGTGATATTGAAGTAGCCTGTAGCTTTATCAACGTCTGCATGTAATCAACAACTGACTGCCAATCAAATAAAGAAAATACAATTCATAAACAACAATATTTATTGTCAATTAACATTGAACTATACAGATATACAGTAAATACTGAGTTCCTCTCGGGCTGCATTTCAAAATAAAATAGAGAAAATAAATAAAATAGCTTTTGAAAATAGGTGCATCTTAATTTTAGATAAATAAAATAAAGTGTAGCAGCAGCTTGAGTTTCCCTTTTTCGTTGTTAACCGTTTCACATCATGACTTAACAGTTTCAGACGATAATAGAACATATCAGTCTTTACACAGTTTTTAAGTTTTTCTTTCTTTCCCTCTTATATTGCAGTCCCTCACTCACTTTTCTTTTAATTCAGTGCGAGAATTGAGCTCGAGCTTGTCCTGCCAGGAGTTTAAATCTGGGCTGAAATTGTGTCAGGGCCATTCTCATACACACATGCAGGTGCTCATTGGTTAGCCTCGGATAGCCTGCCCTGGAACAATATTTAGTTTTAATGTTTATACTGGTGGACTGATCATATTGGGCTCTGAGACTGCTTATTTTTTGTGACTCAGTTCTGACTTGAGGGAATGTTTGGTCAAACACTTTCTGTTTTGTCTCATAGTGGCGTTTTGGCACTTTTAATGAGCACCACGGTCTCTGTGCTCCCAGTGGGCAGGATGTACATGAATGAGTCCACTCAGGGTTAAAAGCTCTGTTCTCACTGTCCACTTTCCTCTTCTTGGAGAGCGCCATGTGTAATTATTTGTCTCTCCCTGTCTGCCGCTAACACGCCTGTTCACTCTCCTCTCCGCTTCTCTCCCTGTATCGCTAATTATTCTCTTCACTCACTTTCCTCTCCGCTTCTCTCTGCCGCGCTCTCATCTCTTCTTCTGTGTTTCTCTCCCTGTATCGCTCACTCGTCTCTTTCGCCCCCTGTCGGCGGCGGTTAAAATAGAATCACTCCGTCAAAATTGAAATCCCCTATTAATGTATTGATTATAGGTCGGCGTCTGGGTCCGGATCCGGACCGTGGTCCGCCTGTTGCCGACCCCTGATCTAAAGTTTAGATTTAGAGATTTTTAGGGTCATCAGGATCAGCTGAACATACTTTGACTGACAAGACTCAACCTAATCAATCCAACCACTTAAAAGATTGCAGAGGGCCCCCAAAATAACAGCCCTCCGGAAAGAAAGAGCCCAATTACAAAGTTGTCGTTCTATATCGGGATCAGGTCAATCACGTATCTTTGGACAGGAAATTATTACACATTTTGGAAAGTAATGATGGTCAACATTTCACCCCCATTGCCGATGTGTTCCCAGAATGTACTTGGTGAGTACTGTTGTTTAATCTGATAGGAATGATAGCTAGAACTACAAAAAGTTGAACCTGAGTTGTGATAAACTGGAATCATCATTCAATGCTACTCACAGTAGTGGTTTTAGTGATACATCTTGTATACCTGGCATCCCTATGTGTGTGCAGTGGTTCTAGTTCCAGGACATATGGTGGTGATTGCTGCTCTGGGACACTCATTCCCATGATGGAACATTTGAATGAAGAGGTGCTGATTAGCACACACACACAGACACACACACTCTCTCTCACAACCATTCAAACAGCCCTAACTAATCCAGCCATGTGTGCCTGGGAGATAAGGTGCATCCTGCATACTCTTTCTACATACTCTCTCTCTTCCTCTTCCTCTTCCTCCCTCCCACTCTGCCTTCGTCTCTGTCTGTTTCTCTCTCTGGGAGAGTAGCACCTAATTCCCCCTAATTCCGTAATCTTGAGCAGGGCCACTGCACATACAGTCCGCAGTGACCAAGGCAGAACACAAAGCAGGGCCCAGATGATGGAGGATTTTTAAAGCCATTCCCTAAGCCAATATCAATGACCGGTGGGGGGAAATAAACAACAACAAGTTTATAAATCTTTCTTCCTGTGAGAATTTATTTAGCAGTTTCATGAATGCACTCTGAATTGATCTTAAAATAAAGCCTTTTTATAACCGTATTCATTCTAAAATCCAATAGGGGATATATAGAGAATGCTTACGGTACGTCTACACTACAGGCATCAAAAAATGCTTTCAACGCTTCGCCCATTCACTTGAATGGGGTGACGTAGAAGATTTTTAATCTTCGCCGAACTGCATTATGGGGAGCATGGCATGGCTTTGCAAGCATCACGAGCATCTATCGTTCAACTTTTGAGGCTCGATGCTTGGCATCAGCCAATCAAATCCCGTTTATGCAAATCCCGCCAGTGCAAGCTCAGCCAATCAAACCGCGTGCAAGCTGGGAGAGCCAGACCGCAGTTCATTTCCTCATATTCCAAACGAGATATTACGGTAGCAAATCAGCCGGTTCTTTACGACCGGAACTATTTACCGGGATACAAACCGGAGGAACCAGGCATGGAGGGAGGTGGCAGAGACAGTGGGTGAAACTGATAGTTTTTTCGCCTGTTTGGAGAGTTTATATCCAGTTTACTTCGTTTTAACATTGCTATTGCTTTGTATGTCGGGGGCGGGAGATTCATGTGATTGGTTGCTCGCAAAAAATCGCCAAGCTTCAGACACGCCCAGCTTCAAGATTTTTTCATGCCTGTAGTGTAGACGGGCCGTTACGGTACGTCTACACTACAGGCATCAAAAAATGCTTTCAACGCTTCGCCCATTCACTTGAATGGGGTGACGTAGAAGATTTTTAATCTTCGCCGAACTGCATTGTGGGGAGCATGGCATGGCTTTGCAAGCATCACTAGCATCTATCGGCATCAAAAGTTGAACAATGTTCAACTTTTGAGGCTCGATGCTTGGCATCAGCCAATCAAATTCCGTTTATGCAAATCCCGCCAGTGCAAGCTCAGCCAATCAAACCGCGTGCAAGCTGGGAGAGCCAGACCGCAGTTCATTTCCTCATATTCCAAACGAGATATTACGGTAGCAAATCACCCGGTTCTTTACGACTGGAACTATTTACCGGGATACAAACCGGAGGAACCAGGCATGGAGGGAGGTGGCAGAGACAGTGGGTGAAACTGATAGTTTTTTCGCCTGTTTGGAGAGTTTATATCCAGTTTACTTCGTTTTAACATTGCTATTGCTTTGTATGTCGGGGGCGGGAGATTCATGTGATTGGTTGCTCGCAAAAAATCGCCAAGCTTCAGACACGCCCAGCTTCAAGATTTTTTCATGCCTGTAGTGTAGATGGGCCGTTACGGTACGTCTACACTACAGGCATCAAAAAATGCTTTCAACGCTTCGCCCATTCACTTGAATGGGGTGACGTAGAAGATTTTGAATCTTCGCCGAACTGCATTGTGGGGAGCATGGCATGGCTTTGCAAGCATCACGAGCATCTATCGGCATCAAAAGTTGAACAATGTTCAACTTTTGAGGCTCGATGCTTGGCATCAGCCAATGAAATCCCGTTTATGCAAATCCCGCCATTGCAAGCGCAGCCAATCAAACCGCGTGCAAGCTGGGAGAGCCAGACCGCAGTTCATTTCCTCATATTCCAAACGAGATATGACGGTAGCAAATCACCCAGTTCTTTACGACCGGAACTATTTACCGGGATACAAACCGGAGGAACCAGGCATGGAGGGAGGTGGCAGAAACAGTGGGTGAAACTGGTCGTTTTTTCGCCTGTTTGGAGAGTTTATATCCAGTTTACTTCGTTTTAACATCGCCAAGCTTCAGACACGCCCAGCTCCAAGATTTTTTCATGCCTGTAGTGTAGACGGGCCGTTAGGCTTCGGCCCGTCTACACTACAGGCATGAAAAAATCTTGGAGCTGGGAGTGTCTGAAGCTTGGCGATTTTTTGCGAGCAACCAATCACATGAGCCTCCCGCCCCCGACATACAAAGCAATAGCAATGTTAAAACGAAGTAAACTGGATATAAACTCTCCAAACAGGCGAAAAACCTACCAGTTTCACCCACTGTCTCTGCCACCTCCCTCAATGCCTGGTTCCTCCGGTTTGCATCCCTGTAAATAGTTCTGGTCATAAAGAACCGGGTGATTTGCTACCGTAATATCTCGTTTGGAATATGAGGAAATGAACTGCGGTCTGGCTCTCCCAGCTTGCACGCGGTTTGATTGGCTGCGCTTGCACTGGCGGGATTTGCATAGACGGGATTTCATTGGCTGATGCCAAGCATCGAGCCTCAAAAGTTGAACATTGTTCAACTTTTGATGCCGATAGATGCTCGTGATGCTTGCAAAGCCATGCCATGCTCCCCACAATGCAGTTCGGCGAAGATTCAAAATCTTCTACGTCACCCCATTCAAGTGAATGGACGAAGCCTTGAAAGCATTTTTTGATGCCTGTAGTGTAGACGTACCGTTAGCTAGATTGAAACTAGTGTCAATGTGATACCTCAGTCTGACCAATGTGATCAGTCTGACCAAAAAAACATTTCTTTTAATTGTATTTCCCAAAAAAAAGAGGACGACATGAAATCTTGTCGAAGCATCTTGCATACAACTGTCTAAAATTAGCATACATGTAAATGGAGCCAAGCTGGCACTCAAACTACAATAGATGTACACGTTAAATGCTTTAAGCCCCTGTCACACTTTCCCGAAATTGACACCCGATGGACACACGAATATGGAATTGTGAATTTCGCACGAAGATGGCCCCGAACCACACACGAAGGCAACATTTACATTACATGTAAGACATACAGCTGCTACGAAAGTAACACAAACAATTATGTTAAAGTATTATGATAATGTACTGATATTTTCCGACTTTGTTCTTTACTTTCTCCGTCTTTATATGTAGAAGATATTAAGTTTTCTCCGTCATGTTGTTTCCATAGCAACAACAACTTCCTCGCCTTCAAAATACAGTGATGCAAATTAGTCGCTTTTCGGCGCCTCCCGCTTTTTTAACGCTGTTTTGGGTGACTTGTGTAATTCGTGGAGAACCAAAAAGTTTTCGTTTTGGGGGGGGGGGGGGTCCGTCCGTCCGTCCGTCAGTCAGTCCGTCAGTCCGTCCATCCATCCGACTGACGGACAACTTCTCACTTCAAAAAAGAAGAAGAAATCTAGATCGCGAAATAATTAAACAAGCGAGTGACTGTTTTTCCTGGCCAAGGACAGGTTCCTTGAACACAACACGAGCGTAAAGTGTCTTCACGTGGTATGTCTCGTCTGAAAGGAGTGCTGACGGAGAGCACCTGAACGCCGCTCCAGCTCTTCAAAAATTACAGTACCCATAAGGAGACGTACACATGCCACAGTGTTTGCGTGGCTGTGTCTTTAGTTGTAAGCACAGTGGCGATCTGTTGTTATTAGCATCTGGTTAGCTAGCTATGCTAACGAATTTAAAGAGCTTTTCTACAACCAGGTGGAAGAGAGCTCTCTCCTGAGAGGCTCAAATAACCTCAGCTCAGTGAGGTTAAGGCACACCTTGATATGATCATTATAGTTATTAATGAGACATTAGAGACTAAATGAAAAACAGGTATAAAATACTATATGACAGTAAAACAAAGTTATTATTAACAACAAACAAAAATACAGTTTAAAAGAGGAGTGATTTGTAAAATATCCAAAAAGAAAAATCTGCTTACAGTTCTGTTTCAAATGGGTGTTGAGATATATCCATAGATCTCCTAATGTTGCTCTCAAAGTGCACCAGATTGGTGCTTTTAACTTCAATATTTAAAAAAAAAACTCCCCCCCCCCCACTTAAATCATGTTCACATGGATAGGATACTAAATACATTTACACACATCTTGTGTCCATATCTTTCTGTTTTGGTGGTCATGCCACAACCGTGCATGCATGCGCGACAGCGCGAGTCATGGTGAGATATCTGGATTAAGAGGTTGCTTTTTCTTTGCACAACATGAAAGGAAGGCGAAATTAATGGGCTGTGATTTTATTTTTTTAAGCAGAGGTTGAGTTCAATAATTTGTACGGCCCTCGGAGGATGTTGTAAGAATTGAAAGGAAAAAGGTTCCCCATCCCTGCTGTAAATAATAATAAAAACCCTTGATTTATAACTTAACATCTCTGTCTCCTACTGATCTGAGTATATTATAAAGAATAGTTAATTGAAGCATTATAGCACAGGCCTTTGTCAGACGGTATATTACACTGTTTTTTTCTGCTTCGAATAGTTCTCTCTTTTTTCACCATACCTGTGTGTGCATCACTGAAAATAATATATTATATCCTTTTTAGTTTCACAGAACACAAATTGGGTTATTTACATAATATGTTTACATGATTTTGTTGTGCAATAAAACAACCAGATGGACACACGATAAAGGAAATGTTCAAATTCGGCTCTGATCGTAGCAACATCGGGCCATTCGTGAGGGCATCTTAAAGAGCAACTTCCAGGTTAAAGACACCTGTGAATAAATGTGTAGGAAAATGATGAATACACTAGATTTTCTAAAAAATATACAGAAATCTACACTACAGTGAGATCTGGCGTCGTTTTTGTAAGAAATGTTCACTTCCGCATAAAAAAGCCTTGGCACGTGACCTCCCGCGTGTGACGTAACACGGGGGATACAAGGGGGAGAGCGGCCGGTGTAACGTATTAATAAACATGGATCCCAATGCTAGTTTCGACACAGAAGACACAGAAGAAGTTGAACATGAATATTCTAATGCATATGACGGACCACAACCTTATAATTATGAGCCTGCTAGGCGTCCAAGAGATCAGGAGCAGCCAAGGATTAGAAGAAATAACGGCCATCGGAGAGAAATTGAGCTGTGGTGTGAGGAGAACCAGTGGAGAACTGGGCAGCTATCTTGGTGAGTGACCGGCGTTAGCTACAGAATGTTAGTTAACGTCACATCACAACATTGTAAAGTTAGCTATCATATATCAGGCTATAACTAAAGTAGCATTGATAATATAGTAACGTTACTGGCAGGACTGTTGATACTGATGCATAACAGAAACTAATGCGCAAGTATCAGCCGTATCTCGCGTTACCTAATGCAACTCCACACTACGGTGCTGTGTACCGGAGGAGAGACGCGAGATACGGCTGATACTTGTCGATCTGGCGGAGAAAGGTTGTGGAGCCTCCGTTGATATGTCGTTGTAAATGGCTCGATGGAAAGCAGCTGTGTAGTCGGGGAGGGTGCACAGCTGATTGCAGCAGGTGAGTGGAGGTTGAGCCGGGAGCCAGGAGTGACAGCCACCACGCACACACAAACAACACAGACAGGGGGAAACAAACAAACACAAAGGAGACGGCTGGAGCAGTACAGCCACCACAGCGTTACCTAATGCAACTCCACACTACGTCTTACGGTGCCGTGTACCGGAGGGGAGAGAGAGAGAGCAGCGAAGGGGGGGGGGGGGGGAGAGAGAAGTAATACGGTTTCCTGATAAAGCTGTGGAGAGTATGTGCTGCAGGGAGGTGGATGCACAACGCACCCAGGAACGAACGCTAGCTCCGGTCCTTTTTACTGTGGACTCGATGTCCTGACTGGCTGGTATTTGCAACCTGCACAAACACAATACTGCACCATGATTACAAATGGTGAAATACAATTCGAAACTACCGAAAAATACCAGCTCCTTAAAACACAACCGCTCTACTCAACGCAACTCGACTATACCCGTGGTCAGAGAGCGGAGATGTGTACCCTGTGTGATGTAATATGACGCGTTTGACGTATGACCTTAAAAAAAAGCAGTTTTTAAGAGCAGAGCTCAAAATTGCTCCTTTCCCTCTGAATTCCTGCCCTTATGTCTCGTAAAACATATCAAATCCTGCATTCACTTTTTTAATTGTAATTTTCAAGCAAGTTTAAGCATAAATGTAGAAAAAATAAAAACCTGCAAGATGCTCTTTAAGCCATCTTTGGCATGTCAAAGATTTTGCCACCGCTCCCGAAGTTGCTGCCGGAGCCTGATAAATTCCACTGGCGGTCATACGATGGCTTAAGATGCCCTCACGAATGACCCGATGTTGTTACGATCAGAGCCGAATTTGAACATTTCCTTAATCGTGTGTCCATCGGGTGTCAATTTCGGGACAGTGTGACAGGGGCTTTACCCCCTTATGCCACCAACCAAACAAACAAATTCTCATAAATCTGGCACTCTATTTAAGGTGCAAGATTTGCCATCTCTCCCTCGGCCTCGCCAATCCTGCTACTGCCCTGTTTCATCACCTCTGCTGCTTTTCTGCCCCACCACCACCCCTTAAATTAGCTGTAAGCTCCGAGAAATGTTATGCAACCATCACTCCTCAATGTTCTATGTTAAAATATTTGCAGGGAGTGATGAGGTGACCTAAAAATCAAACTATATGGTGCTGTTATTAACATTTCATATGTGAGTTGTCTGACTGCATTTTTTATTAAATCAGCAGTAGCTGGCAAGCTTATCATTAACCAGCAATCCACCCTAACATGCCAGCTTCATTGTATACAGTTGCAAGAAAAAGTATGTGAACCCTTTGGAACTACCTGGATTTCTGCATAAATTGGTCATAAAATGTGTTCTGATCTTCATCTAAGTCACAACAATAGACAAACACAGTCTGCTTAAGCTAAAACCACACAATTATATGTTTTTATGTTTTTATTGAACACATGTAAACATTCACAGTGCAGGGTTGAAAAAGTATGTGAACCCTTGAATTTAATAACTGGTTGACCCTCCTTTGGCAGCAATAACCTCAACCAAACGTTTCCTATAGTTACATATCAGACCTGCACAACGGTCAGGAGGAATTTTGGACCATTCCTCTTTACAAAACTGTTTCAGTTCAGCAATATTCTTGGGATGCCTGGTGTGAATCGCTTTCTTGAGGTCATACCACAGCATCTCAATTGGGTTGAGGTCAGGACTCTGACTGGGCCACTCCAGAAGGCGTATTTTCTTCTGTTGAAGCCATTCTGTTGTTGATTTACTTCTGTGCTTTGGGTCGTTGTCCTGTTGCATCACCCATCTTTTGTTGAGCTTCAATTGGTGGACATATGGCCTTAAGTTCTCCACCAAAATGTCTTGATAAACTTGAGAATTCATTTTTCCGTCGATGATGGCAATCTGTCCAGGCCCTGAGGCAGCAAAGCAGCCCCAAACCATGATGCTCCCTCCTCCATACTTCACAGTTGGGATGAGGTTTTGATGTTGGTGTGCTGTGCCTTTTTTCTCCACACATAGCGTTGTGTGTTCCTTCCAAACAACTCAACTTTGGTTTCATCTGTCCACAGAATATTTTGCCAGTAGTGCTGTGGAACATCCAGGTGCTCTTTTGCAAACTTCAAACGTGCAGCAATGTTTTTTCTGGACAGCAGTGGCTTCCTCCATTTTATGACCAACTTATGCAGAAATCCAGGTAATTCCAAAGGGTTCACATACTTTTTCTTGCAACTGTATTATTATTTACTGTGCTGTTTATTTCCCCATAGTATTGTAGCTGACGCTCAGCGTAACCTTGGCGCACTGCCACTCCAACATCCAATCCCAGAGCTTGAAGACTAATCACGGGGAGTGTAGTCCTAAACGATAGCTGGGGGTCATGGGTAGTGAAGTGTCTCCGGCCATCCTAAACTCCTAGAGGCCTATGTCTGTTTCCGGTTATTTTTATTTTGAAATTCAGTTCCTGATGGACGCCAAAAAAGCCAGAGATTATGGAATTAAACCAATAAATAAAAGCAAGGATAATTCTATGTTATTGGTGAGTAAATAAAAGTGTGTTATTTTGAAAAGAATAAGAAATTAGAAGGAAAAAAAGATTAAAAAAATACAGATTTCAGTATTCTGATGCTCTGAGCCCCATTTATTTTCCTCACAGACGGCAACAAAAGTCAGAAATTATACGATTTAAAATAAAAGCAATGATTGTGGCTTGATATTGAGTAAGAACCAAGCGGCAAACTCTGGGGAACAGCCGGGACGCCAATACGGAAGTGCAACACACTGCAGTTCATACATGAGCCGCTAGGGACTGACTGCAGAAAGGAGCAATTTCCATAGACCCCCATGTTAAAATGCCCAACTTTACAGCAGAAAAAAACATGTTTCTACCCATGGATGCAATAAATATTATTATCGATATAGTTAGATTCCACCTTTAGATTATGAATCTGTGGGTGAATTGTTTTCTAACACGACCCTTTTATTTATATTAGGTCTTAACGTTTTTGCATAAATTAGGGCGTGGTCACTTTGATGGACATGTACATGCCTCACTGTCAGCTAACAGCAACTTCTCCACTCTGTTAGGCTACAACCATAGAGGTTACAACGTTAGTTAGTCATAGTACTGTACTTGACCCTTTAGCTTTAGCCGTGTTCGTGGTGATTGTGCCTTTTAGGGAATATTGTTACAAATACCAGACAATTAAAATGTCGTGCTGGGCGCTTGAATGTACTAACAGAACTTCCAAGAAGTCTAAAATGATCATATTATACATGTTAATCCCGTTGGCAGGTGTTTGTGTGCTTGGTAGCTTAGCTTGTTACTTATTAGCCAGCTAAGAACTTAACCCTTTATACATACATATACATTTTAGTTTATGATTCAGCCTTGGGTAAGACTTTTATAGTCTATGTCTATGATGCCCATAATGCTAAACGGGAGCAAATGTTAATAGGGGACCCAATTATCCCAGTGGTAGCCGCCGGAAGTAACGGAGCCGCAGGGGGCTAGCTCCAGCCGGCATCCCGGAGCTAGCCCACTGCGGCTCCGTTAGGTCCGGGCGATGGAGTCCGTCGTTATAACTGGAGATCAAGGAATGCAGCGAAACGCAGACTTGGTTCGCCTGCTGTAGTATTAGCTAAATAAATTATGTTGAACAAGGCTTATTAAGCAGAACATCGCCACAATTGTTCTGCTATGTATCGGTACTTATTTTCTTAACGTGTGAATGACAAACATTAAGAATAACAAAATATAGCTAGTTCTCTTGCAGATTGTCTCATTTGATTATGAATGTAACGTTTATATATGGGAACTACACTGTTAGCAGTAACTTGGTATGCATGTATTTCATGTTAGCTTAGCTTCTTAGCCTGAGCTAGCTCTGTTTACTTCCAGTTCGGAGGCAGCAGGTCCCGCCTCGGCTCCGCCTCTTTGCCCTTATTTGGAGCAGGCGGGATTAGACTCTGACGTTGCTGTCGAGCCGTTAGTGGCCGACTCCACCTACTAAGGGCTTCTCGGCAACTCTGCAGAATCCTATGGGTGACGTCACGGACACTACGTCCATTTATATATACAGTCTATGGTAAGAACATGTTTTTATGAAACACACAGCTTCCGGTCTTCCACGACCCTACCGGAGAAAAAGACGTGCTGCAGGCACGAAACACATTACCAGTAAAAATACATTGCTTTTAAAATTGTGCTGTGCAACACGAAAAAAAAGGGGAACATTGTGTTGGTGAACACAAATCAATAGATTAAAAATCGTGTTGGTGAACACGAAATGCCATGAGACTGGGTTGCGTGTAGAGCTGTTAGTCTCATCACAAGCATTTTTTTAGCTAGCAAGCTTAAATGAAAAATGTTTGCTAAACACGGTTAGCAGCACTTGCCTTTTTAGCCAGCTACCTGGCTTTAGCTAACTTTCATCATTAAAACTTCACATGGCAGTGCATATTGCTTAAAGATATTCCACTGTCAAATCTTGTAACAGTAGCTAAAATATGTTAGCTTACAAAGTTTGCAAGGTAACGCTAGTTAAATAAGGTAACTACTATTTATTAATGTAGTGAGACCTATTTTGGATCTGCGATGTAAGCTTTTACTAACATTTGTCCGTTTTGGGGTTCAATATTGTGTTAGTCAAATACTAAACAACACACAAACACATATCCTGCATTTGAACCTCACCCCCAACCAATCCATGGATTGAGAGGGACAGTGTCAGTGAGTAACAGAGGCTGAGTGACTGACCAGGGCACAGAGCAGGTCGACAGCTTCCAGGATGAGCTCCTGATGTCCTATTCTGGTGACACCCAGCTCCTCCAGCTCCTGATGGGTGATGTGTAGCAGCTGCTCTCCCCCCATCTGCTCTCGCTCGAAACTCTTCACGTACTGCTGGAGACAGTCGTCCAGACCTGAGGAGAACACAAACAGACGCAGATGAGACGGTGCTGATGTTTATGCCTGTGTCACTGTGAACAAGGGGCCTGCCAGCCTCAGCCGAAAGGACAACATACTAATTGGCCTCATTTTCTTTGCCCCTACAGAGACAAAATATAAACATTTATGGGACATATTGATTGCAGACTGATAGAAATACAAATTTGAGTTTGGGCATATTGTACGCTAGTTCACTTAGCTGCAACACAATTCAGACAAGAGTGAAGACACCCACACATAAACTCAATTGGAAAGTCTGCTCCCTAGAAACAAATGCTAAACACTAGCCTAAAGCCAGAAATGTCATCAATGTTTTATTGGCAAGTTACTAACTGTCCCCTAGAAAACACACAACTACTGGTTAGGTTTTCCAATACGTGATGATGACTGCACGCCATGCTGTAATAACATTTACTTAAATGTCACTGCTTCTTTTAATAAAAGCAATGTATTTTTAGAGTTTTCAGAGTTTTAAGGTTAAACACAATTGCACGCACATTCTGAGTGATTAAGGGTGTGTCCAAAAATATACCCAAAGAGATGTGAGTAACATTGACGTATGACTTTCCGCTGTTAAGCTGCGGCTGCCTGCCACGCAGGGAGCCAATCAGCTGCACATAGACGTGGTGGGTCCGGGATAATATTGATCAGCATGAGCCTCAGGCTTTGAACCAAACAAAGTCAGCAGAAAGCACACCTCCCCACAGACCCAATGAACAAGCCTGCTACAAAATGAGCACACACAGAGCGAAAAACGCATGAGAGGGAAGCAAATCCATAAACACATACACACACACACAGAAGGAACCACACCAATAGTTCTCTCCGCCTCTCCGCAATCACACATACAAATGCAATTACAACTGCTGTTGTTATTCAGGGTCCTGACGCCTCTGCGGAGACATGTTATTAAGCCGAGTGGAGCTGTGAGGAAAACACTGATGCCCAAGGGAAGAGATGCTGACTTTAGAGCAGACAGTGTGGTAGCACCTTACCATAGTCACCACACACACATTCACTGCAAAGGATGAGCAGGAGGCATCCCGCTCTTCGCATGCCATGGGACAAACCAGGCGAAGTATAAGCCTACTGTTGCTCTGAGTGACACTGACAAACAATCTTGTTACAAACAGCACAGAAAAGCAATTGTTAGTGTAACTCGTCAGTAAGAGGCTCCGCTCTGTAGCAGCACGGGTGGAAATTGGTTAATGGAATTCACTCCCTAAGGATAAACCCTCATATCACTGTGTTAGTGTGTGTTTGACATACGATATTATCTGATACAAGGCTGTTATAACACCAGAAGCGTCTCATAACTCAAAAATAAAATGTAAATAGTCAATATTATAATAAAATTGTGGTTTTTACTTCTCCAAGAATTGTAGTTTTTTTACTCCAGTTGCTTTACACATTTTAAACATTACGAACAGGCTTTTTTCCTGAATGTAATAGTTTTAACACTTGACGTATTGATGCTTATAATAACTTTTTCTTAAAGGTCCCCTATTATACTGTTTTTCATCAATATTATAAGTCTCAGTCTCAGATATATATACAAAACATGTATCTGAAGTGTTTGATCCAAATACCAAACAGATCATTGCAGCATCCCATAATCCCCTCTGTTTCAGCCCTGTTTCAAAAGTGCTGATTCTCTGTCTGTTACTTTAGATGAGGGGGGGTTTACCTTGGTTGGTGATTGGCTAATTGGCTAACAAGCCAAAAAATCGTTATGACATCATAAAGTGGCCAAAATCTGATCAGCTCATTTTCAGACAGGTTTCTTATATAAATGGATCAGGACAAAAAGAGAACCAATCTTTTTTTCTGAAACTTTCAGAATCTCTTTACACAGAGGGGACACATGTTGATGTAGAAAATACATGAAGAAGTTAATTTTGCATAATAGGTCCCCTTTAAATTACATTTTCACTGCTAGAGTTTTTAGTTATTTGTGCTTTGTATGTCCATTATCGTACATTGTGTATGTTTCTGTATTTAAAATAGAGATCTGAAACATTTAGTCACTTTAGCTTTAAAATAAATGTAGTGTCATAAATGTGAATATTTGTCTCTGAAACGTAGAAGAAGTAATAATGAGATTTAGCATTTGCAGAACATTTACATGCACAAAAACGTATATAATACACTACAGGAAAGGGAAAATCCCAAAAGCAATTATTTCAGTTTCTCTGGAATGTGTCCCTTCATACCCTATTCATCATCCTTATTCAGACAGACCAAAACAATACAAACCCAAACAACGGTTCTGTATTGTTATTCTTTGTACAACGCACTTGATGACACATTCTTCACCAAGAGTAAGTGCACTGCTACATTCCAGCATTATATTCAAATTAGCTGTTTTTTGTTTCCTTTTAGAGTAAAAATGTTTCGGAAAAATAGTGTAGTACAGTGTAATAAATCATCCGTGTTTGCAAAGATATGCATGAGTGGACAGAAAGAGCAGATTTCTTCAGCTAGCTAGCAGCTATAGATGCAGAGACAGCCATGCAGGCAACATGGAGGCCGTGCAGAGAAAAAGCCCTGCAGCTACTGACTCAGATTTCTAAATATGTGACTCTTGACCCTAACAATCAGAGAGTTAAGAGAGGAAAAACAAAGATGGCTATTTCTCAAAGTAAAAAAGACCAAATACCTAAGGGATGTGAGCCTTCCGAAACAAACCAATACATCCTTCTAATTTCCTCTGACACTCACATTTGTCCTTCCCCATTTAACCTCCTGCCTCTCCTTCTGGAAGCACTTTTTAATAGCAGTAATGTCGTACAACGTGGCAGGTTATGGCTTTTGTCATCATAATGCAAATGCATTTCCGACTTCATTTGCAAAATGATGCCAGTTTAATATCTTCGCTGCACATTTAAGATTCTCTGCAGGTGGAATAACTGGATGAACTTTGTTCGTGCTTATTATTCTAGTCGTGACTTCAATTCTCCTCCTGTTGTCGAATCATTAAAAGTTGCACCTTCTTTCCCCTCTCTCCACCTACAGTTAGTATATATGCAGTGTATGAATTATATAAAGAGGTGATGAATAAAGATCAAAGACGGGCAGAATGACTAACTTGGCTTCCTCTGGGAAAGCCCCTCATACTATAGCTATGTCCTACTTCTGCAACAAACATATCTATATATATACCCACACACACACACACACACACACACACACACACACACACACACACACACACACACACACACACACACACACACACACACACACACACACACACACACACACACACACACACATGAATGAATTGGCTGCTAAGTTGGCAGCAGTGCATCTAGTGGCCATTATCTTTAAGCTATGATTGGATTTGTTATTTTAAATATATCGGAATTTTGATTGTAAACAGTTCTGAGTCCCACAAATTGTTTGCGATTGTCGCGAAAATGTCATACATTGATCCGGCACTAAACCCATAATCAGGGCCAAGGGTGTAACTTTGGTTTGAGAAGTGGGGGGGACACAAAACAGGGTGTCCTCCGCAATCAAACATTGTTCTCGATTTAATTCAATTTCCTGCCTTTCTACACATATATATTAGGGACTATGTTTTTAACTAATCCAAGAAAAATGTGTAGTGTATATAATGAGTGTGCAAACTTATCTATCCATGAACCTGTTTTATTTGTGATGACCTCACATCCTATAGAGGGGTCCGGGGGCATGCACCCCCGGTAAGATTTGTTTCTTTAAATTGAAGTTAAATGCATCAATCTGGTGCACAAATTAAGAGATTTATGGATACAGCTCTCAACACTCATATGAAACAGACCTGTATATATTTCAATACTCCAAAAACCATTAAAATATTCTCACAACCAATAACACATCATTGATATACTCCTCTCTCCTATCTTTATCTTACCTAGTCTGCATTCTTTCTTTTTATTTATGCATATTTTACTACTCACTCCCCTTTAAAACTTTGTTTTTAATTCTTTATTGACATTGGAATAATTTCTTTACTTATTTTGAACAACTATATTAAATAGATGGACATATTTGTTTAGACCAAACCGTTTGAGACCCACTGAGATAACTTAGACTAAAGTTTACAATATAATCACTCAGCGAGTCCTTTACCTCCCTGAGCTGATGTTACCTCAGCCTCTCAGTCCGACAGGAGAGGACTCTCCCTCTCCTTATTGTTGAAACAGCTTCTAATCTCCGTTAGCGCCGAGCTAGCACCAGATGCTAACAACAACCCCCGTAACTCTCTCTGTCTCTCTCCGTCTCTCTCTGTCTCTCTCTCTCATACAAAATGCGCTCCTGCCACGCACACACAGACGCTCCTCCATGACCACTTTTACTTGCGTAAAAAAGAAGAAGAAAAAACACATTTGAAAAGTGGGGGGGACACAAACGGGATTTTGAAAAGTGGGGGGGACATGTCCCCCATGTCCCCAGTGGAAATTACACCCATGGTCAGGGCTGTGGTAGGCCTACTTGAGTCCGGACACAAGACTCAAAGTCCACTTTCTGAAGTATTTGACAACAATTGGTCTTGTGCCTTCTTTGACTCAGAATAGTCTTTGTCTCTGGCAAATTATTAAGTATTATGGGCCAGTAATCTAGTTTAAAGGGGCCCTATTATTCTAATGTTCAGGTTTATATTGGTATAGTGTGCCTCTAGTCAGTGGTTCTCAACTGGTGGGTCGCGGACCCGTTTCGAGTGGGTCGATTTTTTTAAAGTCTAACTTTTATTTTGAAGGCCCGATTTTCTAACGCTGTGCATGCAGTAGGCGTTGAACTGGAAGTACCGGATACCATAAACGGTTTTGAAAACTTCTGTCACGTAGTGATCATTTTCTCAATAAAACGCATTCTGGCCAACCAGAATCAAGATTGTTGCCGGAAGTCCCCACGGAGAAGAACTTCTTTATACATCCATGGGTACAACTTCAGATAAGAATGAACACATAATGAAATATAACCCCCGGTTTGATGACTGAATGGTCACAGAACAATGGGAGCTATCTACCCTTACCCACAATTTAAAGTAATTCACACAAACTATCTCCTCTTTGCTCTTCTCTCTCTGAGGAGCAGCAAGTTCAGCTGTCAGAACTAAGTGAAAAACAAACAATGGCATAAAATATTATTAATATGTCGGGTAGTAATAGATTTATTTATTTTCTTCTCAGAATGTACCAGAATGCGTAGTTTTATATGTTAGCATTTCAAAAAATCTCATGGGAGGCAATCCCCCCAGACCCCCCTACTGGGGTTGGGTTTTCAGCATGTCACGTTTTTCACTCGTACTGAATTTGCAGGATTGGCTCCAAGTGTGCCTTTTTATGGAGTACATTACAAGTGTGCCTTTTTATGTTATACAGTTTAGCTTTGATTCTAGAAACTTGATGACCATCATCTCATTAAACTTTTCCCTTATGTTGTGTTCGGGACTCCCGTGACCCGTTTCAAGTTCAGATTATATAATAACTACGCTAAAGTTTTTTTATCGGAACAAGGCTTCATGATATCCTCCGCAACAGCTATACTGTATAAACACTACAAAACTGATTTTCACCATTTTAGCCAAGTCTGAAGGTCTGGCCTGACCAGTTGAGAACCACTGCGAGTCCACTGTGACATGTCTCCATGTTTTAATGTACAAAAAGCTCTTTATTTTTCTCATACTGCCTGTGCTGCAGCACCTCTTTTCACCCTCTGTCTGAAACCAGAGCCCAGTCGGCTCTGATTGGTTAGCTGGCAAGCTCTCAGGTGGCCCACCCCCTGTCACATACAATGTGTTGGAGCGCTAATCAATAGAAGCGTGAGTATTACATAGTGATGTCACCATGTTAAGGAAGTAAACAAAGGAGTATAATGGAGGCATTTCAGGCCGGGGGGGAGTGTGTGGGAGAGAAACTCCCTCTGGAGGGAACTTTGGGATTTTAGCCTTTGCAGACCATTTACATGCACAAAAACCTATATAATGTAACTCACCACAGGAAAGGGAAAAGTCCAAAAAGAATAATAGGGCCCTTGATACATTGATAAATTTGCTATTCATACTAATCTGTTATCTACTATTTTGCCTGTATGCCTGTATTCATCAAAAGGAGCTGTTGTCCAAGCTGTGTACACAGGAGACACCCTCCTGTTGTGTTCGGGTCAAATCTGACCGATTTACTACTTTCATCAATCATAACTTTTCCGTTTTACATTCGATTGCATTAAGGCTTTATGATATCCCAGTAGACATTTGAACATATAAAATTGCTGATCACCACTTTCATTGAATTTTTGATGATTTAGTCAACTTTGTGACACCCATGGTGTTCCCGGTCATAAAGAAAAGGAATTAGTAACCATCCGGATCAGATAAAACACACACACAGCCACACACACACACACACACACACACACACACACACACACACACACACACACACACACACACACACACACACACACACACACACACACACACACACACACACACACACACACACACACACACACACACACACACACACACACACACACACACTAGATGTGTTCCCCCCCTTATGTGCCCATCCCCCCACATGGATCACACCTGGCACACGCAATACATGTTCAGTGTCTATTCTTCGTATATTTACTGCAGTGTTTCATGTATACCATTAGTCATACAATATTTACAGTTTGAAAGGGTGTTAAATGAAATTTGGTGATAATGAATGTTTTTTATGTTAATGTATTAAAACAGGACCGGTCAAATTTGACCACGAACACCAAAGTAAGGGGGGGTGGGGGAAACGAACACAACAGGGGGTTAAAAAGACACGATTGCCTACTATGGTCTTGAAGAGGATTACATTTGGTTTGGACTCAGTCTTGACTGGACTGGGTCTGTTCTTGGAATGACTTAAACCTGATTAGACGGTGGTAACTACAGCTCTGCTCATTGTATCATGATACAGGAACAATCCCTAAAGGAGTTATTGAAAAAAGAAAGACTTACTGCCTATCCTTTTATTGGTGGCACAAAATAACAACTCTATTTTGGCTCAAAGCACCGCCACAAATCGTACATTAAGAGAGCTTTATAGGAATTAATTGAATAGATAAACATTGCAGCAGACCTCAAAGTAAAATATATTTTAAACAATGGGCTTCAGTAATTTTTTATGTAATAATGTGCCTTACTAATTTGTGAATTTGGCCAAAACGAACAGCTGTTTCTGTTTTGTTTTATGTATTCCTCACACCATTATACAGCTTTGTTGAACCATTGTTTTTATCTTTGTTCACAAAGCTGTTAATATTTTCTTTTTCAATGTTCGCAATAAGCAGCTGTTGGTAGTTCAAATGCACATATAAACATTTTGTTCTCAAAAACATACATTTGTGTTCTCACTCGCTTACTTGCACAAGCACAGCACTGCAGACAGGCAAACATTCACACATATACATATACACATTGTGACACACAGTTGCTAGCCAATCAGATGAGTCAGAAAACCTCCTCTAGAGGACAAACAGCTGATCTGGGTTCATCTGCTGAGTTCATATGCCAGCTGGAAATAGCACATGGTGCTCGCAAACACACACAAACCAAAACAAAGGGGGTCAGGTTCGTCAGCACGGCACCTCGAAATGCAGATAATTATATTAGTATGATGTAGGTGTGATTTGTCAAAATCTGCAGCAGCAACAAAATCCTTTTCCTGCCTACCCACATGTTTACAGTAACTGCAGGAAATATAAAAACTGACCTGACGCTTAAGTATGCCATGTATTGTAATAAGAGTCAAACTAATTACAGGTCTCCCTTGAAAAAGAGATCAATGATCTCAATGGGACCTACCTGGTTAAATAAAGGTTTGAAAATAAATCCTAGCCTGCGTGCAACTGAGATAAACATAAAGTACATTTTGCACGAGTAAAGTCACAAGTGTCTCAGAGTGTAATCAAGGCATTAGCCCCTGCTAGATTCCCCTGGGAGATTTGCTGAGTTTGGAGCAAGATATTTTATTATAGCTTAACCATATAGTTGAAATCCACCACAATGGCAGGCTGCACTTATGTGTTTCCTGTAAATATTGTCCTTCCTGCTGCAAAGGAACTTAATATTGAGCAGTATTTGCTGAGCCAGGGCCTTGCCTGCATATTTCCCATATCTCTTTCTTTCAAAAGCGCTTCATAACACAAATTTGTCGATTGTCAACAGTCTGTTTTTTTTCCCCACAGTCTGGTAGAGATAATAAGATTACTGCATGAAGGCAGCATGCACACAACATCCTAAAACCTGCTGTGAGATTCTGAAATTGCATCAGCTAAAGGCTTTTTCATATTTGTAGGTCTTCTTTAAGTTGAATGAGAGCATTTTTCAGGATATTTACTGCACAGTAGCACCGCAAAAAAGTGCTAGGTTTGGATTTCTGGTTCTGTTTTGGATATGGGGAATAACGACAGTAAACGATTGTAATTGCTTATCTGTTATCTTATCCTCCTGTTATAGAAGCCATTCCTAAACTCATGGCTGTGTCCTATCCTATCTTTGTCCTCCTCTTAACCTCAAAGATTATAAAAGTAAATTTAATTCTTCCAATAGCACTCGTCCAGTTATGCAGCATTGATGTTAAGACTGTAGGTTATTCAAGGTGGACATGCAATATATCAATGGCTCTCACTTGTCTTCTGGCTAGCTTGCTATCATTGAGAACAAATATGTCAGAAGCACTTATGTTGTAGGAGGAGAGGTACTCTTTAAATAAAAAATAAAAAGCAAAGCTCAATCTGCTCTCAACTCAGAATCAAACAACCCACTAAGGCGGAATGCCTTTACACAATCGGCTTTCTCATTTACACCCATCACTCATTGGAATAAGGTTCCTGCTGAGCATAATACGTGCACAGCCTTTCGCAATTTTTCCCATATTTCCTCCAAAAATGTATATTGAGCAGCTAGTGTTGTTGTCATCATTTTGACAATGATTCAGGTTTTTTATTTAATTGAATTGTAATATTATAATTGTACTGGATGGATGTGCTGGTGTTTAGACTTTGATGTGTGCTTGTAGATGTGTCTGTGTGATTGTTAGAGTGTTAGAAACTCTGTAATGGTGTTGCATGTTAATGAATGTTTTTAGTGTCTGTTAATTGTTCTGTGTGCACCCTCAGGGACTGCAGATAGAAATAAGCCTACAGTTTAATCTGGCATTAATCATCTCTTCCCTTTTATAATAATGACCAATAATAATAATACTAATATAATGCCGTTTGAGTAGTCTTTAAATCATTTTGTTGTTTCTGTTGTTTCCCATATTCATTGTCATTGCCAAACAGTTATTTTGAATTTAGGCTGGCTTTATGGCATCTTAAATAAAGGCTATATTCCTATCCTTAGATATTCTTCTCAAAATGTAATAAAAAAACGACACCCTAAACTGAGATAAGACAGACCATTTATTTATTTGATGACGCCACTGGTTAAGAACTCTTATTCGCCGTCTTACTGTGTTATGTGATACTGCATCAACATTTATTTTGTATCAATGTTGTCATAACTATTTTGGTTATTTCACTTGAGATATGTCTGTGTTTTGCCTGTGCTCTTATCACTACATTTTGAATAAGTAGAGCAATAAATAATAATCAGAAACCTGAACTTTAACTAGGATTTTCTTACAAGGACATAATGTGTAATTTTTAAAAGAGTACAATTGATAATAATTTTTTCATTGGCTTTAAGATCCAACTGCTTTACCAATATATTATTTATTCTCTTGTTTTTTAAATCAGCATAAAGCAATGGATGATAGTCATGTAACAAGGTAGAACAAATTAAATCTGTCCAGCAAAGCTTCAGGTCTGTGAAGAAATTAAGTCACCTTTGCTTTTTGAAATTGCTCTATTACCTTTGGAGAGGAAATCTAAAAGACTGGGATTTTCTTCTGTCAGATGTCAGTGAAGAGTTGCAGTGTTTTTCATTATCAAATAAAATAAAGATCATGTAAGTTGACTGTATGCTTTCGGTTTTGAAACACTGCTCCTACCACAATTCGTATTGTTCCTCTTGTTTCGTAACCATAGCCTAAAGTGGTAAATACATATTTGTTGTCAGAAAAACTGAAGTATCTCTGTGAAATAACACAGTAGAATCCCTTGATCCCTCCCATCAGTAAATCCCAGTGTGCTGAGGCTTGAGCGAGCATCTCGTGTTGACAGCTTCATCCACATTTCATGCAATTCCCTCCAATCTTTGCCTCTTTCCTGAGCAAAATAAACCCCTCCACTTCGGAAACACGAGGGGTTGCCAGGCAACCGGAGCAGAGAGGCCAAGGAGCAGAAGTGAGGGATCAGCAGTTGCCGCCCCTCAGGTCCCTGCACTGATGCTAGGCTAAGGAGAGCACATACACACTTTATTTACACACACACACACACACACACACACACACACACACACACACACACACACACACACACACACACACACACACACACACACACACACACACACACACACACACACACACACACACTGTAGCCTATGTATGTGTGCCGCACACTGACAGAAAAGGCTTGTTGAAGGCCGCAATAAAAAGACTGCATTTACAGCTGAATATGAATTCTCGCAGAGCACTAACTTTGCTGCTTGGCCATTAGCATCATCATAAATCAGATTGTCAAAACTGCGTTTTGGTCTTGGCCATTCCCATCTGTGAGCTTCCAGCTGGAGTAAGTGCTTCGGTGAGTGCGACAAAAAGACACATCGCTTACTTCGAAAAAGAATATTGCACTGTGAAATATTCATCACATCATGACAATCTTGAGAACGTGGCATTTTAGCTCCCCCCCCTTACACAGGCTTAATGTGGGGCACGGCCTTCTCTCTGAAATCCAGCGAGTGGGGAGGTGTCAAGAGGAAATCTAATGGAGCACAACGATGGGGAAACAGGGTCAACCAGGAAGCTGCACCAAGTTCAGAGGCAGAATACCACTCGGAGGAACCCACCCCAGGGAATCTAAAGTGACTACAGACATAACAGAAGTGCAATAATGTTTTAACATGAGCTTCACCTCACAAGCCCAAACTATCCCTATTTCAACCCGTTCAACGTTATTGCTACTGTATGTAGAGAAGAAAACATAGAAGAAGATAAAAAACACTTTGAATGAAGAGAAGCTAAATGTTACATACTGGAGAAAATGTCACAATTTTAAGTGTATAGGGTGACCAGTGTGGGACAAAGAGCACGTTTGTGCGGGACAATGTGGTCCATGTTACTGCGTTGCTAAGAGCTAGTTTTGATTTAAATATAATGTCTATCCAACCCTTGAAAATAAACATTTTGACTGAAACTATTAGCTTATAGATATAAATAACAACGCTTCACTATAGTTAAATTGTTTGCACAAACTACGCAAGTGAAGGAATTAAATATATTTGTTTTGAATGGAATTATTTTCCAACAAACTATCATCTGTAATTATTCTCGTATTCTTTTGTGATCTCCAAGTCTTGAAAAATGACTGTTGACCTGTTGGACCGAGTGCTGCACAGTGTGGTAAACGTTAATTAAATCAGCTGCTGTAACCTCATCTGTTTGGTATTCCTCTTTTGGTTTTAGGAGGAATATATCCATAGATCAATATTTTCTTTATGGGCCAGGCGTTTCTTGTGAGTTTCGTCGCTTCAAAACGTATTCACCTCCATGCACAATTGAAAATAAATCTTGGCAAATCTTTAAAAAAAACTCTGGGAATCGCCCTTCACCGGCTAAACCCATAAGTAAATAAATGTCTCGATTGATTGGTTGACATCTGACACAGCTAATGGTGATAGCCCTCTCTTTTTTTCTAAACATCTTTGGACAAGAGACTTGTTTTCGAAGGGCAACTGTCAATACAATGCGGGGACGTCGGCTAAATGTGTGGGACAAATGAAAAAAATGCTGTTGTGTGCAGTCGCGCACAATGCGGGACACCTGGTCCCAGAGTGTAATGTAAACTTGGTCGAACACAGTAACAGACCCACAGACAATTGTATTCCTAAACTTTAGCTAAATGAACCATTCAACAGTTATTCAGCGCATTGTTTAAAACCCTTTAACTGCCAGCACCACCATTTGGTAGAGCACATTTTGCATCTTGATATCTTTTTGAAAAAAACAAAAAAAAGTTTAACTCCATCTGATTCAGCCAGCTCTACCCTTTGGTTGACATGTTATGCACAAAACAACCTCTAGATGTCACTGTGGTTCAAACAGAATGCCCTTCAGCTAGCTTCAACTGAGAAAGTTGGCAATGCTAAAAATCACTGCTGAAGAAATCACTCTTTTTGGTCAACTTTTGGAAGGTAAACATATCATTTTTGACATATTTTAGTGGCGGGGCACTGACTGAACATAATTAGATAACTTGATGCACAAAAAAAGTTTTAACAAGGGTGTAATTATCTTTTTGAAAATATGCTCAACCAATCGGTCGAATTGGCCTTTTATGGTAAGCTAGCAATGTGACTTTTTCAGAGTTTCAGAGATGTTTTCCTATAAAATATGGTAAATAAATGGCTAGATTAATGGTAGTATTACTAAATCTAGTTCTGCCTTATGAGTCTCAGAGTGAAAGAGTGATAATAATTTATATAGCACCTTTCATGCATGGCATTCAGCCCAAAATTGCACATATATGAGCAAGTTAGGCCAACACAGGATATGGACATGTGCTGTTAGGCCAGTGGTTTCCTGTTAGGCCAATTCAGCATATACAGTAAGATGAGCAAGTATTTCTTTTATCATGAAAAACACATTTCTTTTTTTTACAATTATGATTTATTATCTTTTATGAATATATCTTATTGTATATATTGCTCATTTTCCATAAAATAAACAAATGTATTTGAGTTTGTGTTTTATTTAAGTTTGATGCATACAAATACTGTACTGTATATGATGATTACTTTTACCATAGAAGGCCAGCTCGACCATTTGGTAGAGGCTCATAAAGACAAAACTGTGTGATCAGTCAAAAAAAAAAGAAATGTTTGTGCTTATTTGTGGCCCATTTGATAATAAAATGCAAAAGAATAATTTTTCCATAGCTTTTTTCTTGGTCCGGCAGTTAAAGGGTTAAATTCTATGCAATAATGCTGGTTTGGTTCACTGCTTGTTTGGTTCACCCCAAAAATAAATCACACATTTTGCCAACTACCACATTTGTCTGGTGAAGAAAGTGGACCATAAGTTACATTTTTTGTTTTCTTACATTTGTATTTTCTGTGCCTGCTAGATGTCTAAATATACATGTGCTTTAAAAAAAACTGTTAAAAATGTCAACAAAGTCCAATGGACCACTTTAGAGTTTTTCAGCTCATGGTTGTTTCCATAAAAAAAAAATCTGATGATACCACTGCATGCTACCTGTACAGCCTGTAATAATAACCGATAATATGTCAATTATGTTGTCGGCCGCCCTTATGTTGCACTCCCATAAATAAATGAGTTAATGCAGCAGAGCATGACATATAGAGTGGCTAAGTCACGCCCATCTACTTCCGGTCCATAGGACCTTATTTCGGGAAAATAATGCATTGAAGTCAATGGAGAGAGAAAACGTATCTTTCAATCCCGTTTGAATTGTGCCATGAATTACACATATGATGTTTGTCAATTTTGAAAAATAATTTCCATGTAAAAAAAGTCAAATGTTGTCGCTTAAACTGTTGAAATATAAGACTATGAAAAATAGGCCACTAGAAATACTACAAATCCCAGAGTCGAAGAGTGATGTCACAATTGTTTTCCTCCACTAAGAGATAACTAAGATCAGCGCCATATAGATAGAATAGAATCTATCTATATGGCGCTGGCTAAGATAAGATAACTTTAACAAGATGCCTGTGTGCTTAGTACCAGGTTGTTATCATACCAGCAATGGGTCTTGCTCGTTCTTTCGCTTCCCGTCTGATGAGAGAACCAGGAGTGGCTGGATCAAGTTAGCTACCTAGCTAGTAGCTAGCACGTTAGTTAGCATTACAGCCTTGTCATTTTTATTAGCCTTAATATGAAGTAACATTAAGTAACCCAAAATGTTAAACAGTAAGAATAGTAGTCATATTTCGTGGATCCTTTGAAGAGTACTACTGTCACCGGTGTGATCATTCTATAATACACAATTTAAGCCCGGGGGAGAAATGCTAACGCTAACGCTAGCATCGGTGATCGCCGATCTTTTCTACTTCATGCTATCTGCACAAATGGTTGACATTAAACATTAAAAAGACCAGGCAGTTCAGTGAGAATCAAAGGAAGGCAGGCAGGAAGCTTTGCATGACATTCTTCTGGACGTGTTTCATTGTGGTGATAGTGAGGGTAGCCAATCGTTTTGTTGACAAGACAGTAGTGACGGCCATCTTGGTGACGTGTGTTGTTGTGGGAGAGATGTAGTTCATTGACAAACAAATGTGTTACTTCACAGTTTTACGACACATTTTTATGTGTTTCAAATGATCTTTTAAATTGAAAAACATCCTATGTGTAATTCGTGGCACAATTCAAACAGGATCGAAAGATAATCTTTCTCTCTCCATTGACTTCAATACATAATTTTTTCGAAATAAGGTCCCATGGAGGTCCACCGGAAGGGGAGGGACTTCGCCACTCTATTCCTTTGGCTGTGATTGGTCAGTTTATTATGAGCTGATAATCTTCATGATACACCATAATGCGTACATACACTTCACTGCGTCCTCTATTAGTCTTCTATAGATGCTTGAATTATTGGTTTTTATTATTGTGAGGTAAAATACAGACTTCATTTTACGTGTTAAGGCCCTGACACACACTGCTGGGAAGGAGAGTTATTGCCACTCACGCATGCGCAGTGCGTGCGTGCTACTTGTCCGTCGGCTGAAGTCTTTGCGGACGTGAGGCGACACAACAATCCGGTCCGTCAGGAAATGTTATTTGGTGTGTCAGGGCCTTTATATGCAGTAGATTTGCCAGAATGTACTTGGCATATATTTGTATTTTTAGGAAAGCAGAGACTTAAAAAAGACTTAAAAAGCATGATGTAATTGGGCTGTTGGGGGTGTTATAGATAGATACTTACAATTAATCAATTGGGTAGTGTCACTATATGCCTGTATTTTCTCTTTTCTTTTAATTTTGATATGTTAAGGAAATTTCATGGCATCAACATCAAAAGGATGTAGTAATCAGGTGAGGAAGCTACAAAAAAAGCAGACACAACGCCAACAAAATTGCAAATATATTGTATAGCGAGGCCATGCGGACAAATCATGTGTTAGCACTGTTAATCCTCGTTGAGCTGTGGAGGAACATTGAATATAGTGTGCATCTGCAACCGACTAATCCTACTCATTCTGCCTTTAAAAAGACAAACTAGCTTTTCGGTAATGTTGACAGCTAAGCCGGGATAAACTCTTAACTCCATATCATACTGGCAACTATAAAAGGATAAAAGCTTTAATGCTGGATCTCTTTCTAATCTTTTCATTGTAAATTGTCAGGATTTGTCAACATCTACTAGTTTATAAAGCCCCAGCATTTAGAAATTCCATAAAATCTTTGCTATGCCTAGAAATCTCTAGTGACCTTCACTGTATCTCATTGGATCTCATGTCGGCCCCTGACCCAAAGGTTGAGAAACTTTGCTCAAAGTTAATATATGTGGTCGTAAAACTGCATCCTCCCAAACAGGAACAACAGGTGCAAAATCAGCTCAGTAAAACACATATGAACACACACACGAACACACACACACACTGGCCCCTCTGTCCGGGCCCCCGGATGGAGCGGGTGCTTTGATATGATGCCCGCTGCCTCCTCCCATTCTCCGCACCGCTTCTCTCTACCCATCTTTCTCCGTCATGCCCACCCCTTCTTCCCCTTGCACACTCCCCCGTTTCCTCCTCCCCCATCTTAGGCTCCTCTGCTTTTCTTTCATTTTGCTTCGCGCCTCCCCATTTCTGAATCCTCGCTCCCTGTCTCTCTCTTACTGCTCAAGGCCATAAAACAGGAGGGGGAAGCTCGTGTGTGTGTGTGTGTGTGTGTGTGTGTGTGTGTGTGTGTGTGTGTGTGTGTGTGTGTGTGTGTGTGTGTGTGTGTGTGTGTGTGTGTGTGTGTGTGTGTGTGTGTGTGTGTGTGTGTGTGTGTGTGTGTGTGTGTGTGTGTGTGTGTGTGTGTGTGTGTGTGTGTGTGTATGGGTTGGTGGAGGCATACAGGATGTGGATGGGGGCATCTGTGTGTGTTGCTGGTTCCCTATCTTATGACATGTGCTGTGACTCCGACACGATCAGATCAGATCTGGTTTCCATGACTACCGATGCCCCACTTAAAGGCGCTGCTTGAGCATGTGTGTCAGTGTGTATACGTGCCATACATTTCAGCAGGCATGTGCATCGAGTGCCTGCATCCATATGCATCAAGGACTGAAGGAGTTTCCTCTATGTGTGTGTGTGTGTGTGTGTGTGTGTGTGTGTGTGTGTGTGTGTGTGTGTGTGTGTGTGTGTGTGTGTGTGTGTGTGTGTGTGTGTGTGTGTGTGTGTGTGTGTGTGTGTGTGTGTGTGTGTGTGTGTGCGTGCGTGCGTGCGTGCGTGCGTGCGTGCGTGCGTGCGTGCGTGCGTGCGTGCGTGCGTGCGTGCGTGCGTGCGTGCGTGCGTGCGTGCGTGCGTGTGTGTGTGTGCACCTCATAATAATAATAATAAGGCACACTCTTTAATCTTTAATGCAGCTGAAACTACAACAAGCACACAGTCAGAGCCAGGGGAAGCAACACAGTCTTCTTTACCATGTCAGCAGGGGACCAAATCAAGGGGACACAGTATGGAACGGTAGTAAACATGGCTCTGGATACGACAATTAACCAGCTAAATAACATCCAGGGGATTCTTTCAAAAAAGCCACGTCTGCTACCCTGTACAGCGTTGAACTCCATGTAAATGTAACTAAAATGTCACACATTGCCTTTATTTTTAGACTTCTAGTTCCACCAAATCAGCACATGAAGAGAGATTACTGCAGGAAAAGTGGACTTCCTTCCTCATTCTCCTGTCACTGTATTCATCAGCAGGCTGCCGATATATAACGCACGCCTGATCGCACATGCTGATCTTATGAGGTATGCACAGCAGCACCAAGGAGCCGAGAAGAAGTCCATTTTTTCTTTGTTGTCTCACACGTTAAAGCGCAGAACCTCACGCGTCACACTTTACACATCAATTGCGTCTGCACACACCCGGGTGAGATACATCCCCACCTCCTCCCTCGCACACACACATAGAGGAAACTCCTTCGGTGTGGGTGTTTAAATCAAAACAAACGCTGATGAGTCATCTCTATGTGAGCCTCATCAGTGTTCTGCTGCTGGAGCAGAGAGAGGTACAGGATTAGCATGGTGGCTAGCTTTCTCAGGTTTTCTCGATGGGATCCTCTCGATAGCTCGCTGTCTTGAACTTGTTCATGACAGGAGTGGACTGATGAGGAAAAGGAGCTGACAGATGAAGCTTGTCATTTTACATTTTTCTCTAGGCAGTGGGGAAAAGATTATTCCTAAAACGGGCCCAATGTGTCCATTTGAAGACTGTCTTTAAAATGTAAACTATTTCTCATGAATAAGGCTAAGCTAAATGCTAATGTCACTATTTTAAAAGGTGGGAGAGGAAAGTATGAAGAAAACATCACTGACAAGTACATTTTAGTATTTGTACTAACACATTATCTTTATTACCCGACCTCTACTCCAATTCATTTCCTAGACAAGTTTTGATTCCAGAACATTTGTCTCACAGCTTTAGTTGAAGTAAGTACAAAACAACATCATCTTTTATACATTTTAAATTCCCAGTGGTACAAAAAGTAGCTAAAATTAGCCTAGCGTCTACCGGCTGAAGCTGCTTAGCCATTAATGCATCATTAATATTTAACCGGTTTACATAAAAATACTCTGAAGCAGATTATGACTTTTTTGCTGCTAAAAAGTATATTTTGGAAAATGCAGGACTTTTATTTAGAATTAAAATCAGAAATAAAAACTTAAATGACTCCGGGAGTATTTGTGTTACATTACAGTCGAAAATATATATAAGTAGAGAAATTAGAGTACACATTTGGGTATTATACTACGAGACATAATAACATAAATGCTGAAAACTGTGACAATAATTAAGTGTTTAAAATGCAAGGAAATATAATCTATAAGGTTATTCTATGTTCAGTATGAATATATGAATGCCAGAGAGTAGCCTATTGCACATGTTATTGAAAGATGCTTTTAATATTGCAGATATTGATTTTCTTTAACAGTGCCGAACTGATATTTTTTATACACTAATATAACAATCCCTAACTTTGACCAAAAACATGCCGAAATGTTTCTGAATTTTGATCAATGTATAATACAGTATCCGAGTTGGACAGTGGATTCTGTATTGAGTGGCTAGTCAAATCTGAAAATGCACTAGCCATTTAGTCCCTGAATAAAAAGGTACTTTTGCATCCTGCTTACAAACAAAGCTTAAATAGAACATTTGTATTAGTTACATGTCGTGCCCTCAAGTTAGACAAATATCATTGTTATAATATTTTTAAACTTTGTTTGTTATATTGTTGATATTTTTGACTTTTCGGTGCTACTATATCAGTGGATGAAGAATTATTCAGATTTTTCACTTAAGTAAAAGTAGCAATACTAAATTGTAATAATACTCCGTTACAAGTACTGCATTCAAAATGTTACTTAAATAAAAGAGAAAAAAGGTATCTGCATCAAAATACTTCAAGTACCAAAAGCTAAAGTACTTTTTATGCGTCATGGCCCATTTCAGAATCATATATATTCATTTAATGGATTATGAATATTGATGTGTTGGTGTTTTAATGGATGGTAAAGGTGAGGCTAATTTAAATTATTTTATATACTAGTGCTGGACATTTTAACCTATAGAATTACATGTCAGAGTTTATTTAAGAATTTATTTGTATTTTATAGTAACTAATAATCTAAAGAATAACTTTCTAAAGATGTAAAAAAATAGTGGACATTAGTGGAATAAAAAGTAATATATTGGCTTCTAAAATTGAAAGAAGTAGAAGTATAGAGTAGCATAGACTGAAAATACTCAGGGAAAGTACCTCAAAGATGTACTTAAGTACAGTACTTGAGCAACTGTACTTTGTTACCATCCACCACAGTACTAACTATACACAATTCATAGGCACCTCCGCGGCTTAGGTTTGGGTCAGGCTGAGGACTTGTGTCGTCTTTGTACCAGTGCTAAACAATATAAATAACAAGAATAATAGATTAGTACAGAATGTAGCTGCAGGTGTTGCTACGTTGCTAAAATAAGCCTTTGTGCACAGACAAGACGGCACAGTAATATGAAAGATGAGAAACCAAGGACTATGGTGGCCAACCCCTGCCTCCACAGAGAAATAATATAAATAACACTTTGTCTACAAGATGTAGGTGAGGACAAATGTTAGCTATCAGCACCAATTTGTCTTACATCTGTGTACTTTTCTCTTTCAACTTAAGCTAGCAAAATAAAGTCTTAAGGAAAATAATAGCACAAGACTGCTCAGATCAGCAAGAGAGCGATGAAGAGATAAAGGGGCCACAGTGAAGCCACTGTAAGCATAGAGATTAATACTAGCCTCTCGCCTTTTTCTTTTAGTCGTAAGAAAATAAGATCTGGGCATACTGAGGGCATAGGTCAGGAAGAAGGAGGGGGCTTCACAGGAGCAGGGAGAACTCTAGGAGATGTTGGTGAACAAACGTCTATTAAAATGAATCCCTGAGCCCATGTGGAAAAGGCCAGGAGACTCCTTTGCAAAGAACGCATGCAGTAAGGAGATAAAACAATTGTCCCTTAAGACTTTTGGTGCAATTGTGTACATTTGTCTATGTCTTTACTTCACTGATGACGAACAAAAACGTTTTTTTCAGTTGATTATGACCTGAAACCTGCAGGAAATAGCGGCATGTGTGGCAAATAATGAACACTCTTTTTATTTAGATTGAACTGGTAGGTTTAAATCACTCACTCACATCTCCATGCGTTCTTTCCACAGTGATTTAAAGCTTTAAAGGATATTCCTAGTGTGGTGATTTCCTAGTTATCGCAATTTGAGATTGAGGTGCATGACATGTGAAATATGAAATTGTGTCTGTTTGTGTTCTTGTCTTGTCTGTCTGTTCGTGTCTGTCGTCACATACAACTTTTATTATTTCTCAAAATTTGGCATTCCCGGAGCCTGTGAGAGGAGGGGGAGTCATTGGTTTGCCGTGGGTGGAATGTAATATCACTGCCACATGCAGGATCTTTTTTTAGAACATGGTTTTTGGGGACAGACTGACTAATAACTTTTGGCTTAAACTGGCAGTAGGGATGTCCTCGACTAAATAAAGTCTCAATCAACTAACAGTGATGAGATTTGACGACTTATCGATGGTTGATTTGATGGTCCGAATCTCCCAATCATAATTATTTTTGGCAATAAGTCATTCAGCGTGAAAAAGCATTAAAAAAGACAAAATAATTCCTAACCAACTCATTTAGAAACAAATTACTTGACGAATGGACTAAGAGGGGACAGGCCTATTGGCAGTGTGTTTTAAAACATGGGACATTGAAGTAACCTCCAGATATGGAATTAAAATAATCATTACCATGTTGAGTTTAAGCATCCTGAGCACTATTGTCTCCATAGGTCAGTGTATCACTAATAAAACTGAACCAAAACCACACATTTTAAGTGTGTTACCCATGTTGAATCAAACATCCAATCAAATGTCTCTCAATGAAAGGTACTGGGGCAAAGCTTTCTAGAAGTGAACAGTCCACGGATCAGAGGATGAAGCCGTGACTCCGCTGGCTAGTGCTCACCGTCGATGAGGAGAACAATTATTAAACCAGGGCCATCATCGTAATCGCCCAACGCAACGCATCACAAACACACTGTGTTTCCCCCGAGGGGCCACCTTGACTTCTAATCTCAGACATCAGAGCTTACACCATCACCCAAATGAACTTTAGTAGTCCTGAAACACATGTAGGGATATGGAGTTTTAGGATATTTATAGATGAGTGGCGTCTCTGTATGTGTAATGAATACAGACACATAACCACAAGTGTCTATTTGGATAATGCTTTGTACGTTTGAGTCATCACACACATGATTAAGTAATTCTCTTAAGGAAAAGGGATTGCGGACCCCCTTCCTCCATTGTCTGTCAATAGGCCTACCACAGTTTCTCTCACAGCTCTGTGTCTGACCAGAGAGTGTGAGCACTCACACACTAACACACACACACACACACACACACACACACACACACACACACACACACACACACACACACACACACACACACACACACACACACACACACACACACACACACACACACACAGGCATGATTAGTGATTCCTCATTCATACTGTCTGTTTGAAGGGACGCATCTAGTGCCAGAAAAGCGAGCAACACACACACAAAAAAAAAGAAAGTGATTGTGCGTTTGCCTTATATGCCAGGCGGCATTGCGCTGTCCACGGTCCTGAAACTGACTGTATAGGTGGTGGGGAGGTGGAGGAATGGAAGAGAGGGGGCGGGGGGGTTGCATGCAGCTAACTACATTAATCAAACACGCTCGTGCATGTCGCCACACATACACATACATTGGTTTATAGAGCATGTGGCAGTGAGTGAATGACATGTCTTCCACACTCATTGATGGAAGCTGGTGCTGGTGGGGCTGATGGAGGCAGCAGCCTATAGGCTTTACTTGCGGGGGGTGCGAAATGACAGAATGCTGAGCCTCCACTCCCTGCTTCTTGGGGACAACCATTTCCCTGCAAACGCATTCATACTTTAGTGACTTCAAAAAAACACACGTCAGCCTGCAGATCTGGATGAGGACACACATGCACGCACGCACGCAAGCACACACACACACACACACACACACACACACACACACACACACACACACACACACACACACACACACACACTGTGGCCCTCCGCTGCTCACAAACACCACCATCACCATCATCCTCATTCTGATGCATTAAAGAGATCCAATTTGTTACCTTTCATCCAGTCCAGCACTTGCTTTGGTGTCCATTTACTTATAGGTTCCATAACCAAAGCCATGGTGTCACAGTCTCTCCGAGGTGAACGGCACAGGACTCAATGCGGGCGACATAAAACGACTTGTCAGTCACATCTGGAATGACACGGCGGTGGGTGAATCTGAGGAAAAATAGAGCTTTGTCAGTTTTAGTCTCTCCATCAGAGCATGGCCGCCTGCAGAAACGGTGAACGGGATGCGGTGGTGCAATCCACGCGCACACACGGAGGAGACACGCACACTCCTTTCTGCTCCCTCCCTCCTTCCTTCCTTCCTTCCTTCTCTCTAACTCTCTCGCTCTCTTGCTCGTGCCTTCCCGCGCTGTGAGAAGTGGATTCTGTGGGAGAGAGGGGATGGAGCGACCCCTCCCCTCTCCTTTCTTTTTTTCCTCCCTCCCGCCTCGCTGCAGCATCACAAGGGCCACCACTCATAACACAGACCAGGGAATGGTGCAACGCACATATAGGGATCTCTCTCTTTCTGCCCCCCACCCCCTGCCTTACACATGCACATATATACAGAGTGTGTAATATAACTTAAGTCAAATCAATTATAACCGGCAGTGTCTTTAAGATCTCACCTGGAATTGTAATCACGTGCTTCATTATTTGTATTTTTACAGTGTTAATTCATTAGTCTTTGCCAACACTCATAGTTTGTGGTTGTCTGCGTGATATGTGTGCCTTTTGGCAGCGCGTGCCACACCAAAGTGTAAGGTAATGCTCATCAGCTGTTTTTTTAAGTTCACCATCTGTAGATGAGGAGATCAGCATCAGTTGTCAGGCGCTGCTGCTTATCAGAGCTCAGCTGTGAGAAACAGCGCCCCCTGCTGCGCACCTGGGACACAGGTGACGTCATGGATTAGAGCAGAATCCCCTCCACACACATACACACAAGCACACGCACACACACACCACGCAACATCCACCTAAGGTTGACTTTATACACAAGGAGATGCAGCAAGAAGCAGGTAGTTTGTATGAACTAATGATAGATGGATAGATAGAAAGATACCTCAAAACAAAGAGAAAAATCATAAAAAAACAAGCGAGAACATTTTCATAATTTTTTTTCCATACAACTATTATTTACAAATGACATTGCATACATCACAAGGAATCTATTAATCTGACAATAATGTTTTCAGTTATTCAATCTTCGTTTAGTCTACTAATCACAAAAATATAAATAAGAATGCCCATCACAACTTCACACAGTCAAACGTAATGTTTTTTTTTTAACTAATGTCCGAATACCCACAATATTCAGTTTAAAATAGCATATGAAGGCAAGAAATCCTCTAATTGCATTCATTTTTCAAGCAAAAAAGAATACTGAAAATAAAATAATGTTTTATTCATTTTGTGTGGATCGATTCATGTCCTGAGGACTTGAACAAGTGGTGCTCGTTTACTTGCCTGTGGATTTAATTGTGTGCATCTTGGAATAATACTTTAGAAATAAATATGTGATCCAAAAAGCATGCAAAGCCTACATATAGAGGAACAGGTCACAAAACACAGTGGTTATAGAACAACTTACTTTTTTTCTTTCAAACAGAACTCAGAAACAAAAATAATTGGTTTTAAAATTCAGAAGTACATGTAGCTCTATCAAAAACCTGTAAACAGATATATAGGGATGTTCTACAAAGCAACAATAATGTCTTGCAAGTCCTTTGAACGATAATATGGTTGTTCACAGTTTGTGTTTATGTTGTTGGCAAGGTGCTTCCTGAGGGACCAAACGTCTGTTTCTACCCGACTCTAAGGAGCGATTTACTGCCCCATTCTTTATGCGTGCTGTCTTTTTGTCGGTCTCTCGTCCTGATATAGTATAAGCATCCTGCATCAAAAATTACAAAATGATACTGTAATACGAAAGTACATAAGCCAGTCTTATTGCAGAAGGTACAACTCATTTACTTCAGGATAAATAGATCTTTAGGGATAAAGTGTTGATTGAGGTATTTCAAAGTACTGTACTACTGATGATTAATGAAATTAAAATGTATTATATTTAAATGAAATGTGTTTCACTTGCATGACTATTTGTACAATACTTACAATGTCAGTATAGTATACTTGAATGTAATGTAAATGTGATTTGATTTAATCATTTCAAAATGCTGATTTAAACATTTATCATTACCATTTTGGAAAAACATCACTCATTTGCAACCTTTTGCTGTCAATACAAGTCAAAATATTGATGAAAAGTTTCAGATAGCAATCTAAAAATAGCATTTGCTGACAGTGATTGTTGTATCCTGCATTGTCCTTTTAAACATTGGCAACATTTGCAGCACCTACTGTACATCCCTGCACATTTTCAGTTATTAAAAAGGTGATGAGGACACAGACCATTTCACATCCAACATTTGGGCTGCTTCCATGTCTGTGACCTCCTCCTCCTCCAGCAGCCTCTGAACAAAGTCAATGGTGGGCGGGTCTTCGCTCAATTTTCAGCCCTTTCCAAATGTCAGAGCGATGATCTCGAGTTCCCATTGGCTCCTGTCTGAAAACACGTCACAATCATGATTAGAATTGATGATCGGACGTTCTGATTTCATTGTCTAGCAAACGGGACTGGTGAAGAAATCTGCTGAATTTGAACGTCCGTCTGATTTTGACATCAGAAATGGTAAGTAGGAAAGTGGTTTTACTTTTTCACTTCGGGAATACCCCGGCTGTTCTTGTTCGTGCCTTCTCGACTGCAAGGTTTGCGAGAGTGCTCATGCCAGGGTCGGGAAATCAGAGATTTGAAGGAAAAGTTTAGCTGCAGCTATCCATAGGGAAAGCTATGCTAAGGCTAGCTAACGTTAGCTGACTCGGATATGGCCGCCCGGGCCTGCAAGCTAAGCTGTTTGTACGGCCATTGTGGAGATGAATGCGGCGCTTACCCAGTTTGTTTACTGTCTGGCTCGCAGTCGTAAAGTTACAGCATGTGCTTCCTGTGTGGGAATAGTGTTTCTGAGTCCCCATGCTGCTGTCTGGCTGGCATACTTATCTGACGTGAACACAATTTGTTCGCTAATTCTCTCAGTAATGTCTCCATATTGACTGTAGCCATGCGCAGTCAGCCTGCCAAAAATAAACCTGCTGCTGGATGCCTATTGGTTGCACAACAATCCCGTATGTGACATTTCTGTCTTTATCAAAGCCTAGTAGGCTACTGCTGTTTTTCAAACTTAGTCACCGAGTTTCCAGCTTTGTGATAGTACAAGAGTTTTTATTTTAACCGGGCTGGTTTCTCTTTTTCCTCCCTCGTTTACTTTGTGTATAAACACAACACACATGTGTAACTCGTTTTCATAACAATGAACCCCTTTTATAAGAATAGCTGTTGTCTTTACATATAAAGCTACAAGCTAGCTCAAGCTTCTTTGACTGTCACCGGCTCGTCATTGTTTATACACACATTTATTACTATTAAGAATGTTACAACTACATAATACTCACTTCTGCTTTGATTGTTAAGTGTATCCTTTTCTATAAACAAGAACAATTTGCACAACAGCTACTTTGCACAATTCTAATTTCCCAATGTCTATATTTCTATATATTGCTGTTGTTTAGTTAAATTGTTTATTGTCTATTCTTTATATTTTGTATTATTTAGATACTCTTGTGATAAGTGTCTGTTCTACTGTGAAAATGAAAACTTTTGCTGTTAATGTTAATAATTAACTAATGTGTAATGCTTGACTTGACTACACTGCTGCTGTGACAAAATAATGTCCCTATATGGGATGAATAAAGTATCTATCTAGCTGTCTTATATTCGTTAAGTGGCTTCACGGATTAGCTTGAAGCTCATAATCCATTGTTGTGTTGTTTTGCCACAGAGTAAGATATAACTCACTGTGCCCTTTTACCCGTTTAAACCAAGCATTTAATACATAGTTGTATCTCTGTTGTTAATGCAAGGGAACACATTTCAGTGGCTTTCAATGATGCCTAGAACAATGGTAGGCACAACAACACATGATTGATAGTGTTATTGATACTAAACAGTGGCTTGTCTCAGTTTATTATACTTTGACTGACAGCCTGTTGTATGTTTTACAGCCTCATAATGCTTCATGCTTCTTTTTCAAAATGCTGTAATGTATATTATGACATAGTTTAGACTGTTGGTCTACAGTTTGATGAAACTGATAAAGATTCCTTATCGTCTATTACTTGTAGTACAGAAGCATGCTCATAGTGACATGGATAGAGTTATTAATTTGTCTTTTTATTTACACTTTCGGCATTGTCTGTTTTTCTCTCTCCGCAGCCACATTACCCGGCAGTGTGCCAGGTACACTGAGGCACGATGAGTACAAACAAAGTTGTGCTTATCTAGAAACATGGAGGCTTTGCTGTGATCTGCATGGCTGCCCCATTCCCCTCCAGTAGCAGAATGGATGCGTGGTCACAGAGACGTGGCCTGCAGAATGTGAGTATATATCAAGGGTTGTATTCCGAAAAGAGCTAGTATTATTTAAAATAATAACAACAATAACAACAGCTTGAAATCTGACATATTGAAAATAAATAAAGCATGCTGCTGCAGTTGTAATCGGAATACATTGACATCTTTTGGGAATATACTTATTTAAAAATGTAATAACTTAATGAAAGATGTTATGATCTTTAAATATTCGGCTACAATCCAGATACCAGTTAAAGGAAATTACACAAGTGTCATGAGGTTAAACCACAATCTATCACTGAGCTCATGTGAATCCATGCTGCGAATGGATCTGGCCCTTCCTACATCCAGGACATGGTTAAACCGTACACCCCAGCATGTGCACTCCGCTCTGCATCGTCCCAAACAGCTCGCTCCACCCGCACTGCGAGGGGGACCCAAGTTCCCATCAGCAAAAACTTGTGGGTTTGCTATCCTGGCTCCAAAATGGTGGAATGAGCTCCCCATTGAAATCAGGACAGCAGAAAGCTTACACATCTTCCGGTGCAGACTGAAAACTCCTCTCTTTCGACTCCACTTCGAGCGATAGAATTACTAACAAAGCACTTGTATACTAATAAAGGACTGGCTTATCTAAAGCCAGTTGAGTAGCACTTGAAATGTTTGGCTCTATGAAACCTGATGTACTTATATGATTCTGTTTTCTTCAAGGTTGTATCTTCCTGGTCGAATGTACTTATTGTAAGTCGCTTTGGATAAAAGCGTCAGCTAAATGCAATGTAATGTAATTATTGTGTAACACAACGTTTTCTTTATCTTTTTGATTGTGTCTCAGATGAACCTGCGCTCAGTTTTTACGAATGAGCAGCAGAGGATCCTGGAACGTTACTATGATAACGGGATGACCAATCAGAGCAAGGCTTGCTTCCAGCTAATACTGCAGTGTGCTCAGGAGTCCAAACTGGACTTCAGCGTGGTCCGGGTATGCCAATACAAAATATGCTTAAGTGTTTGTGAATGAGCATAAGGGGAGTAGAACACTTTGCTATCATTTTTAAGTAATTGAGACAGCGAGTCTGTTCTCTGTGAGTTCCTCCTCTAATGCAGAGTCATGAATTATTATCATCGCTTTGCTGGATTAGTCCCTTTAGTGTATTGCAGAATGTTTTTTAAATTGATGTTACTGAGCTGATTGCTCTGTCTTCTCCCCGCAGACATGGGTTGGCAACAAAAGACGTAAGCTGGCCTCCAAGGTGGAACAAAATGGAGGCATGTCTCATTCCTTCTCCAGTCACGGACTCACTGGGGGATTACTCTCCAATCACTCATTAGCTGGAGGTTTACTGTCCAATCACGGCCTGGCTGGCGGGGCGCTGCTTCCTGCTGAACTGGCTGCGGCGCGCAACATCCAGAACCGCGTTCACCTTCTGCCCCCATCCTCATCCTTCCCTTCTTTCTCCTCGACATCATCCTCCCCTTCCTCTTCCTCTCCCCACAGCAACGGAAGCAACAACAACAACAACAATGACGTCATACTGACCGGGATTTACTCTCTAAACTCTGCCCCGCCTCCCAGGCCGAGACCCTCAGCCCCGCTATCTCAGTCAGACTCCGAACTTCCAGCAAACACATCCACCACCTCTCTGATCAGCCGGGCCCTTCAGAGCAGGAACAGCTCCACTTCCTCGCCCCACCACTCCAAGCTAGTGTCGCTTACTCAAAACCTCCCCCAGCTCACGTCTGCCTCAGGGCCTTTAGTCTACACTGCAATCAGGAAGGGAGCTGTATCCCTTGTGGAGGCGGGGCTAAGTGCAGGAGCAGGGGTGGTACCTCACAGCTGGACCAGGCAGTACGGTGCAGCGCAAATCGCCCCCTGGTCCTCTTCCTCACAGTCCCAGCCTCAGCACAGACCTCACTCCAACCCCCAACCTCAACTTCAACCACCTGCCCCTCAGAAGACTCAGGTCTCCGCCCCAGTTCAAAACTGCGGCCCCTCCTCCGAACAGTCACCTCGTATCCAGCAGGTCTTCACCCTGTCAGAAATAAGCAAGGGAGACAAGCTCAAGCCGAGCCATGCGTCTGCCCCGAAAAGCCCGGAGGGTCATAGGCCGGCGCCCCACCCTCTGGACGCCAGTCCCAACTTCTCCATCGCCATGGAAACTGGGTATGAAGAAGACGAGTGGCAAAGGGAAGAGGAGTTGGCAAACATGGCCGCTCAGACACACATCCACAGGGAGCGGACGCCAACCAGCCCGAGCGGGGCCGAAGTGTCAGTTGGGAGAGGAAGAAACACCCCCCCGATGACAAGCTCCAGACCCTCAGCGCTTCACAGCAGCTACTCCGTCACAGCACAGACCTCACCTCCAGGGGAATCTAGCGCACAGGTAGGAGAGGTTCTGGTGAGGTTTCCTTCAAAACGACTTGAGAGGCTTACCCTGACTGTGACTGTCTCTGTGTGCAGACTTCAGTCGGTGTGTCTGCTGCCCCCTGGGTTATCAGCAATTCCAGAAAAAGAACAGTGAGTACTTTAAACAGAACATTTTGAATATGTGACACAGGAAAGATATTTGAGAGGAATGGTTTTGAGTAGCATTGTAGAAGATATTTATTAGTAAACAGTGTGTACCTACAGTAGAGGGTGCTCTGCCCACCCAAATGTACATATTTCACATATTGCCACTGCTTTACTTTGCCGATAATTATTTTTTGTGTTATTGTGTCAATATGGTGTTTTAAAAGTTACATTTTGCTAAAGTCACACAAAAATACATACCAGAAAGTCCTATGAGGTAAAAGTATATGTTTGGTATTGAAAAAAAATAATTTTTTACACTTTAACTGATTCATAATTTTCACATGTTGGCCAATGTTTAGGTGGCTTTAATATATTTTCCTTCCACCTGCCCCTTATAACGTAGTTATATTTCTATTTCTCCAAATCGCCATTAACTTTAGTTAAGAAACTGACAAGGGATTATACCTCATACAACCTGATTTCAAAACATCCAAACCATCTCTTTAAAGCACCAGGTGTTCTCTATGGTTATAACACACATACATTGATGCTGTCTGTAAAGTTATATGGTAAAGTCTGCTTAACTTTAGTGTGAGTGTTCTGTAGTTAAAGTTGATTTGTGTTTTCAGCTGCAGGATCGGACCCAGTTCAGTGATGGGGATCTCCTCCAACTGAAGCGCTACTGGGACCGAGGCATGACCAGCCTGGGCTCAGTGTGCAGGGAAAAGATCACCGCCGCTGCAAACCAACTCAATGTAGACACTGAAATAGTCAAGGTAAAGCAACTCAACAGGATTGGATTTGTTCTATTACCGGTGTTAAACAAATACAGAAAAATCTTTAAAAAGCGTAAGTTCCTCCTTGGGTTACATATCCTCAGTACCCTTGAAACTAAAGAGATGTCTTGTGGACTTAGCGAGTTGTGAGCCTTATTCACAATGTCTAGCCACTTGTCTGTGACATTTAGTGAAAACAAGACCATTTGACTCGTCTGAACTTTAGAGAGCTGAAAGAAAACAGGAAAGAACTTTTGTAGGTCATAGAAGTTTTATGACTTACCTACGTAAAGTTGTGTAAAAGTCACACAGTTATATATCAGCGCTACAGTAGGAATGCTGATGGACTAAATATAGCCTCTCAGTCCTGACACACACATGACCCGTGGGCGGCCATCTCACTTACTGGGTAGATTATTGTGAGGAAGAAAACACTGACATAACAGATAAACACATTTGCCCTCATCAAATTTATCTTCGTTGCAATCATTTTAAGAACTGTAAATTTGGGTTATGCTAAATGTGACACATGTATACCTATTTCTTTTCTGACTTAAAACAAAACTTCACCTGCAAAATAACCTTTAGTTAATCAGGTACTCACCCCGTATTACCTTGAATCTAGAAGAAAACTTGTGTTAAATATGAACAAAGACTCCAAAGGATTGGATAAATCTTAATGAATGGAAGTGAATGGGAACTATGTTTTAAAAATGTCTGTTTACAAACTCCACATAAATCTTGAAGTATAATCCATGTCTCATTTATCCAGGCATATTCTCACCACTTTCCAAAGAAACATACTATTCAATAAATGCTAGGACACGTGGCGCACAAGATTAATAATGTTTATGCAAAAGCGTTTTAATAATTACGTTTTAGTGAAAATGCATGAAAATGTGTTTGGGAAGTAGTGAGTCTGGATAAATAAGGCTTTTATTTTTAAGACTTTTCTCAGTTTTTTGTTTCTTCTCCCACCAAGAAGGCCTGCTCGAAAAATAAAGGTTTCTTTATTGATCTAAAGTAACACAGGGTTAGTCATTGGTGTGTGTGTGTGTGTGTGTGTGTGTGTGTGTGTGTGTGTGTGTGTGTGTGTGTGTGTGTGTGTGTGTGTGTGTGTGTGTGTGTGTGTGTGTGTGTGTGTGTGTGTGTGTGTGTGTGTGTGTGTGTGTGTGTGTGTGTGTGTGTGTGTGTGTGTGTGTGTGTGTGTGTGTGTGTATTCACTCATTCATCACATTAGACACTTTATTTTGAAAAGCTATTGTGCATATTTTTGTTCAACGTCCATCTAACTTACCATGTTATCTTTTGTGTTTTCCAATCGGCAGACATGGATCAGTAACAGACGGAGGAAGTACCGTCTGATGGGTATAGAGATCCCTCCACCTAAAGGGGGACCTGCTGTATTCTCCACCGGGAACGAGTCTCCCGTGAGCCCAGACGAGGTGGGCCTAAGAACGCCTGAACTCGGAGATGACTTGAATGACGAGGGATCAGTGTGCCTGTCTGAAGGTCAGGCTGCTGATGCAATCTGCACACACACACACACACACACACACACACACACACACACACACACACACACACACACACACACACACACACACACACACACACACACACACACACACACACACACACACACACACACACACACACATCCACCTGCGTCTGTAAAAACGGTGTGACTCAGTATTCATGTAATCTCCTGGCTTCTAGATGGAACCATCGACTCTCATCACAGAGAAGGAGATGATGGTATAGATCTGTCCGCTGCTGCTCCACTGGCCAATAATGTGGTAATTATTTGTATTTGATGTTACAGTACAGCCTAGTTAATAATATACGTTTTTAGTTTAATGCAATAAAACTACATCAACTTGGCATCACGTCACTTGTTTCATGGTTAGTATGAGCTTTATCTAGACAGCACTATTGCAGACTAAACAGAGCAGCAATTGCAAACAAGGATACGTTTTGTTTTTTTGTTTTTTCTCAAGAGTATGGTTTGTTACTTTGAGAAAACAAATGGTCCCATAATTCAGTTTATTACAGAAAAATACAATATGTCACGATTATTTGATTTAATTTTTGTTGCTTTTTCTAACAGAAGATCGAGGTAATGGATGAGGACGAATATGACGATGAAGATGGCGGTGATTTAGTGGCTTCAGACCTAGAGCAAATGCAGGGCCTGTTGGAATTCAAGGTGAAAACACACACAAGAATATGACAGATGCAGGGACGTGCACAGACATTTTGGGGGGCGGGAGCTCAAGTGGGAAAAAGGGCACTTCCCATAATCATTTCTAAAAAAATATAGTTGCACATCTCTGACTTACTGACCAATTAATTTTAATACACTCACGCAATTGTTTAATACTCAACAGAATTCTACAAAATAATCAGCTGACACAGAGACAATGGTCTTCTTTAGTATTCACAATGCACAAGAGCAGACAACAAACTAGTACAATTAATAGTTATTAAATGAGCAGCCAACAATCAAAATTATGAAGTTACTGTTTAAGGACATTTCAGGCAAAAATATCGTTTTTTCATGTACTTGTACATTTTGTTATTTTGGTCTATTTTGCTTCCATGTTTTCTTTCACTCTAATGGAAAGAAAAATTCAAAAAAACACATATAAATGGTGTTTGCTTTACTACCATGTGTGAATTCATCTATAGCCTATTTAAAGCTAATCTGCATTTAAACATAACATTTCAGGGGAAAATACTGACTTGACGTAAGTAACTATCTGTTGTGAGGTGATATGTTTTTTTGTTTGTTTTTAGTTTGATCCTTTTCACCTGCAATGCCTTGGTAACTGCAGGCAAATTAGCTCATTTTAATTAAGATAAGATAAGAGATAAGATAGTATACTACTTTATTACTAGTGTACTAGTTAACGCCTAATTTGCATATCAATGTGGCGATGGTGATGACGTTATTAGATACACATTTGACTGTATTCACCTGTAGTGTCTCCCCTTAAGTATAGTAGGCTACATTAGCCTGAATGCCATGATAAATTCCCTTAGGTAAACCTTGAGCTAGCTTATCCATTAGCTAGTAGCCTACCTTAGTTCACTATATTTGTTTTTGTCTTTTGGCTAATTAGTTGTAAACTCAAGGCACTGGCAGTTTAGTCATTTTTTCATCACCACTCACCTTCAGACAAGCCAAGAAAAGCCGGCATAACATGGGACAGTAAAGTGGGAGGTGCTGCTACCTGTCCGTCTGAAGTGACAGTTAGGGTGGAGTTGCTGCTGCCTGTCTGTATGAAGTGACTACCGATGTCCGCACCCCTGTGCGCGAGACGTGGAGGGAGGGAGGGAGGGTAGAGAGAGCATCGGAACTTCACAGTCTAATCTCCTGACCTGATATTTTTATTTTGTATTCAATCAATATATTTTTGGAAAGGGAAACTGTGCGCAAACAGCAGTAGCCTAGATATATATTCATTTATTGGAGAGAAAAAGAAGCGCCCCATAAAAAGGGCACTTTCTCTGGAGGAAGAAAAAGGGCAGGGGCTCAAGCCCACTTTGATGTCTATGTGTGCACGTGCCTGGACAGATGAACCAAATAGGGCTGCACGATATTGGAAAAAACTGACATTGCGATATTTTCTTCCCCTGCGATACATATTGCGATATGAAAAAATACAGGAATTGAAGAAAAGACCGTTTTTTTTGTCCGCAAACCATCCTTTCTTGAACTTTAATGCTATACAATTGGTATTTTTTTAACAATATTTAAGCGGGTGAAGGATTTTAGTCACGGACTTCTGGATCTTAAGTTATCAGAGCAACAAGCTGAGCTAGCTCGGTTATCCTGCTGTGATCTGATCAAGAATGGTTTTGATTGTAACATGACGTGTTTGAGTTCATTTGCCTATTTAAAGGTGGGGTATGTAATTTATTTCAGAAACACTTTTTGTTATATTCCATGGAATGCTCTTAACATCCCGATAGCAATGAATATATGAAATGCTTTGACAATAAATACATACAAAAATGTCATCTGTGGAAGCCGTAGCGGTGTAAAAAGCACGACCAATCGTTTGAGCCCGGCCCGGCTAAAGTAACTGGATGGCCTACCTGCCTGTCAGCCTTCCATCAGTGCACAAACTTATCTTGTGCCCTCATTGGTCATGTGCGCGTTCGTGTGTGTTGGAGGAGGGGCTCTGTAAGGAGGTCTGAAGGAAAAGGCAGATTTTTTCCGGTTGTGTACTTTCAAATTCTAGTGCACTCGAGCTGGTTTCTCCAAAATTACATACCCCTCCTTTTAATATCGCACGTCCTAAAAAATAAAAAATATAGTATTTATTTTTTTAATAATAATAATCGCACGCCCTGTGATGTCAATAACAATATGCATGCGCATAACGCGATTATCGTCACGACACGATATATCGTGCAGCCCTAGAACCAAACATAAACCAGTGGCTGCAAACCTTTCTTACACAGCATATTTCATTTGGATATTCAGCATTTTTGATTAAGTCATGTATGATCATTTTTGGGTTTAAGGAGTAATATTTTGGCATGTATACAGTGCATTCAGAATGTTTCCAAAAACAGCCAGCTCTTTGCGTTTTACCCCAACCAACTAACCAGTTTTGCAGGTGTTGGGTAGAGATGCATGCCAAAGAGAAAAGGCCACATCTATTTGGAAGAGCAGCTCATTTTGAACACTAAAAAAGATTTGGATAACTACAAAACAACTATGTGGTGACGGCGTTTTTAACTTGAATTAGTGTTGGCACAGCCACAATAAATAAGGAATGTTAGTCTGATATTCATTTTTATGTGACAAGTAGAAATATTGTCATGTCCCAGATTAAGGGCAAAAAACTGAATTAACACTTCTTGCCTTTGCTTTGCTTCCCCTGTTTCAGCATGAGGAAGTGCAGTTCTTAGAGATTGAGCTAGAGAACCAAAAACAAAGATATGACGATCTTGCAAGCTTCACTAAGAGCCTACTCAGCGCTGTGAGGAACAATGACCTAGAGAGACAGCAGGTACGTTCACACAGACATTATTCATTTGAACTTGAAGTAAATCCCACCGTTTTTATACATGATTAATCTAAAGTCTGCTCTGGTTTGTTTGTTTAGGAACTCATGGCCAGTCTACCTCAGCCTTCAGAACAGGACTGGGACATGATGGTTGATAGAGGAGCGCAGCCCGCTGCTGAATCAGCGGACGCATCCTCAAACCACAACGGCTCCCCGATGACCGGCGCGGGCAGAGTGGAGCCTCCACCCGACATAGCGAAAGAAGAAGTCCCATCGTTCACCATAAAAAAAGACTATACAACGACTAAAGTTACTGAGCCCTCTGCATCAGAGGAGCGACTGCCGGAGGCGGTCACATAACAAAATTGACTATGTCATGTACATCAGCTCACATAGACTCATTCAGATGTTTCCACACTCCATGTAGAAGCTGGTTTCAGACTTTATGGCCCACACGGTCTCACATCTACAAAAACACTCATGAATTCATGCTCCGCACACAGTGCCTGTGGATCGACGCTTCACTACGACTGTTGGGCTAACAAATGCCTTTTTTAACACATATCATTCGCCTTGCCCTGGGTCAGTCCAGGGAGAACAATAAAAAACCTCTAATTTATATGTGTTTCTACGTGTTTCAGTGAGAGAAGTGTCACTTTAAATATGTTGTGATGTAGAAAAACACAAGAATAACTTTCGCAAACATTAGAGGCTGAATTATTTTGTTGATAAATGTTGCGTGAGGGAATTTTAAGTTAACTAAATATAGATATAGAATTAACTGTTCAAACAACGGAAATGCTCTCCAATTTTTCTGGATCCCAATCATAAAATTCAAACATGATATCATATAATCATCATATAATTAAACTTCAGTTTAATTATATGATTATGTCTTTGATTAACTGTCTATGCCATTTTAAAGGTCACCTATTATGCTAAATCAACTTTTTCCTGTCTTTTATACATATGCATGTGTCCCCTCTGTGTAAAGATATTATGAACGTTTCAGGAAAAAAAAAGATTCGCTCACTTTTTGTCCTGATCCATTTATATAAAAACCTGTCTGAAAATGAGCTGATCAGATTTCGGCCAATTTATGATGTCAACGATTTTTTGGCTTGTGTAACCATTAGCCAATAACCAACCAAGGTAACCCCCCCCCCCCCCCCCCCCCTCCTTATCACCTGAATCTCCTCATAGAGCACCATTGTGTTCTTGTTAACCAAATATCTCTCAGAGGGGTGTTAGGAGTGGCTCCTTATTTTCATCTAAAGTACAAGACAGAGAATCAGCACTTTTGAAACAGGGCTCAAACAGAGGGGTTTATGGGATGCTGCAATGCATGACCTGTTGGATATTTCAAGCCAAAAACTGCAGAGACATGTTTTGTATCTGAGATCTATTATATTGATGAAACACAGTATAATAGGGGACCTTTAAGCAATAGGTAGAAGTTGCCAATTGGGTTTTAAATTCTAAGTTGTGACTTTAGACTAATGTAGTCATGTGTTGTTTATTATGTTACCCCATCACACAAAGCCTTTGTGCCTGTGGGTGGGAGAGAGAAAGAAGGGAAAGTGGATGAGCTCTAAGCCTCTTATTTCCACTTGGACTAGGGATGGACAGGCTTATGAAACAGTGGCTTTAAAACATTCAATTTACACCCTTTAAGATCAGAGGCTTTCAGATGTATGTCTCTCCACAGGGTTTCTCTTTTGCTCCCTAATTTTACCCTGCGTCCACCCATACATTAAACTCCATACAATAGCAGAGATCCTTCAACCGGATGCATGTGTGTCACAGCATGTCATGCAGCGTCATGCAGCATCAAGTCGCCCCCCTCACGCCACCACCACCATCACGTCCTCTCTTCCTCCTGTCTATCTCGATATCCGCTGCTTTGGTTTGGACGGGGGGAAATCCTTAACTGAATTGCGTCATAAATACGTCAATAAACTCTCATTCACGGACGACCAGGTACCACGATAGCCGCCATATTCGCATCCATGGCAGGGTAGCGGTGCTGTCGGCGAGCGTATGGTCCAGTCATCAGCATCAACTATTCCCCGCACAGACCCCCCGATCACATCCCGATCGTGGTCTGCAGACACACAGCTTTGGATCTGATCATCAAAGCAGAACAACCGGACATCCACAGAGGGGAAGACATGCAACGTGGAGCGGGGGTCTAGGTAGACTACGATGCCTTAGACTTAGAGAGGGATCCTGGCACAAGATGGACGAAAACAGCGTTTGTAGTGAGGTGAGTTGCAAACAGATTGCTTTGCATACTGATTTGCCTAACATTGTTTTTGGTTTGTTCTGTCCGGTTATGTTAGCTTTTTGGGTAGAGCTTAAATTCGCGTCACGACCTGCAGCGCACCGTGATGCATGCTAACAAGCTAGGGCATGCTAACAGCTGGTTATGTGTTTATGTTTGTTGCACTGTACCGGGTTTATTTTGTTGAAAGCCACTCGTCCGGGCATTCGTAACCACTAACTATCTGCACAAAGGACGGGATCTTAATCCAACAACAAAGAACCTCCTCGCTTTTGTTGTTATTTACACTTCTCAAGAGGAGTTTGCCTCATAGCTAGCTTAGCCTAGCATTAGCATGTAGTTAGCTTGCTAGCTGACAGCTTGCAGGCTTGAAACTTGGGGATAAGTTTTAATTCAACCCCAAACATATTGTAAATAAAGAGCCGAGAAAAAGTGTCTTTGTATGTGCAGTTACGCTGTTGAATATGTCAGCGACGTTAAATAAATATGAAGTTTAACACTAAGGTTAGCTGGGTAACATTTGGTCAGACGCCTTCACAAGCTTGTCGGCAGCACGAGTGAATTAGTGCTGCTGTTATTAGTTTAAACTATATTTTTGTTAGTTACGTTTTTTCACTCATAGTTTGATAAATGTATAATCTACACATACGGAAGTGTTTTAGCTCCATTGTGTAAGTGAAGTTGTGATAAACATTAACAGACTCAATAACTACAAAAAAAACCCTGATAGAATATCAACCCTTGTATTTATAATGAGCTATTGTTTCACTTCCATACATTTTAGTGAAACCATTAATAACCTTTTATATATGAATCTTATTTTTGTATAACTGGAAAGTCTCAGTTTTGCTTTCGCCTGGGCCCCACTATAATGTGCAGCTAAACCAACCTGAGATCCTAAATCTCTCCATCTCTGAGATTATTTGCAGTCTTTTTAACACCTGCAGTCTGAATGACTACTGTGACTATCTTTAAAAAAAGACAAAATAAATTTATTTGGCAAAATACACATCTGACCTAGTCTATTTTTCTTGTGCTTCTTCAGTGTTGGTTGAAAGACTTCGGACACAGAATTTTTGATAATCTTTTGAATGAGATTAGTTTATGTAGCTGGCATGACACCATTTACTAATTCTTCAACTGGTGTGCCTCAAATATTCTTAATGTTTTCGTCGCTCCTTACAAATAAGCAACCACTCTAATCTACTTTCCTTAGAACCACATAAGTAAACATTAGCCACTCAAACTTGTCTTGTGGTTGTGCGGGTTGTTTAATGAACTTTGTGTGCTTTTGTACTGTGAAGTATTGCATGCCGGTGTCAGTGACTGTTGGATTAAATTGTATATGACTGTCACACATCTTTTCAACTGGCTGAAAAAGACTCGCCTGGTTGTGCTGCAAGTGTAGGCTGCACTCTGTTGCAAGCCAGTGATGAGCCACAGCAAAGGTGGGAGTGAAAATGTGTGAATTATGACGCAGTCCTGACTGTGGCTGGATGTTACACTTCATAAGATGCACTGAGGCTTATATTTTGACAAATTTTCTTTGTTTTATGTCTTACTTTAAAGTGGAAATTGCGAACGATTTGTTTGGTTGTTTATGATGATGTCATCCTGTAGTGCTAAGATATTGCAAAGTGTTTTGCTGCCCTCGGTTCTGTGGATGTACATGTCGGTGGCTCCACCCACTGAGTGGGCTTGCGTAGCTGCTATGACTCATCCCCCCTCTTCAGAGGCTTGATGGAATTCAACACACAAACACACTGAACTGAATACATCATCGCAGGCTGAGCTTCAGCACAGAATTGAAATACGCAGACCTGGTTAATGTCACGGCGGTCAGTTTATTGTCTGATTTATGTGAGGATGCTGAAATATCTCACATTCCTTTGCTGACAATATCACAGTGAGTGGCTTTTTAACCAAACAAAAGAGGGGCATACAACTGGCTCCTTAAATGTAACTCAGTGGAACAAAGCAAGTCTATCTGTCTTTAAATAAAGAAATGAAAAGCTTTGTGGCCACATCCATGAAAGAGCTAGACCCTAGATCCTGAAGAGGTTGAATTCTGACTGCAGCCTTAACAAAACATCAGACTGAGCGAGTCAGACATGTTGTTTTTACCCTGGCTGGGGATTAAGCTAGAATGCTAATAATGAGAGGCTTTAAAGGGGACAGGATGAGAGCTGGACAGCTGGAAAGCTGGACAGGCTTAAAGTATGGACTCCATACTGTTTGACAACAAATAGAAAAGTGAAAGCGCACTGTTATTGTATCTGACTCATCGATTTCATCTGTTGCATCTTCCGTCATACATGGGGGCGTGCAGCAGCTGCACTCCCGCTCAGCTGAAAAACAAGGATGAACACGCTTTGTGAAAGTGTCTTCTATTGTCGACGCTCATGAAATCTTTTTCGCCTTTTCCGCAGGTCAATGGACATGAGATCATGGACGAGCCCATGGAGGAGGGAGACTCTTTCTCACACTGTGTAAGTAGTGATGGGATTAAACGTATGTGCGTGTGATGTACGATGTTGAGTCTCATCCTGATGCTGTTTGTGTAGGATGAAGGGACGTATGAGGAGATTCCCATCACTCATCATGTGAAAGAGGGCTGTGAGAAAGCTGATCCGTGTCAGTTTGAGCTGCTCAAAGTCCTCGGCCAGGGCTCATTCGGCAAGGTGAGGAACAAGCAGACACAGCTTTCCACGGTGCAAGCGTAGGTGTTCAATCCATCTAAAATGTCAACTGTTCTCTCAGGTTTTTCTTGTCAGGAAGATCATTGGTCCGGATGCGGGTCAGTTATATGCAATGAAAGTTCTGAAAAAGGCATCTTTGAAAGGTAATACAACTTTGTTTTTAATTGCTGTCCTCACAAAACACCATGTTCCGTCCTCGGTGTTGAATCTCTCTCTCTCTCTCTCTCTCTCTCTCTCTCTCTCTCTCTCTCTCTCTCTCTCTCTCTCTCTCTCTCTCTCTCTCTCTCTCTCTCTCTCTCTCTCTCTCTCTCTCTCTCTCTCTCTCTCCTCTCTCTCTCTCTCTCTCTCCTCTCTCTCTCTCTCTCTCTCTAGTCAGGGACAGGGTTCGCACTAAGATGGAAAGAGACATTTTAGTGGAAGTCAACCATCCCTTCATAGTGAAATTGCACTACGGTAAGAGAAACTGTCCAAGTTCAGGTGGGGCTAAGCTGTTTATGTGTGTCATAATGTTCAAATCACAAATGCTTACATAATTTATAGGAATATTTTTTAATTGATCAAGTTAAACAAATGTATATATTTAATATTATAATTTTTGTTCTATATTATCAGTTTTTTATTGACAAGATTGCCACAATACACATACAAACATTATTAACTACAAAGGTCAGCACAGGCCTGTTTCCATTAGTGTAAAATAATGTGTGTATTGGCCCATGATTAACATTTTAAATGGGTTCCTCTTAGGTTGGGTTTAGTAGTTTTACCCGAATCCTGCAAAAAACAAACAAAAAAAAAGCTTCCTTATCATTGTTTATGTGGGCAATCTGTTACCATTCTAAGTTAAATTGTTTACTTGCTTCACCCTGAGTGTTTCTGTTGAAAAACTCCTGAATTAGCTTTCAGGTAATTGACTTGTTGTCCTTGTCTCGCAGCCTTTCAGACAGAAGGGAAACTGTATTTAATACTGGACTTTCTCAGGGGAGGGGATGTATTCACTCGCTTATCCAAAGAGGTAAGCTGACGTCTTGTTGCCTTATTATTACACTTTAACTGTTGTTTTTAACTGTGTGAAAAGAAAAAAACAGCATGTCCTTAATAGTGTTTTTTCTAAACGCCTAATGCTTGTGAAAAATCTGAAATACATATAAAGCCCTAAGGGATCGTTAGTCTGACAGCTACAAATGGAACTGGTGCAGATTTAGTATGCAGACATTTTTAATATATTTTGTAAGAGCTAAGGCACTGCCAAGTCATTTGTCTCTCCTGTTTTTTTTTATAGCTTTTTACTCTAATTCAGACTCTAATTCCTCATGGAAACACGTTTTTCTTGGAATCTCTATCCGTTTTTAGATCATCCGTGCCTTGTCAGTTAGAGGCACGGCTCTTTTTGAAATTCTTTCAGGACGCTCAGACAATGTGTGATTGTTCTCCAGATAGACCTTGTGTTGAATGCATGTCTCAGAACCAAAGCGATAGCTGCTGGCAGTGTCAGATCAACAGCTTGCTGAGTTGTGTAACCTTTTTTGAAATGTTCATATTGTGACAATAATAATACTGTTGCTTTCTCTTTGCGGTTACTGAAGCTTAATGTTGAAGTTGTGTCTTTTTTTTCTTCTTTTGCTGCTGAATTTCTTCCCATCTTCTTAGTTCAGAGAGTAAATTTGTCCAGTTCTTATCAGGTTATGTTTACAGAGGAAGATGTGAAATTCTACCTTGCAGAGCTGGCCCTGGCCCTCGACCACCTGCACAGCTTGGGCATAGTTTACAGAGATCTCAAGCCTGAGAAGTAAGAATCCTAGACTTCTCCTTAACCTTTGACCCCACACACAAACCCCTTTCATCTTTCAATTTATAGAAAAACTGTACGGCTCTGGCTGTCATCAAATGTCATTAGCATTACTCATTATTTCAAGAATTGCCAGAGATTACTGCAACTATCCTTCAAAAATCTGAATCAGAAATACTTTAATTATCCCGCAACGGGGACATTTACTGCATTAAAACAGCAAAAGCACAGTGAAGATTAAAGTAGAAGAGTACAGACTTACATTTAATTGAAAAAGTAGGCAAATGTTGGTAAAAATTAAAACATCAAAGTTTTTATATTATTGCTTTTTTTTACCATAAGATATCTAATACTTACCTTCTCCATATTTACTTTTTGCCAAAATGGTGAATGAGTGAAATTAATCTTTTGTACTGTGCAGTTTCAAAGAACTTAGAGCAAAAAGATTGTTATGTCATTGAGAGATAATTATGTTACAAGACAAAACTACATATTTCCCTTTCGCTGCATGCTTAAAACATAGACAAAACAATGAAAATATTTCATATCAAATGTTGTGAAGAGGCATTCAGTCAGCAGAATATATCTCTAGGTGTGTACAAAATGGCAAGATTTAAAGGGACAGTTCACCCTAAAGTCAAAGAAATGCATCTCCAATATAATGAAATTATATATTTAATAGTTTTTAAGTTTTTCAAATGATTTGTTGGTTTAAACAACGCAATCCAAGTGCCATTTGGTCCCATTATATAAGTAGACCCTCCAGAAAAACACGATTCTGCGATCGCAGAATTTAGCGCATAATCAGCAAAATGGCGCAGATTTTTAAAAGGCCGCATATTTATCAAAAGGCCGCATAATCCCCGCATTTTTCCACACAAAGTTGAGAGGAAAAAAAAGTGAACTCGTCTTGACGTGACGTCATCAGCTCGCGCATCAGAGAATGTAAACAACACTGTATAGAGTGAACGTGTGGAGCTCACACGATAGAGAAAACACCAAGATGAAAAAATCTAATCCATCTCATTTACCGACGAACATTTCTACTAAAGACCGGGCAAAAAGTGGGGGGAAACTATTCTGCACCCCGTGCAACTGTGTGTTGGAGCATAAGAGAAAAATAGTGAGATTAAAATAGCCCAATTGCTTTTACAATAAATAAACATTGAATGTGTTTAATTGAATAGTAAAGGGGTTTAACGTTAGTGGCAGGTTGTGTGTGAGAGAGAATAAATAAGACAGCCCAATATTTAAAAAAATTGTTATTCTTCTTTCCCGCATATTTTGCAACTTTTCGCATATTTCGCAACTTCCCGCAATTTCACCGCATAAAATCACATAAAAACCCTGCATGTTTAATTGCATAATCAAGGATTTTTGCCCGCGTTTTTTCTGGAGGGTCTAGAGAGAAGGCAGAAAATCGACATCTCCAAAATGTGACAAACCACACCAAAACAAATCTAAATAAATACATAGGACTAAAGGCACTTAAAAAATATTTTACATTTTGGTGTGAACCTTCCCTTCAACTCAATAAGTAGGGTGTCATGTAATTCTCTTTAGGATGAATGGGTTTTAGTGTTTTTCTGTAGTTGACGCAAAAATAGCCCATAACACAATGACCCAAAACAGCGAAGATATTTTTGACTTGAGTCCAGACTTCTCCTTAGCCTGAGTATTTACATATAGGACATTAAATGGAGTACTTAGAAAGATTAAAACCACATCAAGGAGATTTTAAAGGCATTAGTATGACTTAAATGCTGTTGTTTTGTTCTTTGAAGCTCACCTCCATGGAACCCTGTTCTTGTCTTTCAGCATCTTACTTGATGAAGCTGGACACATAAAGTTAACAGGTAGGTTTTTTATTTAATACACACATATTTGACTTAATCCAAAAGAGAAATTAAACTGTCTTGACCTATGCCCGTAATTAAAATGTTTAATATTAAATGTGGCAGCATAAAAATGGATCCATGACCCAATTGTTGTCCTTAGGCTGACTTTCATCAGTGGTTACTTTTTGCCAACACCTTTTAGAGGATAAGAGTTGTGTCAGCTGTGTATTTAACCTCTTTTGCTTTGCATTGCTCTCGTGCAGACTTTGGCTTGAGTAAAGAGTCAGTAGATGTTGATAAGAAGGCTTATTCCTTCTGTGGTACGGTGGAGTATATGGCCCCTGAGGTGGTCAACAGGAGAGGACACACACAAAGTGCGGACTGGTGGTCTCTCGGAGTACTCATGGTACAGAACATGCCTCTTTTTACTGCTTAGACATTTATATTAACTGCTTTAGTTCATGTTCATGATTTTTTATTTTCTATCATTGTGTTGTTTGTAGTTTGAGATGCTAACGGGGACATTACCGTTCCAAGGGAAAGACCGCAACGAGACCATGAACATGATTCTCAAGTGAGTCATTACACACTGCATGATTAAGACACTCAGAGCGTGACAGAAGTGAGACATGTTTTGTAATTACTAATCGACTGTAGCGCCATACCAACATGTCCTTCTGCTCTTTTCCCCCCTCCAGAGCTAAGTTGGGAATGCCCCAGTTCCTAAGTTTGGAAGCCCAAAGTTTGCTGAGAATGCTGTTTAAACGTAACCCTGCTAACAGACTGGGTAAGGTGCATTTCAAAGAAACAACTGATGGTGTGTTCGGATCCTTAGTAAAAATATCACACTGTGACAATCACTCTAATACAAGTTAAAGACCTCGTTTAAAACCTTACTGATGTATAAACGGCAAAATCTAATTATCGAAAGTAGTCATTGTGCCGTAAAATGTCACCTTTACTATAATACATGATGCATTTCACTCCTGTATTGTTGTTTTCCTGTAGTGTTTTATATATGTTTTTGTGCATGTAAATGGTCTGCAAAGGCTACAATCCTTTCTCTCACACACTGCCTGAAACGCCTCCATTGGACCCCTTTTTTTAACTTAACATAGTGACATCACTATGTAACACTCGCGCTTCTATTGGCTAGCGCTCCAAAACATTGTACGTGATAGGCTACGTGGCGGGTCATCTCTAAAGGGTTGACCAATCAGAGCAGACTGGGCTCTGGTTTCAGACAGGGGGTGAAAAGAGGTGCTGCAGCACAGGCAGTATGAGAAAAATAAAGTGCTTTTTGAACATTAGAGCATGGAGACATGTCACAGGAGAGGAACAAAATACCATTATCAACTTGAACGTTTGTATAATAGGGCCCCTTTTAAAGTATTTCACTTGAGTAACTTGTTACATTAGTCAGATAACCCTGCCTGTAAAATGGAATGCGATGTGTTTATTCTCACATAGCACTCCTCGCATAATTTGAGCCTGTTAACATTTTGGCATCCACTTAAATCACACCGCGAAAACCCGCTGAGAGAAAGAACGTGTGAATGTGTTGATCCTGTGAAAACAATAGAAAACGAACCTGCCAGGTTAAATGAATCGGACTGATCTGTGTGTTCAGGGGCCGGGCCCGACGGAGTGGAGGAGATCAAACGCCACGCTTTCTTTTCCACCATCGACTGGAATGTGAGTACACACACACACACACACACACACACACCTCACACACAGATTTACACACACACATTTACACACACACATGTAACGTCTCCAACTTCTGTCGAATATTCACACCTAACAAACGGTTGGCGTGGTGAGTTCTGGCCATCAGTCTTGGCTGTGCCGACTGTGTGTGTGTGTGTCTGGGCAGAGGGCCAGTTCTCGCTGTGTGTGCACTAATAGCCCTGCGTGAGTGTTTAAGAGCTTGCAGGATGCTGTTGGCTGCACCAGGCTGTACAGCGGGTTAATTTGGGAGGGGTCTTGGCTTTTCTCTCTCGCATATGTTCACACACATTGCTGTGGTGGGGTTTAATGTGTGTGTGTGTGTGTGTGTGTGTGTGTGTGTGTGTGTGTGTGTGTGTGTGTGTGTGTGTGTGTGTGTGTGTGTGTGTGTGTGTGTGTGTGTGTGTGTGTGTGTGTGTGTGTGTGTGTGTGTGTGTGTGTGTGTGTGTGTGTGTGTGTGTGTGTGTGTGTGTGTGTGTGTGTGTGTGTGTGTGTGTGTGTGTGTCTTCTGCAGAAACTGTACAGGAGAGAGCTCCAGCCCCCATTCAAGCCTGCAGCAGGTAAACCAGATGACACGTTCTGCTTCGACCCCGAGTTCACCGCTAAAACGCCTAAAGGTAAAAAGCCACACATACACACCGTTCTGTTCCAATACTTAAAAACTACTCCTGCAGCCATGGAAACTGCATCCGAGCACTGACAACATGTAGTGGGTGTGTGTATGTTCATGACGATAATATGAATTATCTTTTGTATGTGCAGACTCCCCGGGTATCCCGCCCAGTGCTAATGCCCACCAGCTCTTCAAAGGCTTCAGTTTCGTTGCTCCAGCCCCTATGGATGAGAACAAGAGCTCCCCCATGCTCAGCATACTCCCCATAGTTCAGGTGAACACACATCCTCTTGCAAATGTCCTCTTATCATAAGTTACACATGTACATTTTCAGCTTTAATACAATAATATGTGCAAAAATGTTAAAGAATGAATCCGTTTATCTCTTAAAAAGTGGTGCAGTGATGACGTATTATTGTAGGCTAACCTGGGAGGTAGCATCGCAAGAGCTCCCTCGACTAAAATCCAATAGGAACTTTATACGATTTTGGAAACAAACCTTTATGAAGCTTACACTAAGAGTGTAGTGGAAATGCTATTCATAACTACGTAATGGTCGCATGACTTCACGTCACCGCCGCTAAGCTAAAAGCAGCTAATTATAAGTGTTGTATCATGTAGAAGTCTCATTTAGCTGCTTGTTAGCAACAACTGTTTTCTAAGGCATGTAAAAGCTTCAGACATTTACTTGTTGGGTATTCTTTAACATATTTTATGTCATAGAAGAAAACAGGAACATTTCCTTAGCTTGTCTTTACTAACCGGAAGTGCTGAAATGCTAAATCATATCCGCGATTAGATGATGGATAGATAGGTACTTTATTGTTCCCGATTTGGGACATTTTAGTTTTGTATTAGGACTCATTCCAGCACCACTCTATAGCGGGTTTTCAACATAGCGACTAGAAGTGTGTACTAATGTGGAGCTTTACACAGACTTCTTCCTGCAGGCAGCGCCCTTGCAAAAGCTGGTCAAAACACTGTTAGTTCACACATATGGAACTGTTGCTGATCACATTTTCGCCACATTTTAGTTGACAAAACTCACACTTCTTATTTGTCACTGACTGCCTTCTTTATTTTTTCTTAGCAAACTTAAAAGTAGTTTTCTTTACAATCAAGGAAAATAAGGATCTTAAATAATTGACATGATGGTAGAAATAGCAAGAATGGCTCACTTTAACGGTATTAGGTAATATGTTAATAGCGACCTAATTCTACGATAGTGGTAAATGACGATTTAAATTCAGATTCGGCTGAGTTTCTAAAATCATTACTACTACAAGTCCCACTCTGGCGTATTTGTTAAGTTAAAATTCTGTGGGTGCTCCAGCTTTGCGATTACTCATCAAATGTGTGGGCATGGCTTGTGAAGGACAGAAGCTGCTGATTTTAGAGGAATGCTTTTTATATATATTTAGTGTTTCGGTTTGGGTTAAAGATAGTGTAACAATTCAAATGTTTTTCTCTCCAGATGCACGGGGGTTCGACAAAGTTCTCCGATCTTTACGAGCTGCAGGAGGACATAGGGGTCGGCTCCTACTCCATTTGTAAACGATGTGTACACCGAGTCTCTGCCATGCACTATGCTGTGAAGGTAGTACATTTTTCTTCCTTTTTTTTTATATACGTATCATTGGAATCCTTTGTTTACTTCCGTAACATAGTGACGCTACGTAACACTAGCGCTTCAATTGGCTAAGGGGGGGGACATTTCCGACCCATCTCTAAGCGTGTCTCTGTAAATAAAGATAACTTAGATTCTAATAAAAACGTTACTGTATTGTGTTCAGGGTTGCCAACAGACCAGCAGAGGGCAGCATGGCGTTAGCAACTAAAGCCAAATATCTCAGCTAGTTAAGGTTGTTATACATTTGTTTTTTGACTAACTGCTCATATCTGTGTTTTTATGTGTCGCAGATTATAGACAAAAGCAAGAGGGACCCCTCTGAGGAGATCGAAATCCTGATGCGTTACGGACAGCATCCCAACATCATCACTCTGAAAGACGTCAGTGACTTTTGTGTGTGTGTTTCTCTACTTTAAAGTTTTAGTTTGACGCCATACTGACAGATTGTCTCTCCACATGCATGTGTGTGTCAGGTGTATGACGAGGGCAGGTACGTGTACCTGGTGACGGAGCTGATGAAAGGAGGGGAGCTGCTGGATAAGATCCTCAGGCAGAAGTTTTTCTCTGAGAGAGAGGCCAGTGCTGTGCTCTACACCATCACCAAGACTGTTGACTACCTCCACTGCCAAGGGGTGAGCAGACACTCTGTACTAGAGGAGCACAAGTGGAACGTTGTATCTTCTGCTTCTCTAATGTCTCCTCCTCGTCCCCAGGTGGTACACCGAGACCTGAAACCCAGTAACATCCTTTACATGGATGACTCGGGAAATCCTGACTCCATCAGGATCTGTGACTTTGGATTCGCCAAGCAGCTTCGAGGAGGCAACGGCCTGCTCCTCACCCCCTGTTACACCGCTAACTTTGTGGCACCCGAGGTGAGAAATGATGGAAGCAGAAAGAGACCCAATGCCAGAGGGAATATAAGACTTGATACCTGAAGGATGCAATTTTAAGATACAGAAAAGTTGTAGTAGACTAGGGTAAACAATTTAATTTAACTAACATATGGGTCATTGCTTTTAAAATAGTGAAAAACTACAGAAAACCTTTACTGAACAAAAAAGCTACCTTATAACACCTCCCTTTTTATATATTGATTAATTTGTAAAACTCTAGTAAAAGAAACAAAAGTTAAATATTATATATTTTGTTTCATGTATATACTACCAAAAGTCCCAAATGAATTCACAGTAAAAATATAACTAACTCCGATTATTTTGAATGATATTGTAATTGCGATTTTGAAAATGGTTTCCAATCATCATTGAAAGTTATATTACAATTATTTTCTTCTTTTGTTTATAAAGGGGATTTGTACCCAAACATTTTTTACATCTGTAAAATACAGTTCTTAGGCTAGGATAACTTCGCACATCTCCATTCATAACTCAGAATTAGCACCAGTCCATTTTGCAAGTTCATTGAAATGTTACCAATTGTACCTCAGTTTTATACTTGTTAATCATCTTGTTTAAGTATATTAAGTGTAACAAACAACATTTATTACAAAAACATTTGTATTATTCCCCAAGTAGTCCCTAATGGTTTGCTTTTCTGTGTTTGTGTGGCTACAGGTACTGATGCGGCAAGGTTATGATGCAGCCTGTGATATATGGAGTCTTGGAGTTCTACTGTATACCATGCTGGCAGGGTAAGACTCATAAAGACAATGGTTGGATCGTTTGTTTTGAATGTGGGAGGCAGCAATGATTAATCATGAAGGGTCAAACCTTTTTAAATGTTGCAGACATGGAACTGAAAATAGAAGCTTTAGATAAGGGCTTTTGTTACTCTGCTTGTGTTGTTTGTGTAGTTGTGGAAAACTTGGATCAATTAATTTAGCTGATTGTAGTTTAACAAAACAAATGTGGCAGTCAATTTAGTTTTTTGTTGTTTGGTTAAATCAACTTTATTTAATGAATATAACTCGTCACTTTGGTCATCATTAATAAGATAATGGGATGGAGAGCCAAGCTTACAAGATAATTAATATGACCTTGTTTTGTTGTTGTCACGTTGCTTTGACTCTTTGACACTTTAGTTTATTACAATAGTTTTGAGATTTGATTTGAATTTTGAAAATAATAAAAAAACAATATTATCTTTTCAATAATCTTTTACTGTGGGACTTGACAACGCTCTGGAGCTATTTGAAAAGGTTTGGAGAACACAAGTCAGAAACAATCTCCTGCAGACACCACTGGAACCTATTACTAAAATAGCCTGATTCACTTCATATTTTTTCAAAATATGATTTATATACTAAAATCTCAATTTTTCAAATGAAGCTCCAAACCAATTGGAACAGTATTGGACATAAGGAGAATCTAAGGAATGAGATTCTGTCTTTTCCTAACGTCTGTGTTTTATCTCCCGTCAGGTACACGCCGTTTGCTAACGGGCCAAACGACACGCCAGAGGAGATTCTGCTCCGGATAGGATCTGGAAAGTTCTCTTTGACAGGCGGCAACTGGGATACTGTATCAGACAGCTCGAAGGTACACATTCCTACGCTGTCTTTGAAGCTCATTTTCATTGATACTATGCCTTTTAAAGTCTTATTTGAACTATAATTTGTTCTCCTCTGATGTCTTTAAGCACTTTGTACATTTGTTTTTGAGGGTGCTACTTAAACCTAATTTAGCTGTTTTATTTGGATATGATCCCATTAGTATTTTTCTCTTTGTGTGTTTGATTTTGCAGAGGTACATCCAGTGATAAAATAAGATATTTTTCCTCTGTGTGTTTAACAATGGAAATCACGTTTAAAACGAATCCTCCTACTCGTTCGTTAACACTGGAAGTTGTTTATTGTTCCAGGACCTGCTGTCCCATATGCTCCATGTGGACCCTCACCAGCGATACACAGCAGAGCAGGTTCTGAAGCATTCCTGGATCACCTGCAGAGACACGCTACCGCACTTCCAGCTCACACGCCATGATGCACCTCACCTCGTCAAGGTGGGTCTATAGAGCCTCCTTATAGGGGTCGGTGGTACACAGTGTTTTACTGGTTTTGGTGCCAGTTCCCTACAGCAGAAACAAATAATAATTATGAATTTGCCTGACAAAAGTCCTCCTGCTGGGAACTGAGTTAACATTGTGCCCACTGGCAGTTTCAAAGAATATTTAAAACACTTCTGTATTCCACTGTACGTACGCTCGACACATTTTCAGGTCATGACAGGATATAAAACTCATCTCTAATTCAATGAAATTATATTTCCAAAAATAAAAAGGAAAAATAATCATTAACAAAACAAAAGGAGGACCGTTTTAATTAGTTCCACCTTGACTATATTTACACATTCAAAGTGAAACGAGACCCCCTGGACCGCGGTGGTTGGGTCCAAACACACAATACGTTATACCCCCCGACATCCTAGCTGCTTGATCAGCCAATTACCTGCTGCCAAAGTCTGACTAGAGCTAATGGTTTGGGACATACCGCACAAAACGACAGCAAAAGATGCTCACAAAAGGCCCAAAATTGACATTGGCTTGTTGGGTGTTAAAGACTACCGTAATTTTCGGACTATAAGGCGCACCTGAATATAAGCCGCAGCAGCTAAATTGAATGATGTGTACATACAGGACTGTCTCAGAAAATTAGAATATTGTGATAAAGTTCTTTATTTTCTGTAATGCAATTTAAAAAAACAAAAATGTCATACATTCTGGATTCATTACAAATCAACTGAAATATTGCAAGCCTTTTATTATTTTAATATTGCTGATTATGGCATACAGCTTAAGAAAACTCAAAAATCCTATCTCAAAAAATTAGAATAGTTCCTCAGACCAAGTAAAAAAAAAAAGATTTATAACAGCAAAACACAATCAAACATTTGAAAATGTCCATTAATGCACTCAGTACTTGGTTGGGAATCCTTTTGCACGGATTACTGCATCAATGCGGCGTGGCATGGAGGCAATCAGCCTGTGGCATTGCTGAGGTGTTATGGATGCCCAGGATGCTTCAATAGCGGCCTTTAGCTCATTAGCATTGTTGGGTCTGGTGTCTTTCAGCTTCTTCTTCACAATACCCCACATATTCTCTATGGGGTTCAGGTCAGGGGAATTTGCAGGCCAATCGAGGACAGTAATGCCATGGTCAGTACACCAGTTACTGGTGGTTTTGGCACTGTGGGCAGGTGCCAGATCATGCTGGAAAATGAATTCCTCATCTCCATAGAGCTTTTCAGCAGACGGAAGCATGTAGTGCTCTAAAATCTCTTGGTACACAGCTGCATTTACTCTGGGCTTGATGAAACACAGTGGACCAACACCAGCAGCTGACATGGCTCCCCAAACCATCGCTGACTGTGGGAACTTCACACTGGATTTCAAGCAACTTGGATTTTGCTCCTCTCCAGCCTTTCTCCAGACTCTGGCGCCTTGACTTCCAAATGAAATACAAAACTTGCTTTCGTCTGAAAAGAGGACTTTGGACCACTGTGCAACTGTCCAGTGCTTCTTTTCCTTAGCCCAAGTCAGACGCCTCTTCCGTTGTCTTGAGTTCAGAAGTGGCTTGACCATGGGAATACGGCTATTGTAGCCCATTTCCCGGACACGTCTGTGAACAGTGACTTTTGATACCTGGACTCCAGCTTCAGTCCACTGTCTTTGAAGCTCCCCCAAATTCTGGAAGCGACTCTTCTTCACAATGCTGTTAAGGCTGCGGTCATCTCTCTTGGTTGTGCAGCGTTTCCTGCCACATTTCCCCCTTCCAACAGACTTTTTGTGGATGTGCTTTGAAACTGCACTCTGTGAACAGCTTGCTCTTTGAGAAATTTCTTTTTGTGTCTTACCCTCCTGATGGAGGGTGTCAATGACGGTCCTCTGGACAGCAGTCAGATCAGCAGTCTTCCCCATACTTGTGATTTAGTTTACTGAACCAAGCTGAGTGTTTTTCAAGGCTCAGGAAACCCTTGCAGGTGTTTCGAGTTAATTAGACGATTCAAGTGATTCGTTGAACACCCTACTAGTATACTTTTTCATGATATTCTAATATTTAGAGATAGGATATTTGAGTTTTCTTAAGCTGTATGCCATAATCAGCAATATTAAAATAATAAAAGGCTTGCAATATTTCAGTTGATTTGTAATGAATCCAGAATGTATGACATTTTTGTTTTTTTAATTGCATTACAGAAAATAAAGAACTTTATCACAATATTCTAATTTTCTGAGACAGTCCTGTATATAAGCCGCACTGGGCTATAAGCCGCAGGTGTTTTAATGTTTCATTACCATATGTAAGGGTTTGTGCACAGAGGGGATTGTGAGGAAAGAGATGGCTGTTTGAGGAAGCTCCCATTTATTAACATTTCAACAAACAAGTTGCATATTTGCATAACGTATTCAAGTGTTACCATTTAGTGCAATAGGAGCTACAGAACATGTACTGTGCTGTGTAAACTGTACTGTATCACATAGCGTTTCAGACACACAAACTTTTCAACTTTCAAACTTAAACGGTGCGCTCCCAGCGCACATACCGGCAGTGATCTACAGCAGCGGTTTTCAACCAGTGGTACGGGGACAAACTGTCTTGCTCTCGTTCTGTCTCTCGTACCACTCTCGGTTCCACTTTTACTTTTGCGCGCTACCTGTCTCTCTCTTTTCCGGCCTCCAGCTTTTCCTGCTGGAGCCCGCCGCTTAAAGGTGGGGGTCCGCGGACCGGCCATAGAGCCCATAGAGTTAAAGGTGGTGGCCGTTAGCTGTAAAAATCCATAGATTAGCCGCACCGTTATATAAACCGCAGCGTCGAAAAATGGGGAAAAAGGCGCGGCTTATAGTCCGAAAATTACGGTAGTTGTATCGCAAATTTGGCAGACATGGCCTAACATGTGTTGGTCTTCTTGGTTACTTTATAAAGTGTTTCTGAACATGGAACCACATCATCTGACCAAACCAGAAGAGGGTCTGAAGTCTGCTTCGTGACCCATTTCTACTCTATTACCAACGCCAGACCCAACAGAGCAGACGTGTCCATCTTTTTACCTTATCTCCCCACTTATCCAGGTTGAATGCTTCTTCTTTCTCAAGGAAGTCAGAACGGTGTATCTTTGTCAGAAGACGTTTGGCACTAAGTGGTTTAAGTTGAGAGCACTTTTGCTAGATTGCTGAACTATTCACCCAGAGGCAGTCATTTTACCCTTAGCATATGACATAAGAGTCTTCCTTGGTGCCATCATAGCTCTTTTTTGGTCACAACCTTTTACTGTAAGTGCCACTCATAGAAATACATCATTAGATGATTTGAACCTGATCTATTACACATTTCTAATTGCCGTACAAATGCAAAAACCAGTAGTTCACTTTCATGTCTGTGGAGCTACGTTACTGTATTTGTTGTGAAACTGCCCATTATCCAAGGATGGAATCATCATTTCAATGATCCCTGTCTAGCAAGAGTATTCCCTTATGAAATCCATGCAAATCTCTATGATGATGTATGGTCCAATAGACTCATGCCAGTCACATTAAATGTCTTTATTTTTATTAGCACGTGCGTTGTGACTTTTTACTCTAAATATTGGTGTTCCGGCTGTTTGCTTGTCATCATTCTTTAAGTCGTAAATCCCCACTGATGGCACTTTTTTTGCGATCTTCATATTTTCTTGCACATAAAAGTCTAACAGATAGTATGTACTGAAATGCCTCGCTGCACACTACAGCCATAAGGTGTTATTTGGGTACATGCATAAAAGTGGACTTTCGTGTCAAGGCCACTAGAAACTGGATGTTTCACCACTTTGACTCTTGTCTATCAACTGTGGAAACACTAATGTGTGTGTCACCTTTTATTAAGCATGTACAGATGCATATCATTTGGTTGTTTTTAAGGCATGTTTTCCTTCGACACATTTTATAATGCATGTGCTTTTGTTCAACGGTGTGTTATGTTTCAGTGCTGCATATTTTTAGAAGACGTGTCCCTGAGTCATCACTGGATAAGTGGGTGACAGAAAAACAAACAAGCTGTGCAATACAATGTTTCATAAGCTAGGTGTTAGAATAACTCAGCCATTTCTTTAAACTTTGTTGGGTTTTGTGTTAACATATTCCTGCGTCGTCAGAGCATTTATAAAAAAGTCAAAGGCATTATTAATAACATTTCAATTGACATATTGTTTAAGGTATTATTTAATGTTTTCTGCATTTAAATTTCGAAACATTTATTTAATATTTTTGCTGAGTTTGATTGCTACTCAATACCAAATGCTTCCTACTATCTTCAAACCTAGAGAAACATATCATTTGTAGCCACAGTTTTACAATACACTTTGTAATTTTCAGTTGTGTCAACTTTATATTTTAAGAATTGGTCAATAAGAGTGACCTAGCCAGTCAGGTGACCAAAGACTAAGACATTATTTCTGGATGTAGAGAGAGAAGACAGTTATCGGAAAACCTGAGAAATACACTCAAAGCATCTGGTGAAAGAATTCTTCTTTTGTTGGATAAATCTATTTTATTAGAGTTTTCACAGTTAAATTAGCAATACAAATTGATGACAATACAAAAATTTTTGCCTTTTGTGGTACAACAAACTTGACTGAACTCCTGTTTATTAGTGTAAATGCAAACGACTATTACTTTATTATCAAACCACCTAACAGTCCCATGACTTCACATCAACACCATTAAGTTAAAAGTGGCTAATATTTAGTGTGATGACATTTAATATTCTCATTTAGTGCCTTTTTTAAAAGCTTCATGCATTCACTAGTGACAAAACCTGACAATCTCCTAAACGTCTGTTAACCACAGATCTTATTTCAGGAACTAACTGAAAACTCATTAAAAAAAACATTTGGCTTTGAGACTAAACGGATATCCTAAAATGCAGACTCATTTCCTGGTTTAAGACTTATTCCTGCACCACTCTATTGCTTCAAAGCTAAAGTGTTCTATCTATTAAAAATTAAAGCCAGATGTTGTTGTTTTTCAGGGAGCCATGGCTGCCACATATTCAGCACTGAGCCAGAAGACGAGTCAGCCGGTGTTGGAGCCGGTGGCGGCGTCCAGTCTAGCCCAGAGACGCAGCATGAAGAAACTCACCTCAACAGACATGTAGACACCCAACGCCCTCCTGTTTCACTTAACTCTCAAGTCGGACTCTCATACGCAAAAACACACACAGATCAAAGTCCTGGCCAGTTGTCCTACTGTCTCCCTTTTTAACCTATTTATTTGACACCCCCAACATATGCACACTCACACTGGACGTGGTTGCATTGTGAAGACATCAGCTGAAGCGGAGAGGGGGAAACTCACATATCTGTTACTGCTGGGAACACAGAGTTGTATTTATTTCCACAGCTTTCATATGCACTTGCCCTCCTCGCCTTTTTCATTCTCTCTTCCTCTGTGTGGGGAAGAAACACACACCAGCTGATGTTCTCCTTCACTGTGATTGGCTGATTCAAAGCTGCTTCGGTAAACTGTGCCCCCCCTCCCACTGCTCTTCATCTGTGCTCCTTAGTTATCTCTCCTTTCCTCGTTGCCGTTTGCTGTCTTAACTTCTTTTCTTCAAAGTGCAGTAATGGTTTATGTGCGAGAGTGTTGGCAGGCTGGTATTGAGGTCATCGTAAGACTGTTGCCTCTCTTAAAAATAAAAAAATATATGATTCTGCTTCTGAAAAAGGTCCCTCACGATCAAAAATAATCTGCCAGCACTTTTGTTACATAAATGCATGTGGGCTGAACCTGTGTTTCTTCTCCCTTTAACTCGTCGTCTGACTCATGTTACTTTGTGATGCTAACAATGTATCAGAAAGAGGAAGAAAAAGCTGCATATGGAAAGAAGAAAGAGTTCAAAGGTGCAGAACAAGGTGGTTACAATGACAGGAAATTCTAGTTTGCAACAAAAATATATAAATATATATAATGATGAAGAGCATGTGGGGGAGCTGTATGGATTTCTCTGGGGGGGATGGGACGCACCCCATCAAACCAGAGAGGCTGAATTTAAAAAAAGAAAAAAACAGATTTCCATAGATATCTCTTCAAAAAAGACATTGTGGAAATTGTATTATATTGTATTTATTTCATTTGATTTTTAAGATTCTATTTTTCTTTCAAGTTCTGTATATATTGACATTAAAGATCATTATTGACATGCATCAGGTGTGAGCTGGTTTGTTCTATCACGTCTGTCCACTCGAATACAAAATAACAACAGTCTAACACTAAGATTTTAAAGCCAATCAATATAAAACCAACCCCATGTAAGGGTTGCTGAATAGCCACTAATGTGTTGACAAATGGCAATTCCATTACCTGAATTTTAACTCATTTTAAGAGAAGTAGCGCAAGTTGTTTTCTCTTGTACTTTCTGATAAAAACATTGAAATCTACCAGAGACAGTTCAACATAGGGAAACAAGTATACATGACTTAAGGTTAACAAATTAACTCAGTAATGCAAGTATTCAGATACTAGATTAAAGATACTAATTCCACACTAAGAAAAACTACTGCAAAAAAAGATCATTCATTCTATACCTATGTTAAAGAAATATTTAAGTATTTAGAGATCAATTAATTTTAAGTATTTTGCAGTTAATTATTCTATTATTCAATGTCAGTGTTTTCCTATCATAGGACCTTTTGGTTTAAGATTACTTTTGCATTAGGTAGTTAAATCTACAGCACATTTGATTTGTCAGAGCTGACAACAGTAGAAAGATAGCAAACAAAAACTAAACTTGTTTGTCTTAATTTGGAAAAGGGAGTCTCATGGTAAAGAGATCTATGAACAAATTACCTACTTCCCTCTTGATTTGCTACTCCAGTAAAAAAAAAAATCCTAATTACTTTTTTTTAAATCTCTAGTTTCAAACCTTATTCACATAGGTACAGCATGATGCTAATTTTGTAAATTACAGTCACATACATTTAGCTCCAAGCTTCTCGAACTTCTTTTTCCAGAAAACCAAGATGGCAACTACCAAAAACACTGACAACCTCAAGACTTCCTTTTCTTTCAGTGAGGGGAGGTTTGGTTAAATTCTCCACGTTTCAGCTCTTGAATGCATTTGATCCATTGTACATAGATGTACAAAAATATTGATTGATACTGCTTTAAATATAAAGTATTTTAATGGTCCAATCAGGTGAGAATTTTTTTTTTAATGTGAATAGACCTCAACCGATAGCCATCATCCAAGCAGCTACATTCCCCTTTGTGTCCTCCCCCAATTTACATAAATGAGATGCAAAGTGTATTAGCCACCACTAGGTGGAAACACTGTCCAGTAGATGAGAAGTGAAACAGCAAGTTGAACACACAGCGTCCCCTCAGCGGGTTCGGTCCTTACCTTTATGTAAATGACCGGCCTCGCCTGCTTCCATTTTGTCTGTCCAACCCGTCCAACCCCCTGCTCCCCTGAGAATACGAGCTCCTCTAACCAGCGTGTGTAAAGAGAAGTGTGTGCGTGTGCGCGTGCGTACGTGTCTGAGCTGTCATGACCAGACAGCAGAGGATGGAGATCTAGGCAGGAGAGCAGATGGATTGAGGCACGAGGACTGCTCCCACAAAGGCGCACACACACACACACACACACACACACACACACACACACACACACACACACACACACACACACACACACACACACACACACACACACACACACACACACACACACACACACACTGGCCTATAGACCAGCTGTTGTCCTTTTTCGGCAACTGTCTGATTTGACTCCTCTCTCTTTCCCTCTCTCTCCTGGATTAGATGCATTTAGCAGTCAGCCTGGGAGTTGCGAGGGTAAACAGTGGGGCTAATTGTTTTGACACACTGCTCTTTGTTTTGGCCTCCTGGTGCTAATCAACCACTCGGCTAATAAGGTGCTGTTTACACGGGAACGAAACGGGTTGTATCCGTTACTTTTCTCTTTCGTATAGCCCGTTCGTTCACACGAGGCCGTAACGGAACCGCGGAAACGGACCCCTAAAACTATAACGGGTCCCAAGGTGGATAGATCTGAGGACGGAACGCTCTGGGGGGCCAAACGGCTCCGTGTGTACTTCCAATACGATAATTTTCCTGATAACGATGAAGCCATAGCCCCACCTCTGCTTCTCACTGCTGTAGCATGGTTAGTAGCTACTGTCAGTAGCTACTGCTAGTGCTACTGCTACTGCTACTGACCATGCTACAGATGTTAGTGCAAAATCTACAGCTCCACCATCAGCAACAAGTGGACATGGAGAACTTCATGTTGCTAAATCCACCGCGGAGAATAAACAGAAGGGCAACCAGGCAACCATGCTCGGGGGTCTTCTTCGCTGCTTTTGGTGTATTTTGTGGCGGAAGGCGCCACTTACAGGCCCGGCATATGTACTACAGTGGGTCGAGCGGTCTTGTGTGAAGGGACACGTTTATTGAGCCTTATCCGTGTGAACGGCAGACTTTTTTGATATCGAATTCAGTTCGTTTGCGTTGCGTTTGCGTTCCCGTGTAAATGGGGCCTAAGTCCGCCTGGCAAGGAAAACAAAACTGTGTTCAGGGACAGGCAGGGAGGAAGGCGAAAAAGGTGACGGGGTCTGTCACGTTGACTTTGTTGACCCCACATTAAAAGTGTCCCCGTCATGTAAGCAGTCCCCACTTTACTCGTCATCCGGGGTCCCCACATTGCTGCTATATCAGCATAGCACCCCGCTCAGGTGTGAATCTATTTATCCTTTTAAACGAGCGTCTCCCCAAAGCCAGCCAATTAACACACTGCTCCTAATGAAGCCATTAGCTGTCAGATGAGGTTGAGGCAGTGCTTGTCATCAGTCCACTATGTGTTTGCGTGCGTGTGTGCGTGTGTATCCACTCTTGCTGCTAATAAAAGCAAGATAATTAATGGAGTGAGCGTGTGTGATAATGAGTTAATGTGGAACAAGCAGGACGAGCAGTGATCAGCCCTCTGTCTCAAATGAAGATATCAGACACAGTGATTTACTCTGTGTCGTAAACAGGCCTCTCGCATATATACCACTCCTCCATGTGCTTGTGTGTGTGTGTGTGTTTAATCTGCATAAGTGGTATGGCGAAAGCTCTTTTGAAACATGCCACTTGTCTCTGTATTTTCCTCTTAACTGCAGGTGTCCACGTATGACCACTTAGCATCACATCAAAGTTTGTGCAGGAGTGTCGGCCTCAACATAACAAAGTGTGGATGTCACTCAGAGTTCACCTCTTCCTTAATGGAGCTATCATCCAGCACAACCCTAATATGGTTTTAATTGGCAAAGTGATTGCAAAGACATGAATGCCACAGCCTCAATAGAGAAGAACAATGAGATCACAGAGGCAGCTGTTCTACTGACACTATTTCATAATGAACTGCCAGCAGTGGTGGAGGATGTAGCAGCTCATACTTAAGGAGAAGTACTCATACCATATTGTGAAGAAACTCCACTACAGGTAAAAGACCTGCATTCAAAACACTTTTACTTATACATCTTTTTACTTAAGCAACTAAATATTGAACTTTTATATACCCTCTTTTTCAGTGGTATTCTTTTATTGTTTTGTTGTATGTGCGTTTGTTCGGCGAGCATTAAAACTTTGGACGAAAAAAAAAAAGTTAAGGGCTAGTATCTTGATTTTTAACAGAAGGACAGCACCTAATGGTGCTACAAAATTGGTTAAAAATATTTCTGACACCTTGAATCAACCTGGGGAAGAAATAAGAATTTTGTATTTTACAAAAAACAACACAGAACTAAGCTTCATTTTCTGTATTCATGATGATTCCTATAGATTCTCATATTAAGATCCTTTTGGCTGGATGTCCTGTATATCCTACAGCATCCCTCCCCCAGCTTACAAACTGTAGCTGGAGCTGTCAGAGGGTGCCAGAAACTAAGGATGTGAAATTGATTTTAGGTTATAGCGATTAGCCCTATTCTTCCTCTGCTTCTTCTTTGACAACCCCTCTTCCTCCGCTCTGACTTCTCTTCTCCTCCTCTCTCAGCAACAGTTACTCTTAGATTTGTGATGTCCTTTAATACACTGATACAGAGGTCTCCTGCCTGCAGTGATTAATGATCAAGTTTGGACATAGTTCATGTGGAAAGTGATGTCACAGTCACGTGACGTGGTCAAATGACTGGTGACCGGTAAAAAGGAAGTGATACAAGTTTTGCCGGGAGTTTCAGAAAAGGCTTTCACCTGGATGCACTTTCCATATTGTCTCCCTCTCACTAACAGTGGCGGAGCCAGGACATTTTCAGTGGGATGGCCAGGATGGAACCAGTGATCATTTTGGGGTGGCATTGAAATCACTATTCTATGAACATAAAAATATATCTCACTAGAAAATAAGGGGTTATTTAAGGCACCTACAACACACCTCTACATTATTTGGGATTAAGCTAGTGGTGGAATAGATCAAATAATATTCAGTATATCTAACCATTTTTTTTGTATTCCCGCAGGCAAAGTATCAACGAAGCTTACATTATACAAATGTAATGCAATACACAGACTGTTTAGCTTATGATGATCAGCAGCCCTCAGAGAGGGCAATGAGCTCATTGTCTCAGTGTATCCTCAGGAATACAGAGACACACACACATCATTTAAGTAAGAGTTTTTAAATTCAATGATAGGTTAAGAATAAACATCTTAAAGTAAATAACAATAAACAATAGCCCATAACCCTGTAAGGCCCCCGGTTGTAATTTTACAACATTACTTTAAGCTATCCTAAAAAAGTCAGTAAATGTTTTGTTTTTTTAAAAGATTACATTTACATAGTCAAAAGGTCCTTTTGTTCAGCCTCACAATGCTATTGGGTAGTAAATGTGTTTGTAGGTCCTGCCCTCTGGCCCTACACGCCAGGGATTTTGGGCCCCATGAAAATATATCACATTGGGCCCCACCACCAGGCCCAGGCCACGCCAACCGAGCACAATTGCTGTAACCACACCTCCAGAACCGAACCGACTCATTTTTTACATTACATTATATGTTACTTGTTAGACGCTTTTATCCAAAGCAACTTATATACTCAATACTGTGGAAAATCCCACAGGAGCAATTTTGGGGTGAAGTCTCTTGCCCCTGGACACAATGACATGCTGACTGCAGTGGGGTTTGAACCTGCTGTGGCCCCCTGTTCCCAACACCAAGGCTCTATTTTGGGGCGAGCAGAGAAATTCTTCTGCTGCGATTGCTCTGGCTTATACGAGTCAGGGTTTGCAGGCACCAACGGCCCTGCGTGCTGATTCTACTCGTGGACTGGATACATCCTGGGCTTTGTTCAAGGGTGTTTCCATCCGAGACATTTGTGCAGCAGCGAGCTGGTCCTCACGGCTCACTTTTGTCCGCTTTTACAGGCTAAATGTCTCTGCTCCAAGTGTGGCCCGCACAGTGCTGGGCCCCGTGTTGAGACAGGGTTCTACCTGTTAAGTTCTGGTTGTTTTGGTGATTTTCGAGATAAGCATGTCTAGCAATACGGGAGTTTCAATATCCCATAGTGAGACATCGAACGGAGTGTTATGAATGAGAACTATAGGTTACTTACGTAACCCCAGTTCGCAGAGTAACATGAAGTGAGATGTCTCACCAGACGGCCCTTCTTGCTAAGGCGAAGCGAGAAGAGGTGCTTATTTTGAATGACGCTGCGTCGTAGCGCAAGCTACTTATAGGGTGGGTGGATTCCCTGACGTAGACGTCAAGATCACCAGCCAATCTGGATTGACGTAATGAGATTGATGCTTCTGTTTGCATACGCGTTGAGGCGCATCCCATAGTGAGACATCTCAATTCATGTTACTCTGAGAACTGCGGTTACGTAAGTAACCTATAGCTATGCAAATGATGTACAAATCTATCTGCCTCTCAATTCCAATGCAAACTCTTTACAGATATTGATGGACTGCTTGACAGAGGTCAAATCCTAGCTGAGCCAAAATGTCCTCAACCAAAACGAGAGTAAGACTGAGGTCATCTTTTTTGGACCCCAACCTCCAGCCTCCCCAGTTGATACTCTGGACTCCCTAAAAAAAAACATCCTCCCCTCTGTCAAGAACCTTGGAGTGACCTTCGATAGCACTTTTAAATTTGATAAACAGGTCAGCAGCGTAGTTAAAACCTGCTTTTTTAAAATATGACTATTGGCTAAGACCAAGTCGTTTTTATCTTTTAAAGACTTGGAAAGGGTTTTCAACGCCTTTGTAACCACAAGGTTGGATTACTGCAACGGTCTGTATGTGAGTATGGACCATGCCTCAATTAGACGCCTGCAGCTAGTGCAGAACGCCGCTGCACGTCTTCTTACTGGCCACAAAAAGCGTGACCACATTACCCCAATTCTGACCTCACTGCACCGGCTTCCAATTCGGTTCCGAATTGATTTTAAACTCCTTTTATTTGTTTTTAAAGCACTAAATGGGCTGGCTCCGGCCTATATAGCCAAACTCCTCCAGCGCTACACCCCAGCCAGAGCCTTAAGGTCTGCTGACCAGCTACTGCTGGTAGTGCCCCAGACCAGGCTCAAAACCCGAGGGCACCTAGCCTTCGCAGCAGCTGGTCCCAGGCTCTGGAACACTCTGCCCCTCCATATGAGGTTGGCCCAGACTCTAGGGGTTTTTAAAACAAAACTAAAGACTCACTTCTTCTCCCTGGCATTCTAGTCCAAGCAGAGTATGACTACGGACAATTCCCTGTGTTGGATTTTTATATTTGTTGTGGTAATTTATTGTCTTCTGTTCTTTGCGAATGTAGTAATGTGTTATTTATTATTTGCATGTACAGCACTTTGGTCTCGACCAAAAATCGTTTTAAAATGTACTTTATAGATAAAACCTGATTTGATTTGATTTGATTTGATATTAATGCTGCCCATTATGGGCACAAGCAATTTTCACCCATTTATTAATTACATGTTTTAAATTTGAGTGTTTCCTATCCCCTAAACCTCCAGGGATGTACACAGTTTAATACTGGCAACTTCTTATTATGGGAAATACGAAAATGTCTTTTAAAACTACAATTCCCATTAGAGACGTGCCATAGAGCATGTTGCAAAACACACAATAGCCAGCATGTGTAGTTCTGGGGACGGGGTGGGGGAGGGGGGGACGGGGTGGACCCGTTCAAATCCAGTTTTGGACAGTCTGCCGTGGTTCCATCCCATTTCAAAGTGTTGTTCGACGCTCGGCGTAACCCTCGGCGCACACTCAAACATCGAATCACAGAGCTTGAGGACTATCACACGGTTTGTCAAGCGAAGCGAAGAGAATACTTACTTCCGGGTGTAAAATTCTCTAAAGCAACTACTATGAGCTGCTCCGACCCTCGATACTGAAGGACTCCAACTTGTGTTTATTAATCAAACAAATAAATAAACACAAGGATAATGATGTGTTATTGCTGAGTAAATAACAGTGTGTGGTTTAGAAAATAATACAAAATTAGGAAAAAACGATGAAACAATACAGATTTCAGTATTCTGAGCCCCTACTCTCCCCATAACTGAAGGCAACAAAAGTCCTACATTATTCAATTAAAATAAAGAAGTAAAAACAATAAGTGTGGCTTGATATTGAGTAAGAAAAAGGTTGATAAACGCTGTGAGAATGGATCTGCGGAGAGCATTTCGCCGCGATCCCAACTCCTCTATTACCAACGTTCAGGGAGCTCTATGCAAGTCAATGGGACGCCCAGCCCATTAAAAACTGACTTCCAAGGGGTACCCTGTACGTAATAGAGTGACGGGGAGGGGCCCTGACCGTCCGTCAATGGGTTGGGAGCATAGATTGTGGCCCATTCCCAAACCGCCCCCTACACCCTACCCCTGCGTTTGCGAGTTCACGCGGAGGGTCCGCCATATTGAGGGCTGTTCCAAAGCAACGAGTGTGGAGCGGTGTGGAGGGGGAGTGGGCTATCAAGCCCTCAAACAGCGAGTCTGCAGCGGTGCTGACTTGAGGCCGGTCTCTACCAAGCCCCCAGGAAGTGCGCCGGACTCTGAGTAGAATATTCGTTGTGGCCAAACGGCGGTACTACACTTCCTTTAGGTTGCTGGGCCCGGAAACACTTTTTCCCATTGACTTACATGGGGAAAGAATGGTCTGCAAATCGTTGGATAATTTTTTTTAAACTAAATAAACCACCCAGTATGAACACTTGTATAGCCCTTATTAAAAACATTTGTTCCTCAAGTTGTAAAAATGTGCTAATAACGTTATTCTGAGAGTTATATCCCTCTACATTATGAACGCGCATCTAACCCACGGGACCGCGCCGCCCGGCACGTTCATGTTACGTGTTCAGCAGGTTCAGCACTACATGCGTTTATCTTTACCCATGGATGCACTATAACAACGGACCCATATCGTCTCACTGCCATCCCACGGAGCTGTAATAATGGATATATTGCACATGTTTGCTGTAATTCATCATTTGTAAAATATTATACTACATGGGCTGTATGATTAAATCTTGTACAGTAAATGTTGTATTAAATAAAGTTAATATAACCGACGTTAGATTAACGTCCCTGTAGCTTCTTATTGCACTAAGAAGCTTATTGCACTGTATATATATACATATATATATATAGTGCAATAATTATTTCATGCTAAATGAAGCTCTGTTGCTTGGATATCACTAGATCCTGTTACAGCGTAATATAAGTACATAACGATTGATGTGCACATTAGCATAATTACTAGCTAGCCGCTAGCTGCTAACTGCCGCCTCGTTAATATCAAATCCATCATAAAAAAAAGCCATTACCATGCTGTCATGAACGTGCGGTGCTGTTACGTGTACGCACGCATGAAAACATGAACGAACAGGAGCAGGACGAACGGAAGGTACTGGAGCTAGCAGCTCTTGGACTCACGCTTGTGTTAAATCATTTGTTTACCTCCCTCACTTCCGTTAACGCTTCTCATGCACTGATTCGCTAGCTGAACAGCCATCAGTGATATCCCTTTGTCCGACTTCCGGTGGTGTTCTCGACGCCGATTCAACATGTTGAATCGGCAAGAAAAGGCGTCAGGTCGGCAGAAAAGACCAGACGGTGCGGCGCACACCACTACGAATAGGGCGTGCCCACGCTCATGTTCGGCCTGACTCCCATTTACTGCCGATTTCGGGCCAGTGTATCTGGAACTTTATACATCCATGGTCTACCTGACCGGAGTCACACTGTGCGTGTCCGTCAGGAAACGCGCTGTTAACAAGTAGTTTCAGCAAACATCCACTGATAAACTGCGATGTTAACAACCTCATGATAACCTCATATGTTTTAACTTAGGATCATACCTGTCTAGAAAAAGGTAAATGTGTGCATTTTATTATAAAGTTGTGTATATTTACAGGCCGTTGCAAAAACTAAGAAGCTTATAAACATCAGGTTTAAAACTAAAAGAGCTTTGAAACACAATGAAAGATGTTTGGAGTTTTATTTGAGTTATTCATTTAAACTTTTTGTCAAAGAGATGCTGATTTGAAACCGTTGTTATATACAGTTACGGCATTTCCTGTTTCTGCCGGAGAGAGGGGAGGCCGTCCCAAAGCTTGCTGCTGTATTTACTCCCTCCATCTGACAGGAGGGAGCCTCGTTGAGCTGCGAGTGTGGCTACAGACGGAGTGGTAGGGTCAAGGGAGTGGTTTGGGATTGGGCCTAAATATATAAATGGACGTAGGGTCCGTGACGTCACCCATAGGATTCTGCAGAGTTGCCGAGAAGCCCTTAGTAGGCGGAGTCGGCCACTAACGGCTCGACAGTGACGTCAGATTTCAACTCCCGCCTACTCCAGCCTGCTCCAAATAAGGACAAAGAGGCGGAGCCGAGGCGGGACCTCCTGCCACCGAGCTGCAAGCTCCAGAGCTAGCTGAAGCTACCAAGCTATAATAATCCTTAATGTCATGCACTGTACTTTAGTTATAGTCTCAGTGCATGACATTAAGGATTTTGGGAGATGGCCCTGTGGGCCATCTAAGCTAATTTACAGATGGCCCTGAGCCCAATAGAGATTGCCCTGAAAAATGCGTGCGGACGAAATGACGCACGAAGGGTTTGGGGGGCCTCCTCCTAGAACATTTAGATTTGTGCAGGTCTTAGATGCTGTCTGGTGCATTCTATAAACTGAATTATAAGATGAACCACCACAATATTACAATTTCAATTGTATTCTTCATTTCACTTGTTTGTGTTTGCTCGCTTGCATGCCCTGCATAGCTATAATAAATACTTAAGTTGTTGGTCAAGACACTTTCCATCTGATGAAGGCAAATGCCTTCTCAGATGTAAAAAAGTAGAAAACATTACATGCATTTATAACTGCCAAAACAAACATTATTTACGCTATTATGGCCCCTGTTAAAAATGTTTGTAATGTTATCTACTGTAAGTTGGTCGAAGGACTGCCTCCTCATCCAGAAGCTGACCGAGCAGACCCGAGCAGCCGAGTGCTTCCGCGAAGCACACACAATGGTGACGTCAGAGTTCCCGTTAGCAAGCAAATCTAAATCTCTTCGGTCAAAATGTCCGGTCAAAATCATTTCCCTTTAGCGCAATACCGCTTCAGTTGCGCCACTTATGTGACAGACAAGAAGAGTATGTGACAGACAAGAGTAGTCAATTCTAATGTGTAACACTTAATGTGGACAAAGAGATGTGCTGTATGGGTTGATTGTGCGTTGATCTGTTGCTAATGCCTCGGGGTTCCGGTGGGCATGTAAACAAATGCATAATGCTGCGCTATACTTTGTGGCCTCACCCACTTGCATAGCGACACTTATTGTTTAGGTCACGGTGTCTTTTAATAAGCAGGTAGTCATATCATTAGCTAAAACTAGCTGGATCTGATCGATATGGACATAAACGCGAGTGAAGTCTAATCTGACGGGAGAGAGAGATCAGCTGCTGCTGACGAGTCGACACGCAGCTCTGCATGATCACATGCAGCGGTGAGCGGAACAAAACACACACTTCAGGTTAGAATATCACACGTAGCTATTTTAATTACCTCTCAAACTACCTAAACTAGTTATAGATATGTTTAGTTTTACTGTCGGGTCACTCATTACTGGATCCGCGAGCTGCATGATACTGGTATAATAGATTGCCCGATCGGGCAACCAGCAGGTGAGGCTTCATGGCCCGAGCTAACTACTAGATGGCCCCGGGCCATCGGGCAGTCCTTAATGTCGAGCCCTGAGTCTGATATATGATTGCTAACTTTACAATGTTGTGATGTGACTGACGTTAGCTAACATTCTGTAGCTAACGCCGGTCACTCACCAAGACAGCTGCCCTGTTCTCCACTGGTTCTCCTCACACCAAAGCTCAATTTCTCTCCGATGGCCGTTATTTTTTCTAATCCTTGGCTGCTCATGGTCTCTTGGACGCCAAGCAGGCTCATAATTATAATCATATGCATTTGAATATATATTTTCAACCTCTTCTGTGTCAAAACTGGCATTGTGATCCATGTTTATTCATACATTAGACCGGCCGCTCTCCCCCATGTTACGTCACACGCGGGAGGTCACGTGCGGAGGCTTTTTTATGCGGAAGTGAAAATGTTTTACCAAAACAACGCCAGATGTCACTGTAGTGTATATTTCTGTATATTTTTTGGAAAATCTAGTGTATTCATCATTTTCCTACACATTTATTCACTGGTGTCTCTAACCTGCAAGTTGCTCTTTAAAGTTAAAACTTGAATCTGTGAATTATTTTAATAGCTCTGTGTTGTGTTCAAGATGTATGTTTATAAATGGCAGTGGCACGGCCACCCTGTACCTTGCACATGTTTAAAATAAAAACATGAATATATTAACCTGTGTATTATTTGAATAGCTTAGTATTGAATGTACAATAACAGAGTAGCTATGTTTATACACGGCACTAGGCCCCGTTTAATATAAAACACAATTGTATGCCATACATATAGTAGGGGGGTCCCTGCTCCAGCTCTCCATCAGTTTGGGGGTCCCTGGCCTGAAAAACGTTGAAGACCCCTGGTCTAAAGCATTTATTATTTTCATTTTCCCCCTCTCATATTCAGTGTGGACGGATTGAGACAGCGTGGTGTCCATAGAGCTGCAGAGACTTCAGGGAGAAACCTCCGTGTGATGGAAGTCCTGTCTGTTGGTTTGGAGAGGACTGAGGGTCTTTCCGAGGAGGACCAGACCTGATGGAGGAGCCCATGCTGGGCAAAGCTGATACCAACTGCACAGGCCTAGTCCGTCACGTTATTTGAGTAAATGTGTTTACTTATACATTTAATAGGTTTACACCTTCTGTCCATATGTGCTTTTTATTTAAAACATTTGATTAACTTTTGGTTCACATTTCAATAAATTGTATTTGTATTTGCACTCCTTTTGTCCATCATTCTTACTGACAATGTTAGATTACACATTCACATCTGACTGAAGATTGGCCCCATTTATTTGTGACGTTGCAAACTCTGCGGTACAAGGCACAAGTGATGTGAAGCTCATAAAGCGAGGCAAATAGAAATAATTAGCTGATGGAGTGTAGATGTGGAAATAGGTGCATTCGATCAGCTGACTGTTTATACAATAAAAGTAGTTTCTTAGTGTACTGGTCTTAAAATCTCATAGGATCAGCTTTTAATTTTCCTCTTGGATGTTCTTCTTGACCCTCAGAGAATGAGAAAATGTTGTGTCTTTCAGGCATGTCCTTTCCTAACAAAAATTACACGAAACATAAAACATATTATTGCAGAACAAGTGTGTTATTTATGAAAGCGGTGTGTTTGTGTGTTTAGGGGCTGTAGATATAATTATTTTGTAATTGTAATGTTTTTTTTTTATTTCAACATGTGAGCTACAAAGACAATGAGATTATGAATGAACAGTATGAAGTTCATCAACATTGAAATATATGTTATTATCAAAATAATATTTAACTGTTATCAAAACGTAGTGCTACTGTAGAAGCTTGCTCGGTTGTCTCACTGAAAGAATAACTTTTACCACGTGTTTACAGACAATATTGAGAGATAAATAGTAGCAGTTCTCACTATGTATTAAATATCTTTGCCTTCAATACATTAAATTAGAAAGCTGACAAAATCACATTGCTTGTTAACATCTAAATGTAACCTTTTGCATGGAAAAACCCCTCAACTTCACTGATGTGTAGGTGATTTAGTATTGTTTAATGGAATGTATATCAGTGTATTAAAGTCAATACTTCATTTATTTAAACCAATATCTTTCTTGATTCTTTGTGCAGTATGAAAAAAAGAGTCTTTGTACCTGAGCTGAAGTTCACTGCTGTGAGGAGTCCACTTCTGTCTCTCACTCTCTGGTCCAGCCTGTCTGCATCACCTGGACACCTTAAACAAACAGATATATGTAAAGTACCATGTGTACAAACAATATAACTGATTCCCTTCTGTTGAACATGTTGGATTGTGTATTGTCCGAGTCAGGGTCCTTTTTATTCTACTGTAACTTTGGAAGTTGTGTTACCAATGCTTACTGTTTATTTGATACCAATTTGGTAATACAATTAATAAAAACAACAAGGTTTGGGTTTGTTCTTCAGATGTTAACGTGTAAGCTCAATAATGAACTCCAGCTCAACCAACCATATTGTCTGTATCTAAATAATCATCTTGAAATATGACATTAATAATTGTAATATACACACATCTTGTTGTGAGGTTGATTTCACATACACTACTTCGACATTAGCTTGTCTAGATACTTGAGCATAGCCAATTTAAATTAACCTTAGCGATGCATACAGTTCCTACCTACATAATAATCATCTCTCTAAGTTACAAGGATGACCTTATTTTTTCAACCTCAAACAGAAGCCGTTTGTTGTACAGTATTATCCCACTTAACGCTTAACACTTGTCTATTTCGTTTTAACCTTTATAAATATATTCTATGATTTTAACTTGGAGGCTACTATTAGCATTGTTAGCACCGATGTAGCTACCACTCGCTTACACGTTAACCCAAGCCTTAACATTAATTACGTAGCTGATTAAAATCATTAACACATAAATAAGCACTCGAATTTCGCTTACCGCAAAATCGCATTCATGCACCGTCTGTTTCAACCGCAGAGCGAGTCACAATAGTCCAATATATAAGCATGAAGAAGAAACAAACACGGCCGGGGGCAAGTTGTGTTCCCTGGATGAGCTGAACAGGCAGAGTGCCTGTACTGTAGCTTCACGGAGCAGCTAGCAGAGAGGCAAGAAGCTAACAGCAGCAGTCACTTCACAGAGCCGTCACTCAATGTGACCACGCCCTAATTTACGCAAACACTTTAAGACCTAATATAAATAAAAGGGTCGTGTTAGAAAACAATTCACTCACAGATTCAAAATCATGAAGGTGGAATCTAACTATACCAATAATAATATTTATTGAATCTATAACAGTGTAAATAATTAATGTGTGTTTTATTAAATCCTGTTAAACTGGGACTTCAGCCATAGTTTTGTAATTTTATTTTGGAAAAGCCGCAGCCGGAAGCTAGTGTTGCGCTGAATGTGGTGCATTTCGGGAATCCGTCAGTGTTAGAGGATTCTTAGCTTTGGGTGAGTTGTTTAGACCCTCCAGAAAAACGCGGGCAAAAATCCTTGATTATGCGGGCTAAAATCCTTGATTATGCGATTAAACATGCAGGGTTTTTATGTGATTTTATGCGGTGAAATTGCGGGAAGTTGCAAAATATGCGGATAGTTGCGAAAAAGAATAGATTTTTTTTTAAATATTGGGCTGTCTTATTTATTCTCTCTCACACACAACCTGCCACTAACGTTAAACCCCTTTCCTATTCAATTAAACACATTCAATGTTTATTTATTATAAAAGCAATGGGGCTATTTTAATCTCACACACACACCTCCGCCTCATTCTGTTTTCATTTACTCGTTCGTTATCTGACCAGCTTCAATCTTGTAGGCTACTCACTTAGTTTATTGTAGCCCTCGAAAGGGTTTTGGAGGTTGATGCCTCGGTGAACGTCAGTTGTTTGGCTTTCTTGTCCGCAGCAGCAGAAAGCATTTTCGAATGTTTGAATGAATCAAAGTGGGTCGTCACCGTCAATTTTCTCTAAGACGTATGCTCCAACACACAGTTGCACAGGGTTGCAGAATAGTTTCCCCCCACTTTCGTGAAAGACATCGGGGTACTGCTTTGCCCGGTCTTTAGCAGAAATGTTCGTCGTGTGAGTTCCACACGTTCACTCTACGGTGTTGTTTACCTTCTGTGATGCGCGAGCTGATGACGTCACGTCGTCATCATCATCACTACTTCACGTCAAGACGAGTTAACTTTTTTTTTTCTCAACTTTGTGTGGAAAAATGCGGGGATTATGCATATTTTTGATAAATATGCGGCATTTAAAAAATATGCACCATTTTGCTGATTATGCGGTAAATTGCGATCGCGTTTTTCTGGAGGGTCTAGTTGTTGCTCTGTTCACTCAGTTGTAAATATAATCATAATTGTGATCTACGTGTACTATTCTGTGTATAATCTATCTGCATTATTGGTTATATTTTATGTTTAGCTAAATGTCTTTATATTCCGTAGTGTATAACTTTTTAAAAGAATTGTACATAAACTGAGATTGAGCCGTTTTTCAGCTAACTAGTTCGCCGCTAACGTCGTGGAGTACATGTGGCATTTACGTCACTGATGTGAAACTTTCCTTTGTAGAGCAACATCTCACTATACTGTGGCTAAACTGTGGATCTGTGTGTCTATTCCATGGTTTGCAGGTATGTTTATTTTGAGCTGTTAAATGTTTTGATTGAATACTGTTCATCTAAGTAATTTGATTAATCTTTATTCTCACAATTACAAACTAAATTGTTATATGTTTGAAATAAATGTTATTGGGTTTCTTTATGTTTGTATTTATAATCCTTTTTCTCTAAACAAATGATACCACTATACGATCACTGTAACCGTGTTAGAGGATTCTTAGCTTTGGAATAAAAGCTGATTGATATTTTAAACTGACTCTGGTGAAGTACAAGAAAGCAACAGCAAAGCAGGACCCAAGTGTCACATTGGTGCCGTGACCCGTCGACTCTCCGGCTGGATAGTGATTTCTTCAGCCCGGCCCGGGGACTGTTTCTGCAGTTGCTGCTCCTCCGTGTTGTCAGGTGGACACAGTACTTTGGCTCTATATATATGGCTCATGTGTTGTTTGTTTTAGTTTTTTTTCTGCTACTGATCTGTGCTTGACATTTGTATTTTGAATATCTTTGTTTTTTTTATTTTTCGTGATGACTTTTAATCTGGGGGGAACTAGTTTTGGCAGGGGGAGGGGAATGTTGGGTTCTCCTATGTTTGAGACCCCTGTTTGTGGGCGTGGTATTGTAATGGGGGATAGTCAGGGTACGCCAGGGTTCACTTTGGCCAGTAGGGATGTAGCCCCTTCTTTTAGCCCCTCTGTAGGCATTTTACATGAGCCTCGTTATGCAAGCACTGCTATTCCTAGCCCTGATGCCCTTGCTACTGAGATTGCTAATCAGATGGGAGATGTACTTCAGCAGGTTAGTCAGAAAGTAGTATAGAACATTATGACTCAACTAAGCCCATCTCTTAGTGCCCCTCTGACCAATACTACCACCTCACCAGTAAATGTTGACATGTCGACTTCAAACGTGCTTGGTGCCTCTCACGTGCAGCTTGTATCCCACAGAAATCTAAAAGATCCTCCATGCTTTAAAGGAGACAGCTCTGATTTTACTTCGGTCAGAGAGTGGGAGGAACTCATGAGGGATTTCATAAGGAAAAACAACCTGAGACCTGAGGAACAGGCTGAGGAGATCCTTACCCATCTAAGAGGCAAAGCAAAAGACGTGGTCAGGTTTGGTACCAGAAACAGTGACATAGACATCACACGTGAACCTGAAGCTATCTATGGTCTCCTAAGAAAACACTTTGACTCTGCACCATGCTCACAGCTCCCTTTAGCAGACTTTTACACAACACTGCCTGGGAAAGGTGAGGATGCATTTGACTACTGGCTCAGGCTGCACCGTGCTGTGGACCTTGCCATTGAGCGTCTTAGAGAGCAGGGCAAGACGCTCGATAGTCCTGGCACAGAAGTAACTCGAATGTTCATAAGGAACTGTCCCTCCCCTGAGCTTTCTATGACATTTCGGTCCAAGACGATGGACAAATGGACTGCTCATGAAGTTCAGGACATCTTAGATGAGTATCACTCAGTGAAGACATCCAGGATGAGTGAGGTAACTGAAGAGAAGGTAAGGGTGAACACACAGCACCGTACCCCTATGCCACACATGCCACCTACCGGAGAACAGGGTGCACCACAAGCACATGCCACAGACTCTGCTACCCTGGAACGCCTTATTGGCATGCTGGAGAAGGTGCTTCTGCAGAGGCCTGTTCAGTCGAGTCCAGCCAGACAGTCTGGCCCAAGACGTCCCAGGATGGAAGGGCTGCATGACACGCCTTGCTCTGTTTGTCATGACGTTGCTCACTCTACTTTCAACCACTGTCGTGACCATAGACTCTGTTTTCAGTGCCACTCACCAAACCATTCTAGGCTTACTTGTCCTGGTCGTGCGCCGTCTGAGGCTCCCCCACAGTCGGAAAACTAATGGGTCCGCACTTCAGGGAGGACAGTGTGGATCATGATAGTGACCCTCCCAGCTGTGACAGTGATGACTTGGAGTCTTTGTATGAATCTCTTTGTTCCTTTGCACCGTCTGGAAAGACTGTCATTTTCCAAATGACGCAGAAACTTCAGAAATCCGACAGCTTATTCTACACAAATGTTAGTGCTGCAAGTGGAGTTCCACTGAAAGCCATGATTGATAGTGGCTCTATGTCATGCTCTCTGAGCGAAGCTGCAGCTGCACGCCTCTTGCAGCAATGCCCTGATTTGAAGAGAAGTCCTGCTGATGACATTGTTGTTGTTGGTGCTGGTGGTCACCATATCTACCCGACAGCAGTCTATGATTTGGAGGTGACAATCTATGGGTTCAAGTTGCTCATCCCAACATTAGTCATCCCTGGACAAACAGACGACATGATTGTTGGTAGTAATGCTATCAAGATTCTCATACATCTGATGAAAAAGTCTGCCGATTATTGGAGACTTCTGGCTACACCAGTTGACATTGCAGATGATGATTGTTGCCAATTTTTGTCCCTGCTCTCCAACTCTGAGAAATGGCGTGGGGGACCCCTGCCCGACAAGATCGGCACAGTGAAGTTGAGGCAGAGTGTTACTCTTGAACCACTGTGTGAACACCATGTCTGGGGAAAATTGCCCGCATCAGCACCTTTGTCAGTGGGGAGCAAAGTGGTTGTTGAACCGACTAACTCAAGATAAAGGCCCAGAAATGTGTTGGTTGGCCGTGTAGTCACACCTCTGTGGGGTGACAGGTGGGTTCCCCTCAAACTGATTAACCCAAGCAGTGAGCCAGTGACTCTGAGGAGAAACTGTAAGATTGCAGATGTCTTCCCATGTGTTGCAGTTGAAGAGCTGCCCCCAGCTGAAAAGGTTTCAGTAAATAGCCATAGTGTCTCAAAGTGCTCTTCGACAACAAAGACCCCTGAACAAAGAAAGGACGCTCTAAACAAGCTGGGGCTACAAGATTTGGACTTGGAGAGTTGTGAGGTGTCTGAGCAGTGGAAAGATAGACTTTTTCAGCTTCTTGAGAAGTATGAGTCCATCTTTTCCAGAAACAAGATGGATTGTGGGGAGGCTACAGACTTTGTCTACAAAATACACCTTGTGGACGAGAGGCCGTTTCGCTTGCCTTACCGCCGGGTTCCACCAAGCCAGTATGAGAAGCTGAGGACTACACTGAATGAGATGGAGGAAAAGGGCATAATCAGGAAATCTCACAGTGAGTATGCATCCCCATTTGTCTTGGTGTGGAAGAAGGATGGCAGTCTGCGCATTTGTACTGATTTCAGATGGATCAATGCAAAGACTGTAAAAGACGCACACCCATTGCCTCATCAAGTCGATGCTCTTGCTGCACTGTGAGGAAATGTCTTCTTCTCTACCATGGACTTGACTTCTGGGTTCTGCAACGTGCCACTTCATGAGGAGCACAAAAAGTACACAGCCTTTTCGTCACCCTTCGGCCTCCATGAGTACAATAGGATGCCTCAAGGCCTGTCCAACATCACCCGCAACCTTCATGCGGATGATGTTGTCAATATTCGGAGATGAAAACCTCAGCAGCTTACTCTGTTACCTTGACGACGTGATGGTTTTTGCCCCGAATGAACAGCTGGCTCTTGAACGTCTGGAAATGGTGTTCTCCCGTCTGAAAAATCACAACCTCAAGCTGGCCTCTAAGAAATATCATCCCTTGAAGAGTTCAGTTAAGTTTCTGGGTCATATTGTTTGTCCAGATGGGGTGAGAACAGACCCTGACAAAATGAAGACCATTGCTGATGTGGGGGAAGCAGAGTTGATGGAGAGCGATGGTGTCCCGCCTTCCTGGAAGAAGATCAGGTCATTCTTGGGCATGGTCTTCTATTATCAGCATTTCATTGCCGATTGCTCGGAGAAGGCCAAACCTCTGTTCAGACTCATTTCTGGCCGACAAGTTCAATCACATGCGAAGAAAGGCAAGAAATTCAAGAAAAAGTCCTCTGCCCCAGCAGCTCTTACGTCTAATGACTGGACACCTGCGTGTCAGGAATCATTACAAACTCTGAAAAGTGAGCTCACTCATGGTGTCACGTTGGCTCACCGAACTTCAATGAGCCTTTCATCCTCGCTGTTGATGCTTCTTGTGATGGTATTGGAGCCGTCTTGTCACAAGTGTCACCTGGTGAGACAGTTGCACGGCCTGTCGCCTTTGCAAGTAAGACGCTGACCCGGTCTCAAATGAACTATCCAGCACACAGGCTGGAGTTTTTGGCGCTGAAGTGGGCTGTGTGCGACAAATTCCGCCATTGGTTAAAGTGGAGACATTTCACCGCTTGGACAGATAACAACCCCCTTTCGTACATTCTGACAAAACCACGTTTGGATGCCTGTGAACAAAGGTGGGTGACCAAGCTTGCAGCGTACAACTTCGATCTTAAGTACATTCCGGGTGTTAAAAACATTGTTGCAGATGCCTTGAGCCGTGAGCCTTTTGTCCAGTCATGTGTTGGTTACCGCTTGTTGAAAGAGCCATATGTTGCACTTCTGGACGAAGTCAATGGAGTCGTCAAGGGCACAGTGCAGGATGTTTTTCGGCTGACAAACAACTGCCAGGTTGTCCAAGGCATCCGGTCAACGTCATCTGACCTTGATGCTGGGCCTGTTCACCAGCCTGTGGGAAGTTCCATCAGCTCAGAAGAAGTGTCAGCTGCATTGAGGGCTCATGGTGATCGTGGCCTACCCAGTGCTAACTTATCCCTGCCACAGTTGCCTGAGGAAGACTCTTCCACTCCTATTCCTCAGAGCCAGCTTTTGAATCTCAAGGAGCAAGACAAGACCATAAGCAGGGTCCGGTTCTATATGCATCAAAAGAGGAAAGCTACCAGACGCGAGGCAACATCTGAACCAGGCGGTGCCGGAAAACTCCTCAGACACTGGAGAAAGCTTAAAGTCCACAATGGAATTCTGTACAGAATGAAAACATGCCATCAACTGAACAAAAAGCTTTTCCAGTTCATTGTGCCGGATGATCTCAAGCGTCAGATTCTCCTTGGCCTCCACGACAATGCTAGTCATCAGGGCCATGTGAGAACACTGTCCCTTGCTAGGGAAAGGTTTTTTTGGACTGGCATAGAAAGAGACATAAATGACCATGTGCGACGATGTGAGAGATGTGTTGTTGGTAAAACACTTGAACCCGAAGCCCGGGCGCCTCTGGAAAGCATTCAAACATCCGAACCTATGGAACTGGTGTGCATTGACTTTTGGACAGCTGAACTTGGTGACAAGAAGACAGTTGATGTATTGGTTGTCACTGACCATTTCTCAAAAATGGCACATGCTTTCCCCTGTCGGAGTCAGTCTGCAAAACATGTTGCTTGCCGGTTATGGAATGATTTCTTCTGTGTATATGGCTTCCCCAAGAGAATCCATTCAGATCAGGGTGCCAACTTTGAGAGCAGACTGATTAAGGACCTTTTGGAGGTGGCGGGGGTGCAAAAGTCACACACCACACCTTACCACCCCATGGGTAATGGCGTGACAGAACGCTTTAACAGGACGCTGGGGAATATGTTGAGAACCCTTCCCCCAACAATGAAAGCCAGGTGGCCCCGGGTGTTGCAGACGCTGACCTTTTGCTACAACTGCACAGTACATGAGACAACCGTCTTTGCCCCTTTTTACCTCATGTTTGGCCGGGTGCCACGTCTCAAGTGGGTTTCTACGCCCTATGATGTTGTGTCGGTGAGGGCTGGGATTAACGTGTACAGGATAAGAGATGCCCAATCTGGAAAAGAGAGAGTTGTGCATCGGAACCTGCTTCTCCCGGTTGACTTTCTTTTCATAGACGAGGTTGAAACTCCTGCCTCGTTTGTCGAGTCAGATAATGGGGATGAGGAATGTGGAAGTAGTCAAGTCTCTGTGCTTGTGGACAATGAAGATGGCTACGATCGCACTGTGGACTGGCTCATGAACTCACCTGACCCAGTCCCTGCCAGTGATGCTGACTCACCTGACCCAGTCCTTGCCAGTGATGCTCACTCACCTGATTCAGTCCCTGCCAGTGATGCTCACTCATCTGACTCAGACCCTGACAGTGTGACTCTACCAACCGACCCTGACAGTGTGACTCTACCACCTGACCCAGACCCTGTGAGTGTTGCTGACTTGACTGACCCAGACTCAGTTGGTGTTTCTCGTTTAACTTACACAGAAGTTGTTGATGAAACCAATGCTATTTGCACGCAACCTCATAGTGTTCATGCGACCTGTGGTGGTTCAGTCACTACTAGATGTGGGAGGCATGTCAAACCTCCTAAAAAGTTGATATATGAGATGGCAGCACAGAAGGTTGAAGATACCTCATCTGTTACAAGTTCAGTTTTTGCATTCTTCCATAGGATATTTGAGGTTTAAGCAGTCAGGATATTCTACCAGTTTTTTATGGGTTATATCCGAGTAGTATTTGTATGCGTTTGTAGATTTGTGGGTATGCTATGTGTGTTGCCTTAGATGAGATGCTTTGAAGGTGTAAATGGCATCTTCTGCTGGTCTGAGAAAAGTATTGGGCCTGGTACCTCCCTATCCTTTTTCACTCCTTATGGGAGGATTTTGTATCGACTGTGATTTGTGTCTTTGATTTGGTTTCACCTCGAACAGCCACCACAAATATATTTTTCTTTTTCTTACCCTCTTGTCTCGATGATGTTCAGTATTTGCCTGGAGTTTAACAGAATTTAAGGGGGGTGTATGTAACAGTGTAAATAATTGTGTGTTTTATTAAATCCTGTTAAACTGGGACTACAGCCATAGTTTTGTAATTTTATTTTATTTTGAAAAGCCGCAGCCGGAAGCTAGTGTTGCGCTGAATGTGGTGCATTTTGTGAATCCGTCAGTATTAGAGGTTCTATTTCGTATATGGCTTCGCCCTCTAAGGCTATCGCTATTGGGTAATCCCCCTGCGCCCCCGCGCAGCACTGAAACACTTGTAGTCCACGCCCACCCGCAAGGTGGGCCCCACCCTTGGGCCTCCTTCCGGTATAAATAGGAAGGTGGCCCGGCAATCTGCTCCCTCTTTTTTTCAGCAAACCAGCACAGTTACTGAAGCACAGCAATTGAGAATCATCATGAGCAACAGGTCCGTGGTTGTCCCTCATGTGGCTCTGGGTTCATAATGAGTTATGACCTGCAGAGATAAAAGCAGTATGCGAATCCTGCCGGGGGTCAGAGCACGCGTACGCGGCTCTAAACCAGCAGGTAGCATGCACTGCGCTCGTCTCCCCTCGGGCGACAGGAAGCGGAGAGCGGACACTCTTGCTGCTGTGGCCGAGGAGGACGATTGGCCCGTCCAGGCTTACGAGCCCGCGGACGGGGCCTCGTGTCCCTGGGGCAGAGTGCCGGGCAGGAGTCCGAAGCAACTCCTGCCCCGCCTCCCTCCACGGTTCACCGTTCGGTTCTCCCCTCCCTCCTCTCCCCCGGACAGGGGAGACAGAGTCGGAGCAGGGTGCCAGCTTGGCGGCCGAACATGCTTTCCCCCTCTCCGTCACCACAGCGCGGCGGCGTCTGTTACGGAGACGGCCAGAAAAGTGCTACTGGACGCTCCAATCAGCCCGGACGGGCTGTTCGGACCCCAGTTCCACGCCATGATGGAGTCCATGAAGACGGCCGCGGAACAGGTGGACGGCATTCGCCAGCACAGCTGGCTCCAGTCGGCTGAGCAGCCACAGCGGCACCAACGCCCGCAGCAGCCGCGGCATCCACGCCGGCCACAAGAGGCCGCAAGCGGAAAGACGCTCACAGCAACCGCCCCGGCGGCTGCAGGGGCTCCGTCCCACGTCTCCGCTCCCCCGCCACCCCAGAGACAGGGTCTCCTAGCGGCGAGTCAAATGGGAGTGAGGCTCCCCCGCTCCTGGTCGGCTCCGCGAGAGCCTCCGACGAAACGGAGCCGGTAATTAAGCCGGCTGCCACTAATCTGTTGATTAAGTAGACAGCAGGGCTCCCTGCAGAAGCCTGCTCGCGGCATTCCTCTGTCCGAGATACGCCTCCTACACACGGTCATAACCCGTGAGCGCCGGTATAACGCCTCATGTGGACAACACTGCACACACCTCCACTCATCCCCTGAGCGTGTACACGCCTCATGATGACAGCCGGAGTGAAACGCAGCGTGTGGAGGTTTCCTCGCAGCCCTTTCGCCTCACGGGCAGCGGCGGCGAGGGCAATGCCCCGCCTCCTTCCACGGTTCACCATTCGGTTCTCCCCTCCCTCCTCTCCCCCGGACGGGGGAGACAGAGTCGGAGCAGGGTGCCAGCTTGGCGGCCGAACATGCTTTCCCCCTCTCCGTCACCACAGCGCGGCGGCGTCTGTTACGGAGACGGCCAGAAAAGTGCTACTGGACGCTCCAATCAGCCCGGACGGGCTGTTCGGACCCCAGTTCCACGCCATGGTGGAGTCCATGAAGACGGCCGCGGAACAGGTGGACGGCATTCGTCAGCATGTACAGCTGGCTCCAGTCGGCTGATCTGCCACAGCGGCACCAACGCCCGCAGCAGCCGCGGCGTCCACGCCGGCCACAGGAGGCCGCAAGCGGAAAGACGCCCACAGCAACCGCCCCGGCGGCTGCAGGGGCTCCGTCCCACGTCTCCGCTCCCCCGCCACCCCAGAGACAGGGTCTCCCAGCGGCGAGTCAAAGGGGAGTGAAGCTCCCTCGCTCCTGGTCTGCTCCGCGAGAGCCTCCGAGGAAGCGGAGCCGGTAATTAAGCCAGCTGCCACTAATCTGTTGATAAGTAGACAGCAGGGCTCCCTGCAGAAGCCTGCTGGTTTTAACCTATCGGTTAATAAACCTGCAGAGCTCGCGGCATTCCCCTCTCCGAGATACGCCTCCTACACACGGTCATAATAATCCATGAGCGCCGGTTTAACGCCTCATGGGGACAGCACTGCACACACCTCCACTCATCCCCTGAGCGTGTACACGCCTCATGATGACAGCCGGAGTGAAACGCAGCGTGTGGAGGTTTCCTCGCAGCCCTTTCGCCTCACGGGCAGCGGCGGCGAGGGCAATGGCGTGGCTCGTCACCATGACGACCATTAGAGCACATCACAGAGAAGCCAGAACGGGGGAATGAGCAGTATTCCAGGCTGAGTGCCCCCGGCAGAAGCGCCCGCAGCGCCACGGCGCCAGGGCTCCCTGCAGAAGCCTGCTGGTTTTAACCTATCGGTTAATAAACCTGCAGAGCTCGCGGCATTCCCCTGTCCGAGATACGCCTCCTACACACGGTCATAATAACCCATGAGCGCCGGTTTAACGCCTCATGGGGACAGCACTGCACCCGTCCTCCACTCATCCCCTGAGCGTGTACAACCCTCATGATGACAGCCGGAGTGAAACGCAGCGTGTGGAGGTTTCCTCGCAGCCCTTTCGCCTCACGGGCAGCGGCGGCGAGGGCAATGGCGTGGCTCGTCACCATGACGACCATTACAGCACATCACAGAGAAGCCAGAACGGGGGAATGAGCAGTATTCCAGGCTGAGTGCCCCCAGCGGAAGCGCCCGCAGCGCCACGGCGTCAGGGCTCGCTGCAGAATCCTGCTGGTTTTAACCTATCGGTTAATTAACTGCAGAGCTCGCTAATTAAGCCGGCTGCCACTAATCTGTTGATTACCAGCAGGGCTCGCTGCAGAAGCCTGCCCGTTTTAACCTCGGTTAATAACCTGCAGAGCTCGCGGCATTCCTCTGTCCGAAATACGCCTCGTACACACGGCCTTAATAAACCCATGAGCGCCGTTATAACGCCTCATGTGGGCAGCACTGCACACACCTCCATCCATCCCCTGAGCGTGTACGCGCCTCATGATGAGAGTCGGAGTGAAACGCAGCGTGTGGAGGCTTCCTCGCAGCCCTTTCGCCTCACAGTGGCGGCGAGGGCAATGGCATCACAGAGACGCCAGAACGGGGGACTGAGCAGTATTCCAGGCTGAGTGCCCCCAGTGGCAGCGCCCGCAGCGCCAACAGCGCCACGGCGCCAGGTCACGCTGCAAGAAGCCTGCTGGTTTTAACCTATCGGTTAATAACCTGCAGAGCTCGCTAATTAAGCCGGCTGCCCGAGATACGCCTCCTACACACGGTCATAATAAACCCATGAGCGCTGTTATAACGCCTCGTGTGGACAGCACTGCACACACCTCCATTCATCCCCTGAGCGTGTACACGACTCATGATGAGAGCCGGAGTGAAACGCACCGTGTGGAGACTCCCTGGCGTGGCTCGTTGTCATGACGACCACAGAATATCTCGAGCATGTGCGCCCGCTCTTAGAGTGTTTCTCAGAGTGGCAGCGCGTGTGTCTGATGGACAGATGGATGAGCAGGCTGATCAGCAGAGGATACGTCCTGCAGTTCGCCTCTCCACCCCCCACACAGTTCAATGGGATACAGGAAACACTCCTGTCCTCCCAGAAGCTATGTCTTTGCGCTCCAATCCGAGCTGCTGGAACTCCTGTTGAAAGAGGATATTTCCAGGGTTCCTCAAAGGGAGGAAAATCAGGGGTTTTCACTCCCGTTATTTTTCTAATCCCGAAAAAGACTGGGGGAATGAGACATCCTCGATCTGTCAGTATTCCACATACTGACGATCAAACAGGTGCTGGAATGTTTTCACCTGGACGACTGGTTCACTTCCACCTGAAGGATGCATACTTCCACGTACCCATCATCCCGAAACACAGGAAATTCCTGCGTTTTCCATTCGGGGAATATCAGACCAGACAATCGTCTGCCGTTCGGATATTTCCTGGCTCCTTGCATTTGTGTAGAGAAGGCTGGAACCACTACACAGAGGAGGGATGAGAGTGTGTTTCCTCTGGACGACCTGCTATTTGCTGGCTCGCTCCAGGGAGGAAGTCGCTTTACAGACGGTACATCTCGTATCGCATCTGTCAAAGCCTGGGTTTCATAATAAATTGGAAGAAGAGCTGTCCTCTTCCCTCTCAGACAATCTTTTATCTGGGAGTGGAGTTAAACTCAGCTAGCATGAGAGCGCCACTCTCGCGGCAGCGAGGGGAAGAACTGACAGCTCTCCTCCGGCGTGTCACAACCCACACAGCCCTCTCCGTGACGCAGCTGCTCGGCGTTGGCGTCAGCTGGTCACGTGATGATCCCCCTGAGTCTCTTCCAACAGGGGGACACTCCAGAGGTGGTTCATTCGCTGCAGAAGCCTGCTGTTTTAACCTATTGGTTTATAAACTGCAGAACTCGCGGCATTCCTCTGTCCCAGATATGCCTCCTACACACGGTCATAATAACCACGAGCACCGTTATAACGCCTCGTGTGGACAGCATGCACACACCTCTCTTCCCCTGGGCGTGTACGCGCCTCATGAGGAGAGACGGAGTGAAAGGCAGCGTGTGGAAACTCCCTCGCAGCCCTTTTGCTTCACGGGCAGCGGCGGCGATGGCGTGGCTCGTCACCATGAAAGACCATTACGGCACTTCACAGAGAAGCCTCTCCCCCCAGCAGTTCCATGGGATACAAGAAACACTCCTGTCATCCCAGGAACAGTGTCTTGCGCGGTTTTTACCCCCGCTATTTTTCTAAATCTCTTCTGTCCTGTGCGCGCGCTGTCTTGCTAGTGGCGCGCACGGCTGCCTTGCGCCATTCTCAGCGCCTGTTTGTGCACTATAGAGAGCGCTCGATCGGGCAACCTCTGTCTGCACAGCGGCTGTCACACAGGTTGTGTGAGGCTGTGTCACAGGCATGTCTCCTCTGGGGTGGAGCTCCCGGAGAACGTCAATGCGCACTCCACCAGAGGAATGTCCTCCTCCACGGCTTTGCACGGAGGAATGTGGAGTGGAAGATATTTGCAAGGCTGCATCTTGGTCTTCCCCCTGTTCGTTTATTCAATTGTATTTGAGGGATGTCTCCCATTCCTCTCTGACACACCCTGTACTGGGTGTCCTGTTGGAGTGAGTGACGTCAGGGAGCCAGCTGTGCGCCTCTCTCCTGCCTCTCGGCACGCGGAGAGCGGCCCTTTTCCCCTCATAGGAGGGATGTTCCTTTTTCCTCTGACACACTTTGTACGGAGTGCCTGGTCAGAGTGAGTGCCGTCAGGGATCCAGCTGGGCGCTCTCCTACCTGTCTGACACGCAGAGAGCTGCTGTTCCCCCACTACGATCGGAGGACGAGGTGGGACTTTCGTCTCTACTTTCTCACAGCGGCCGGTATTGTTCCGAGCCTTCACCCCGTCGGGAAGATAGGCATGTTTTGCTATGTTCCAGGTACGGTGATGAGCCATTACGCATGGCACATCAGGCAGGGGGGTGTTATTGAGCAGGTATGTCTGTGCTTCTAGTGCCGGGCGGACCCAGTGGGGCGCAGACTACATCATGCTTCGCCCTTAACCCAATAGCGATAGCCTTAGAGGGCGAAGCCATATACGAAATAGAACTGAGGTTACCTACTGTAACCCCAGCTTCTATGAGTAAATGGCGCAGCCCTCTAAGTGCGGGGCCCCACTGGCTCTACGAATAGCTGAAGAAAAGTTATGTTGTATGGGAGCAGATTGCCGGGCCACCTTCCTATTTATACCGGAAGGAGGCCCGAGGGTGGGGCCCACCTTGCGGGTGGGCGTGGACTACAAGTGTTTCAGTGCTGCGCGGGGGCGCAGGGGGATTACCCAATAGCGATAGCCTTAGAGGGCTGCGCCATTTACTCATAGAAGCTGGGGTTACAGTAGGTAACCTCAGATTCTTAGCTTTGGGTGAGTTGTTGCTCTGTTCACTCAGTTGTAAATATAATCATAATTGTGATCTACGTGTACTATTCTGTGTATAATCTATCTGCATTATTGGTTATATTTTATGTTTAGCTAAATGTCTTTAGATTCCGTAGTGTATCACTTTTTAAAAGAATTGTACATAAACTGAGAGTGAGCCGTTTTTCAGCTAACTAGTTCGCCGCTAACGTCGTGGAGTATATGTGGCATTTACGTCACTGATGTGAAACTTTCCTTTGTAGAGCAACATCTCACTATACTGTGGCTAAACTGTGGATCTGTGTGTCTATTCCCTGGTTTGCAGGTATGTTTATTTTGAGCTGTTAAATGTTTTTATTGAATACTGTTCATCTAAGTAATTTGATTAATCTTTATTGGCACAATTACAAACTAAATAGTTTTATGTTTGTAATAAATGTTATTGGGTTTCTTTATGTTTGTATTTATAATCCTTTTTCTCTAAACAAATGATACCACTATACGATCACTGTAACAGTGTTAGAGGATTCTTAGTTTTGGAATAAAAGCTGATTGATATTTTAAACTGACTCTGGTGAAGTACAAGAAAGCAACAGCAAAGCAGGACCCAAGTGTCACACATCCATGGGTAGAAACAGGTTTTTTTCTGCTGTAAAGTTGGGCATTTTAACATGGGGGCCTATGGAAATTGCTCCTTTCTGCAGTCAGTCCCTAGCGGCCCATGTATGAACTGCCGTGTGTTGCACTTCCGTATTGGCGTCCCGGCTGTTCCCCAGAGTTTGCCGCTTGGTGGGGAGTGAGAACGTGTTGGTGGTCACTACCGAAACACTGGATGTTTTGTAAAAAATAAAGTATATTGATTTATCAACTAAAATGATATGATACTGATTGGATTGGTTTAATGTATGTTCAATTTCAACCATCATCAACTCTGGAATCAATATGATCCGTATTATACATTTTACAAAGAAAGTTTGCATTATGATTTTTATGAATTGTATAAATTGAACTTTGAAATGTGTTTAAAAATTAAATTGCATTGATTTAATTGTGAAAACCCTCAAGACATATTTGTTAAAATACTATTTAGAGAAGGGAAGGTAAAACAATCTTAACAGGTTAATATCATACTTTTTTACTACAGTGTATGTGCTATGTTTCGGTAGTGAACATTTTTGGTAGAGGAAGAACATTCCAATACAGTCTGAAAATACGATATAAAAATGTACGGTTATTTTACTAGATATGTGTAATCTAGATATGGTACAAAATATATATGGACAAAGTTTGGGGAAAAAAACATACAACATTTAAAAACCTTTCCAACCTGACTTTGGTCCAAACCAGCCAAGCAAACATTTACTTGGTTAACTTTCTTTTATTATAGCTTTTATTGTTGTTTATAACATCTGTTTACATTAATAGAGCTGAGAGTGACCATTTCCTCTGCTGGATTGAGCTGGGAGTATCTATTACTCTGTGAAAGTATGCCTTGATTTTAACACTCTTTTAATACTATGTTGAATTTATGTTTGAGGCTGGCAACTAATATGTTGTGTTTTCTTTTTTTAAAGGACCAGGCCAGCCACTCTTCTTTACTGTTTTTCTGTAAAGTGTTTTCTTGTGGGCAGTATAATAAATGTAGGTCACCCTCCTCTCACTCTCGGGCCAGAGGTGGAACCATGTCTACTTTCAGACCTGCAGCAGAGGAGGGTAAACTAATGTAGTAATGTAACTTATAGCCTACTTGCCCTTTTATCCATTGACAGCTGCTGAACATTGACATTTTTAACATTTATATTTGTGAAATAAAGTTGCATCATTTTGGTTATTCATGCCTCTCTACTTGTTAATGTCCTTGTTAAGGAAGGCCTTAAAATAGGTTAAAAGCAACACATTTAGATTAAGGGTCCTCGGGTTCCTCCTGCTTCTTAGGAGCTGGCGTTGTCAGCTTTAACGGTAACTTCAGCCACGGTTACCGCACATTCACTTTGAAGTGGTGGCAGTGCCCTGCAGTAGCGTGGCTGCTTGCATTTTCAACGGTGAACTGTGCCAACACATCCTCACACCCAGGTCGGCCTATGTTGTGTCCTTTGTTGTGTCCTGTCTGTTCACACTACAACATACGTTTAGGGAGCTATGTAGAAGCCTATGGACATCCCAGAAAGTTGAAAATGAACGCTCAGGGCAAATCCCGGAAAGTTGAAAATGTACGCTAAGGGCAAATCCCGGAAAGTTGAAAATGTACGCTAAGGGCGGCCCCTTGCGTTGTAAAAAGCCGACACAGGGGACTGACATAACGTCAACATAGGCCAACCTGGGTGTGAGGATGTGTTGACTGTGCACACAAATACACTGAAAATGTGAGGAATCAGTGTGTCGCTGCTCCCTGTGAGAATAAGTGCTGGAAAATTAGTTTATACAATTTAAAATGGAACAACCTGGGTCTAAAAAAAAAAGTGCTCTACCAAAGCTATAGCCTAGGCCTACTACTTCTCACGGATCAGGACATGCATAGATTTGTATTATTTAACAGGACGTCCTGAATGCATCTGCTGTATGTGTTGGCTACAGATGCTACCACTTGTTATCATAAACACTGTGCTCCTTTTTGTATATTGTCTTCTGGAAGTAAATCATTTAAGTTCTTTTTTTACTTGTTGTAATTTTCACAGAGTATTTTGATGGAAGTGATAGTGTATGTAACAGTGATAAAATACAAGTATAGTTTCAATAATATGACACCAAAATGATAAACACGTTTTTTTGTAATTAAAGGCAAAGCTTAATCTAATTTGAAAAGAAAAATACTTTTCTCACTTTCATTTGTTCTAGTTATTCTAGTAGTGTCTTTTTTTTTTTTTTTTTTACTTTAATCTATTTCAATTTGTTATGTAAATCTTGGTGCACTTACAACAAGTTTAATGAAAAAAATCAAAAAGTGAATCTCCCATTTTGTTTTGAATAGGTGGAAATGGCCAATTTTCTAGCCTAAAATATATTAAACAAGACAATGATTTGTTGTTGTTCTGATAGCCACTGCAACATTATGCAATCAATAATGGAGTCACAAGTAATTTAGTTTTAGATTGCTTGGGCTACGGGGCTTAACAGGCCTTTTTTCAAGAAACTGTGTCTCAGGGCTTCTTAAAATGTAATAAACTATGAATGTGTCATACTCACTTAACGGGAAGAAACTAAGCTAACTGACGATATGAACCATTTCTACCGAAACAAAACACAAGTCTCACAAGAAGCGTCTAAATGAGCCCTGAGCGAAAAAATGCTAACGTACTTAGCAAAGAACTCTAGGTATAAATCGATCAATATACTTATCGGATCTGCACAAACAAGCTTTGCTAGCAAGCTGAGATTCCACAGATCCCATACATATAAGTATCATCACTGAGTGATCAGAACTCGCGACAGGGGAAGCAAAACCTACCTACGCGTCACTCTCACTCCTTATTTGGTAACGTGTGTGTGCAACTTCCCCTAGATTATCGGCTCTAGCGGCTAAAAAAAGATGTCATTCATCAAAATCAACCAATACAAGGGGGGCCACAGATAGGTCAAATGACCCTAGAAGTGGGGTTTTTTGTGCTAAACCTCTCTAAAAAGGTCAAACTTCACTTGTTTTGCATCAATCTTGATACTTATTATATGTTATAGTTTGGATTCCTAAATCTTTTAGTCTACTATCCCATCTTACAAGGTTGGTTTTCACTATAAGTAATGTTTTTTTTGGACGGACACTATAATTTACATTTTTTGACTATGTTCAATCCTAATTTCATTTAAAATAAAAAAAATCTATATTGATTCTTCTACATCCAACTCACAGGTTTATCATTGCTTTGAGAACAAATATAATGTACCCCTTTTAGAAGTGAAGTTATGGTCATTTGTTCTGGGAATTTCCTTTTCGAGCCTGAGACCTTCACTGAAAGATTGGGAACCACTGCCTTTAAACACAAGTAATTGTGTATCATATAATGTTGATAGTAAGACTTGGTTTTAAAATAAAGGGTAAAGTCCAAAAACATACAACCATGAGACGGAGCAGCAGCCGAGGTTCATTATTCCCATGCAGGAATCCTCTCATGTGGGTTTCTGTGTGTTCCCTGTACCACTGCAGCCTTCTGCTTCCCCTCTTCCAAATTCAAGATAAATGTGCTTCAGCGTTCTCTCTTTGACTTCCAGTTTTACTGCAAACACTTCATCATCTCCTCTCCAACTTTTTTTTTCTCAGTAAATTTGCACCACCCTGCTTTAAAATTACTCCTCTTTAATGTGTTGTATCCCATGTGTTGACCTTCAGAGACGTTCTTTTAAAAGCTTGGGGGGGGGGGGGGGGGGGGGAAATAGATAAAAACAGTTTATTTAGAAGATCACTTCTTGACGTCCAACCAGTCTTTGGAACAGGAAACAGAATAAATTCAAATGGAAATGAGTGTTTTCGATGAAAACGGTGTGCCCCCTCAAATCTATACACGTCAATACTTCTGTTTCTCTTTTTGTAATGATCAAGCAAAGACCAGCCTCAAGCTTTCTTTTTGAGAAATAATTACCACAACTTCTTCATTTAGTACCTCTGAAATATGCTTTCATCTTGCACCTGCTGTATCTCTCTCCCTGTCCTTTGCAAGTCAATCATTTTTCACGAGTAACTTATTAATGTCAGTTACAGATTTGTAAAGTGCTGTTAGAGGCTTTTGAAGCATCCACACTGAGGAGGTGGAGGCTGGAGGAGACTGCAGTGCTGGACCTTGGCTCTCTGTTTGTTTGCTCGGCTGCTCGCTCCTCCTTCCATCCAGGGGAATTTCTTCCCCCCCCCCCCCCCCCCTTTTTAAACATAAATCAGGGATTATTTTGAACTAAAATAGATGGATGGAATCAATCAACCATGGTTTTACTTTTCTCTTCTTCTACACAACCCCCCTTTCACCTCCACCCTCACACCCTTTTCCCTCCCGTCTTTCTCCTTTCTCCCCTCTCCTTCTCTCTGTGTCTCCCCCACCCCCCTCTCGGGGCTGCAGACTGAGGAGATGCATAAATTCAGATGCATTAGTATTCCAGTCAGGCTCTCCAATTCAAGGCAAGGCCTAGCGCCCTTCCACCTCTCCGCTCTCCCCTCCTTCACTCTCCCCTCTGCAGCTCTATTTTTGAATCATTTAAGCAGAGCTGCATCTAGCTATACTTATTTCCAAACCATCCTTAAATTATTTTTAAGGCATTATGATTATTTTTGGGGAATATAGTTCTATTTTGCCCTTGCATGCCCAATTATACGCAGCTGTAGTCTTTGAAATGAGATTCATCTGCTTCTGATTGTGTGTGTCTGAGTGTATGTCTGAATGTGTGTGTGTGTGTGTGTGTGTGTGTGTGTGTGTGTGTGTGTGTGTGTGTGTGTGTGTGTGTGTGTGTGTGTGTGTGTGTGTGTGTGTGTGTGTGTGTGTCATTGTGTGTGTGTCATTGTGTTTTGCTGTCAGGCCCGGCGGCCCAGGCGATAAATCACGCATGTCTGATTGAGGAGGGCAGAGGGCCCGGACAATAACATTTCAGTGGAAGTGCTGAAGAACGGCTCAGTTTGATGCGTCGAGCCTGCAGACCTGCAGCCAGCTACCTGTTGAACCTCTGGATATTTTACAGCTGTTATTGACACCCGGAACTTGGAGAAAAGTTGCCCTTTGACATGACCTTGAAGCTGAGTGAAGGTTACTCTGCTTCAGTATATTGCATGCATACATAAATGGAGCATAATAATGCCTTTAGTGTCATTATAATAGGTCACAAATAACATGAAGGCACTTTCACATTTTATAAAAATGTAATTGGGATTTTGAATCGAGAAATATATATAGTTTTTGTTGAAATATTGCTGCCCAATATTTGAATAATAATTATAATATTAGAATAAAAATGAAGATCAAAACAATATTTAAAATATTATATTATAATAGAAATGAATATCAAAACCATCATTACAATGTAATATTACAATCCAAATCCAAATAATTAACATATATTATTATAAAAACGATCAAAACAATAATTAAAATATAAAAATGCAGATCAAAACAATCATTAAAATAAAGATGAAGATCAAAATAGAAATAAGATAATAATATTGTAATAAAAGTATCGTAATAATAATTTTGTATGATTTTACGTCTACTTCTAAATCTTCATTCAAAAGTTGCACTCTGTTTTAGACAGTGAACAGTTGTAGCAAGAAATTGTTTATTACAACATACATAGTTTATTTCAAAACATAATACAAGCTTTATACTGAAAATAAATAATTACTTGAGCTGTCATCAAAATTTGGAATAAAACCGCCGGAACAGTTCAAATCTTACTGAAAATAGTGTGTGTTTTTACATTGCTAATTAAGTGCATGAATAACTAAGAGCATTTTTGTTTAAATTAATGACTTCAAAAGGGTAATATATAAAACTGTACAATATTCGGAAAAATACTTAAGAAATAAACCAATAACAGGAGTATTTAAGATTATAAAATGTTGATACTGACGTACAATAAAATGATAGGCAGGTGTATAGCGTCGTCAACCCCTCTTTCTATTCTCGGCTCTGGTTCAGAGTCCACACAGTTTATATGGTCGAAGATGATTGAAATCAAATGCATGAAATTATAAATAGCTGTAGCTGTGTGTGTGGCTTCATAAGCTACAGGCCATTAGGGAGGAATTTAATAAAACAAAACCTCCAAGTGCTATTATGTTGGTAGCTCTACAACTGAAATGAGGGCCAATATTTGCATATGCAAAAAATAATTACAGATCTGCTACGAGTATGTTACAAAATAATGAGTGTAAATATGAGAAATAAAGCAGTGTATAAGCCCGAGGGAAGCATGAGGTGGACAGTAAAAAAAACGGTCTCTGGTGCTGCAAGAAATCAATTAAGAAAAGATTATTTGCTTCACTCCGCTGATCAAACAACACAAATAAGAAGCCCGAAAAAATAAAAATAAAAAGTCCCATCACATCATTATTACCGAGCTGATAAGATGTGGTGACACAAACCAAAGGCGCTGGCAGGTTATTATAGGCACATTTTGTATTTATATCCGTGATGTAGAAAATAATTTGGCGGGCTCCAAAAGGTGATCTGAAATGTGACGTTTTGATAAAATAATGCCCCCTGTGACGGTTATAAAATGAAGGCTGAACAGGTATCTCTGTTATTGTTATTGTGTTTCAGTGCTGGAGTCTGTACCGGGACGGGGCGCAAGGGCTTGGAGGTGCCCTAGCGCTCCGGAGAGTCTGTACCGGGGGGGGATTCCTCCCGGTGCTTCGGTCAGAGATCGTGGCACGACGAGGCGTCTCCCGCGCTCCCGCCGTGAGAATAAGGTCCCTCGTGCTGCAGCTCTCCCGGCGGCGTCATGCGCTTCTCTTTCTGCCTCCGGTTGCAGAACCACACGCGCACCACCTCCTTCTCCAGCTGCAGCGAGTCCGCGAGCGACGTGATCTCCGGCGCGGCGGGTTTGGGACACTTGAGGAAGTGCGTCTCCAGAATCCCCTTCACGCTCACCTCGATGGAGGTCCTCTTCTTCCTCTTCCTCCCCTGAGCTGCTATCTTGTCTATACTGCTCGCGCTGCCCGTGGTCGAGTCCGCCTCCTCTAGCCACTTGTTCAGCAGCGGCTTGAGTTTGCACATGTTTTTAAAGCTCAGCTGCAGAGCCTCGAACCTGCAGATGGTGGTTTGGGAAAACACGTTCCCGTAGAGTGTGCCCAGGGCCAGCCCCACGTCCGCCTGCGTGAAGCCCAGCTTGATCCTCCGCTGCTTGAACTGCTTGGCAAAGAGCTCCAGCTCGTCCGACGTCGGCGTCTCCTCGTCGGAGTGGTCGTGGCAGTGGTGCCCGCCGAGGTCGCTGTGCTCCGGGCTGAGCGTGTCCCTGAGGCCCGGGTGCATGCCCTGGCCCTGCTGGTTGGGTGGAGGCGTGAGGCCACCGTGGTCCAGCATGCCATTGACAGTGAAGCCCGTCTGGGAGTAGATGTTGATCTGCTGAGCGCTGGTGATGGAGGAGTTGTGGGACACCTGAGTCCCCCACGCTCCCGGGTGGTTGCCATGGTTGTTGTGATGCGGGGAGTGATGCGCAACGTGCGGGGAGCGGTGATGGATGATGCCGAGCTGCAGGTCCTCCCGGCCCGGCTTCACGTCCTGCTGCTCCATGGAGGCCGACCATGGGCTGCCCTCCGACAGGCTGCTCGCCCACTGGTGCGCGAGGGGGTGCCCGTTGCTCTGGAGGCTCTGCAGGTAGTCACTCTGGAGGAGCTTCTGGTGCCCTCTGTACGGGCTTGCAGGCTGCATGGCCTGGCTGTCCGGGTGGATCATGGGGCTGGAGCTGAGCAGGGTGTAGGGGCTGGAGGCAGCTGTGGCCATGCTGGCTGCTGAACCCCACTAGTGCTACTGAAGGAAGGGAGCACCTCAGCCTCTGACATCTCCCTCTCTGTGGAGTCTCGGCAGCAGCATGGCATTGACTGACAGTCCGCCCCGCCACTCACAGGGCGACCGAGGCGCAGTGACGACGCGTCTCCACCAATGACAGTGTAGATACCCGAACCTCCGCCTCTGTTAGCGCAGAGCTGCGGGGAGGAAAGGGTTACAGGGCTTTCGAACCGGAAGTGAGTCGGGATGCTGGTCCAGTGGGTCTGACTGTGGAATGATGTGCGCGTGGAGCGCAGTTCCTGTTTATTAATTAAAGTTTTCCAACTGATTTACGCACGAGTTTATTGCTGCTCCTGTCACCCTTGAGCGAGTGCGAAGGAGGAGATTAAAACGCAATGGCATTTGTTAGACGTGCCAACACTTAATTGTGTAGGTTACAATCAAACCAAAAGCAGTTATAACTGCTAATTATTAACTTTTACAAAATACATCCTGAGGTGTTTATAGAATGAACCTCTCGAGATTTTACGCACAGGACATGTATGTTCCATACTCATTTTGGCCAGACTAAAATCATGCATGTCCTGGGCTTTTAATTCGATTTAGTATTTAAAATAAGATTTCCATAAGATATCAAAAAGTACTATACTCTGACAGGTCCAACTCACAATTACGTGCTATTACATACTGTGCATTTTTACAACCTAAAGTTAATAAAATCAGCATTTTCTTATATAGATAAATGTGTCCTCACTCACATCATGACTTATATTCTTTTAAGAATCTCATCAGGTCCTTTCACAGCTATAAAATATCTATCTGCACATCTGAGAACTAACCTAGCTGCGTAATTATATTTGCCATTAGAGGACATGCTTTTCACTCTCCTTATTGGTTTGAAAATTCCATTAAATATATTGCTCGAGCTCCCAGGTTAAGCTTGATTTAAATTTGCATACATTTTCATACATTTAGGAGAAATAAAAGAAGGCTGCAGCCACCAGAAAGTCATTAAAGAGCGCTGAGCCGAGGAGCATGCCAGTGGGGACAGAGACGGAGAGAGGAGGCCGGAGCAGGTGAGCTGACCGCGGGCTGCCTGTGGAGGGTGGCCGGGGCCGCTGGAGGGTGGCCGGGGCCTCGGTAACCCGGAGGAATGACAGACAGTGAGGGAAGGGTGGTGACAGGAGCCTCTAGCCTCGTGTTGTTGTAGCCTGCAGGCCTGTGTAGGTAGGAAATAATTTAACATGCAGGCTGTTTGTTTGCTGTTGTTCTTATTTTAATTCCAATGTGGCGTTGCGCGTAAATTCTTCATGTAGATTACGCTTTGAAACTTCATTAAAAGTGCATTTTTTATGGGAATGGCACGGTGGTTCGAGTGGCCTAGTTTGCTGAAACAAATTGCTTATTGGAGTCGTTATAGGATGAATTATATGCCAAAAGATAGTCGATTTTTAGCACATTAATAGTGGTATTTCCATACAATTCCTGCATTTGTATACACTGTAAATTACAAATCAACGCGAATTCGTTTTAAAGGATACATTCTCTGTTTTTTTGAAATACTACAAACTCATTTTTAGTAACGTGCACAATTTCTGGTTTTAGAACTTGCTTACACGCAGATGTGCTAAAAAAATCTTTGTCTTTTTACAAAAATAAAGTGTGCATTTTTGGGGGGCATAAAGCAGACAGGAGAGGGACTTGGAGAGGGGGTTGTATTGCTCTCGATAGTCTACGTTTCTAAGTGTAACAGATGCTTCTCTGGAAACGCTCCTTGTGCTGATTCCTTTTATTCACATCAACATTTTTCTGCCGTCGAGCGCGTTTCCATAGCGAGGCGAATAAAAGGCAAATCCCCGCTCCGCGCCTCCAATAAAGAGCCCATTCACAGATAACCCGGGCCAGCCCTGCTACACTTACACTGCAGCCTCTCTCTAACCGAGGAGCACATTACTGCTAAATAACACAAGCTAATGACTCATAATTTCTTTAATTTTGTCCTTATAAGATGCCAGTTTGTGGTTGTTTCTCGTGTTTATTTAGCTGCTTGCTTGGGTTTATTTGGGGGCTTCGAGTAAATCTTTAGCTGATTATCCTCTGACTTAGATTATTTACAGTGGAGTAAATAAAATATGTCTTAGGTTTAAACCGCCATTATGGGCATCTTTATGATGCAAACGACACGGAAAATTAACTTAAGAAAAGTCGATTGATGCCGTTCTCTTGAATCACTATGCACATGATTCAAAGCTTACATTTACCCAATTTAGAGATTTGGTCGAAAAAGGCACAACTCATTACATTTATAAAAAGATGAATAAAAAGAAAACGATGCATTCAGTATAATGACTTTCTGCAGGTTTGTAAAGCATTGTCATGGGCATTTAAAAAACATGAATATGTGTCAGTTACATTTGGGAAGAATTGATTTTAGATGGGCTAACTCACGTTGCAAGATCACCAGGTTACTATAGGGCAGACTGAGGACGAATCATATTCCTGGATTTGGTGTGTTTGACTTGTTTAATGTTTGTCATTTTAATAGACTCTTATGATATCTCCTATCTCGCTCTACTAAACCCATACGTTTCTCTGTATTTGTTGGCCTAGTTAGTCTTTCAAAAAATGTACATGGAGTTCATTCTTGTGGTATACTAAGCACTACAATGTTTTTTTCGATTGTTTTTAAATGTGTTTTTCTTCTTCTTTACACATTTTTTCCTTAGCCTATTCTCTCCCCTCCCCAGTTTAAAGCAGCATGCTGCAGTCTACAGATAAATCAGCTTTAGTCTGCTATTGAGACAGCCTTGGGCCTCAGGGCGGGACCTGTCACTTGGTGTCATGACCTTTGTAAACTTTCCCCATGAAGCCTAAATCTCTGCTCCTGCTTGCGTGCCATAAATTGACTCTAGTTAGGGATATAACAACTGAAACATGCATCTGCCCTTATGTTATTGGGAAATACGTGCACTCATTACTGTGTTGAACTTCTAAACAAAATAGAAGAAGAAACACTTTATTTTCAAATGTAAAATCCAGAGTTTTTTCTTTTAGCTAGAGACTTGATATGATTGAATCCAAAGCATTTGGTGTCACCTCAGATTTTTAACTCAGTTGTCCTGGTGCGACAAACACTTCACAGGCTCCCAGACAGGAAAATCGATATTCCCATTAACCCGTGACGTTGCTAATAAAGGACAGTGACACCGTGTTTTAACAGGACAGCCCTTCACAAGCAAACCAGAAACTAATCTCACGTCATGTCGCTGACAGGACGCTTGTTTTCATCATGAACTTGAAACATAAAACACGTCTGTTTCTGATAGAAAAGTGCCGACACATCCACCTGTCAGTCATGTAAGCCTCACCTATGTATGTGTGTGTGTGTGTGTGTGTGTGTGTGTGTGTGTGTGTGTGTGTGTGTGTGTGTGTGTGTGTGTGTGTGTGTGTGTGTGTGTGTGTCCAGCAGGAGGAGGAAATACATTGGACACACCGATGAGTGAATGTATATGAATCTAAAGCTCATCCCATGAGAGCACACTAGTGTAAATGTACATTCATAATGCATGAGGCCTGGTGTGTGTGTTTTAGGTGTGCACTGGTGAAAGGGGTTATGTGTGTAACCATTCAAAATTAGGGTTTATGCTTATCAAAATGTCTAGTGATGCCGTCGGATTCTTATAAAACCATAATCTACATGGACAAATGAATAAGTGTGCTGTTCCGATGTTTTTGCCTATACAGACATGTGTTTTAAACTACCAATTCTGATTGAAATTGCTCCTAGAAAAACGTCATATTGAAACATGGACGTATTTTCGATTATATAATAACAGCATGCAAAACGTGAGATAAATTCAGGAGATTTGTATCAAAATGTTGTTTTACAGCCAGCTTCTATTTCTAATTGTACAAACGATAAGCAATCTTATTTTATTCACTCATTATCACCACGAAAGATAAGCAATTAATCCGGGATTAATAAAGCTTTTCCTTTGCAGATCGTCAACCAGGTGTAATGTTTTTATTTGGAGAAAAACATGATTAAATAAGCCTGAACACGATTGTAAAATAGAATATTTGACTTTTAATGAAGATTAGATTAAAACAAATGGCCAATTTGTATGCCATAAATTATCTTTAAATAGCGTCTTTCAAAATACGACACCACATTATGATAAATCTTTGTTTAGGATTAATGGAAAAACATTATACAATACATTGGTGACTTTATCAAACTCCATGTTGGCACAGCTGATCCAGACATATATCCTTTATCCGAAGAAAATTAATAAAAAAATATGGAATTATGTTGAGCTGCATTTCCATTTTTTTTACCACCATAACGAGATACACTTTGACAATTTTAAAAGTTGACTGTCAAAGTTCCCTAAACATTAAAATAATCTAATTTCCTGGAATGACTGAGAGACATGAAGTGCAACGTGAAGCTTCAATTAAATGTCTTAGGTCTGGATATTAGTATTCCAAATATGATGCAAAATCCAGCGTAAAATTATTTTTTGGTTTGTAGTTAATTAGAAAATGAATTCAGTCACAACAGGCCTTAGGTCAGAGAGACTTCAAGCTACTGAAAATGCACCCCCCCCCCCCCCCTTCATTTTTACACATGGAGAACAAACACTCACTGGCACAAAAGCAGTGCAATATTATTTTGTATTATCTACAAGAATTTCAAACACCTGAACAAAATTGAAACTGTTTGTCCATGTTGCCTTCCCTCAAACAAAGAGAATGTTTGTCAGAGAGATTATTCACTGCTGTGTGTGTGTGTGTGTGTGTGTGTGTGTGTGTGTGTGTGTGTGTGTGTGTGTGTGTGTGTGTGTGTGTGTGTGTGTGTGTGTGTGTGTGTGTGTGTGTGTGTGTGTGTGTGTGTGTGTGTGTGTGTGTTACAGGTGCTGTTTGTGGAAGAGGCTAGTGTATTGTCCCTGGGTCAGCGAGGGAGCCAAGGTTGGTTGAAATCTACATAACATTACCATCTGTTAAACTTCAAACTGCTCAAACAAACACACACACACACACACACACGCACGCACGCACGCACGCACGCATGCACGCACACACACACACACACACACACACACACACACACACACACACACACACACACACGCACACAGTATCCTATATAGAGAGATCAGTGAAGAAGGGCCTATAGAAATGTAATGTATGCTCTTCAGCCCCACTCCAACTCCACTTCCATGTCCTCCTTCTTCTTCTCCTCTTTTTCACTGAGTGCAGACAAGAGCTTGGGGATGAGGTCTCTGCTGGCACCAACGAGAAAATAATCAGGAAGAAAATATATTTTAGTTTCTGTGCTAAAAATTAGAGTTTTTTAAAGACACAAAACTCCATTGAAAGAAATTGTGATTTTACCTCACAGACCATAACAGGCTTCATTCAACCTTGACAGAAACAAAATAAGACTCATTAAAAATATCTTGGTTGATTATTTAACTGCTCCAACAATCACCAGCTCTCATTTGGTTGAAGTGATCCCTTAATTTGTTGAGTTAAATGTACACAGAAACAGCCATTTTTGGCTCTCCTCAAAGCCACCAGACCCCATTGAAAGAAAGAGTAATTTCACTCAGCTCATCGTAACGCATAACATTTTATATGGGAAATCTAAAAGTTCTCACACACACACACTCTCTCTCTCTCTCTCTCTCTCTCTCTCTCTCTCTCTCTCTCTCTCTCTCTCTCTCTCTCTCTCTCTCTCTCTCTCTCTCTCTCTCTCTCTCTCTCTCTCTCTCTCTCTCTCTCTCTCTCACACACACACACACACACACACACACACACACACACACACACACACACACACACACACACACACACACACACACACACACACACACACACACACACACACACACACACACACGTGTCCCTCTGAAGGAGCAGGCGGAGCCGGCAGTTGCACATCTGCATTTCAAACACAGACTCACTGGGATTCATTATTAATTAGCCTGCTGAGCCCTGGAGCACTGGTGATGCTGCCGTTACACACACACACACACACACACACACACACACACACACACACACACACACACACACACACACACACACACACACACACACACACACACACACACACACACACACACACACACACACACACACACACACACACACACACACACACCACTGCACACACACACTTTGTGACCCCTTTGCCCCCTTTGCTCTACAGTTGAAGTCCTCCCCAGAATACTGAACCTTACCATTTCTCGCCTCCCTCCAATCACATCACCTCCCCTGTTTCCCAGCTTAATGTATGGCAAAGGATGATGAATTACAGGAGTAGATGTTGTTTATTAGGCAGAGCAACTGTGTTTAAGATACCACAATTGAGTTGTTTAAGCAGGGTATTGTGCTCAATAACATACATGAGAATCCTAAATCCCCATACTGGTTCTTATATCACTTCAATAAAGATTACAAAACTCCTTTCTGCCTCTGTTTGCTTTATTCTCAGCTATTTGCAGGTAATAACATTGTTGTGTTTTGCTTGCCTCTAATTTATGTGTGTGTTTCTGTGCGTGCAGCTCTTTGCATTAACCTCCACCAGCAGCAGATAGAGGCAGATCAGAAATACACACAGAGATTATGCATGAGGAATGTCTCCAGGGTCCAGAGAGAGACAGAGAGAGGGAGATCAAACACACTGCAGTGAGAACCCTCTGTCCACAACACACGTCCCACCGCTGCACAAAGTTGGGGCTGTGCAGTTTACAAAAATAAACACGATAGGAAGAAACAAACGTGCTGATGCGGTGTTTCAGCCTATTGTGTGCCTGCCTCTGTTGTTGCCCACGGTGGCATTAGTATGCAGGGAGCTAACGTTTGATGTATTCAGGAGCACCAGATCCTACATGATTTCCTGGTATATTTCAGGATCATGTGTTCACTGCAAATA
>NC_136901.1:67460645-67474439 GCF_949606895.1 Notothenia rossii | reverse complement strand
CGCCCCCCATTGATCGCCCCCCATTGATTGATGCGCCCTTAGCATTCGCCTATACTGCCTTCTGCCAAGGGCTGGCCCTGCCAGTAGGTCCCTTAGGTCTTCAGACCAGGGCCTACTGGCTGTCCCACGGTCTCGTTTTAAAAACGAAAGGTGACCGTGCCTTTAAGGTGGTGGCTTCAACACTGTGGAACTCTCTCCCAATAGTCATTCGCTCTGCAGTCTCTGTAGAAGCTTTTAAAAAACTACTGAAGACCTATCTTTTTACATTGGCTTTTATTTCTATTTGAAATGTGTGTGATGTGTTCTGTTATTATGTTTTTTCCTTTCAGGACTCCACGTGGTCTGTGTTTTGTTTTTATGTTGACCTTAAAAATGTCTGCCGCATTTGGTTATTGTATTCATGTTTCTGTGGTCTTAATTTTTACTTTTGTTCTTAATTGTGAAGCACTTTGTGGATTATATTTCTGTGAAAGGTGCTATAATAAATAAACGTATTATTACAAGGACTTTTGTTGCGTATATTACTGACATTTAAAAAATGATGCTGCCACAAACCTAATATCCCTCAGGGATTTATAAAGTATTTTGATTGATTGATTAATATCCTACTTTTACTTCATGAAAATGGTATTAACATATTATTAGCAAGTAATGTATTTTTGTGGTGTGGAGATAACAGGTATTCACTATCATGAGAGGATTAAGTTTAATGTGGCTTGATTGGTTGTTTAGGATGTTTAAAACAGCTTGACATGCTTTTCAGTGACCTTGGTTCTTTGATTTCATTGATTTCATTGTAACTGCTGTCAATGCTGCAATCTACAGAAAGATCTACTTAGTTCCACTAAGTTCCTTATCCTTGATAAGTTGTTTGTGAGATTGTGAGCATTATTGTCACAGGTTACTATTTTCTTTAACACACTTTTATTTTCACTGGGGAAGTGAGTGTCTTACATACATATTCCCCCTTCTCTACATCAATCTTCTTTTGGTCTCCATTACTTTATCTGCCTCTCTTCCCTCAGGCCTGTCGGAGCAGGTGCTTCCCTTCTTTCCTGACTAATGTTTCCAGATCTCTGCACTGACCTCAGCTATCCATGACTCATCCCGCAGCGTGCTGGCTCCGTGTGTCAATATGTGTGTTGGCTTTGTTCATCCGTGTGTGTCGACTTCCCGGATCCCTGCGTGTGTCTGTCGCAATAATCCAGAAGACAGAGTGAAGAGAAGCAGCGGAGGCCACGTCCGCTGTTTTAAGGTTTGGCTGTTTAGTCTGTCTGAATGTTACGTCAATAAGTTCTCTTTCTCTAACTCTTTTTATATAAAGACAATTTCTGATCAGTCATAGACAAATCATTGACTATAGCCTACTGTATGTTCTCTGCATGTTTTAGTTATCTTATTCAAGGGATTGAATTAAGACAAATGATGCAGACTTTGACTTTTATATTCAAACATGTCAAATTACTGATTATTTTTTATTTAGTAGCCGTGTAATTAGGATTCAAGACGTGTTCACCATTCATGTTAGTGTTCATTTCACAAGAATTACAAACTCACTTCATTATCCCTCACTTTGAATACGTTTTTACTCTGTTAAAAGGTATTATAAGTTATCTCAAGTCTAGGTAACTTAATCATTAAGCATAAATATTTGAAGATCATTTTTAAGAATCAATACTGACCTTGACATAAACTGACTTGATAGACATCTGTTTTTTAAATCTGCATTTATATGTGAGTTCCTTTGAATAGTGTTATTGTCAGTCGTGCTTCCACTCACCTCTTTGTTTATGTCTCACCTTGCGTTTTCCTCTTTAGCTAACAAGATTCAGAAGTTCGTTAGCTTTGACTCATCAGCAGGGTCAACCACTAAAAACACACATTACAACACAGCCAGAAGATCACATTACACAATTTGAATAACTACAAGGCAATTTGTCACTGTCACGTCAAAGTTGCACCTTTCTCTGTCTGCCCTTGCTGGCTCTTTCTTCCCACCCCCTCAATACCCAGACTACCTCTGCCCCGGCACAGCAGCAGGAAGCAGTAATGGTGATTGTATTAACCCCTCGTAGAGAGCGCTGACCTTCACTTCTGTTCAGCTGGAGGTAATCGTCCAGGAACACACACAGAGAGAGTTGTGTTTGAATACTTACACACTCACACTTAAGGATTCAGGCTAAGTTGAACATTTTGGACGAAAGTGCGGGATTTTAAATTTAAAAGATGAAAGTGTATTTCGCAAGGTGGTTTTCTAGATTACTAACTTTCAAATTAAAATGACTTACAATTACTCACTACTGCACCTGTTGGCATCTGTTCAACATCCAAAAAGTGAAGGTAATTGGCTTGCCCATGATAACATTTTAGGACATAAGCACCATAATTCAGATAAAACCACAAGGTAAGTTAACAAATGGCCTGTTTAAGTGGTTTTTCAAGACCACTATAAAAGTATTTTTTTAAGTTCTCCTAATTGAATGAGAAAATATTAGATTTTCTGATCTTTGAATTTGCAGGGAAATCATCATCATCATCATCATCATCATCATCATCATCATCATCATCATCATCATCATCATCATCATCATCATCAGTGCCAAATCATTGATTTAAAAGTTTAACCGTTTTATGATCTTATACCGCCAACGCCAAGATTGGTTATAGGTCAAGTCAGAAAAACAACTTGGTAAAGGTTCAAAGATCATGCTTTGCTTTCAAAGTACTAATTTGTTTAGGGACCTTACAAACCTAACAGGTAAGGTAACAAGCATAGTCATTATTAAAAGAAACGTACGATGTAGACGGTAAAGGAACAGCAACTTCCTGTGTTGAAGTCCGGTATTTTGTTGACTCAGTCAATTTCTAATAACAACAAATAACACTTGAACATCAATAAATGTGCATTGACCGATATAACTGACTATTTAGTTTTAATTGTAAGCTTTATCATAATTTACAACATTACCATGGCAGAAGGTGTAGTGGGAAAGCAAATGACATGAATGTTGACAATTCTCCTTCATGATAAATGCTTTATGTATTTCTCAAAGTAGAAATTAGCTTAACTCTTTGCTCTAATGGCTTAAGTGAATACTAAAAACTCTGTGTAAACCACATGTTTAAAGCTGAAACCTTTTCCCAATGTGCAGGGAGGTGTAGTTTACCCCATCTAAAGCATTATAATGGTGCCAAAAATAACCAATGATGGCCATTTCATTGGCTGATATAATTTCAAACACATTCAATATCCTGATATATATACGGGAGTATTCTTACAGATACTGTATGCTGTACACACCACAGGCTTCATGCCATGGGCAACTTTCCCCCAATTCTGCATATTATGATCAAATAACCTATTCGGCCTTTTGTTGTTCGTAATAGAAGCTCATGCAGAGGATCTTCTCGTTGCAGTTTTTTCATCTGTGTTGCACTTAAGCTGCTCTGTATAATAAGTAATTGGCTTTAATAATTAGCTAGATAAGGAAAACTGTGAGCTTATGTAGGCTGTTCTCATGACACAGATAAGAGTGGTGTGTAAGTCATGGAGTGATACATGGTTGATACTGAACTCAACATTTAATTATGTGTGAGTGAATATTGAGTGGTTAGTTCATTCCACTACTGATCTGTGATCTGATCTTAGTATATGCTCTGCAGTCCAGTTTATATATACTACATGCATACACCAATCATTAACACACAATCTTCAGACGAGGCTGACAATAATAAATCATATTGTCACGAGCAAATCTGATCTGTAACTTTTACCAGTAGAGCTGCTTTACTATCAAACGCCAGCACCCATGGTGGAAAATCGGTGGGTTACGTATAGTAACCCTAGTTCTATAAGCACAGGCAGAGCCCTCTACTGGACTCTATGGGTACTACTCTCATCAACGATACGCATGCGTTCACACACTGAAGTTGTATAAACGTAGCCGGTAAAATCAGGGCGAGCCCACCTGAATGTGCGCGCAGGCTCACAGTATATAAGGCAGCTACGCCTCCTGACTGTCATCCTACACCCTCTTCAGCGAGCGGCATAGGAAAGACAGGGCCCCTAGGTAGAGGGCGCCGCCTGTGCTTACAGAACTAGGGTTACAATACCTTGTCCACCGTTCTATCTCACACAGGCTCCGCCCTCTATTGGACTCTATGGGTACAGTGGGTGGAGCCCCGATGGATAAACACCCTATCGTCCCACAACTTCGACCCACCACACTGCGCCTGACCGGCCTTTGGTTAACAGCCATCGCACCCCAACTTCCTATTGCCTGGTTGTGACCGTGGAGAAGTCGGGGCCACAACTTACTTGGCTGTGACTACACACTGCGCACCACGTTTCACAGGTCCCTAAGGAGCATGGGAAAAACGTAAGTGTACTATGTCCCCCACACTCACACGCTTACCTTGTGTAGAGTGTGCACGGACCCCGGTGGGAAATGCACTCGCAGAGTCATCCTGTCAGGCGTTTCTTGTCCTGTCAGGACAGAGCTTTACTGGCCACACCATCCCCAAAGCACACAAACAGCTGTTCAGTGTGCCTAATAGAAGCTGTGCGCCCTACATAACATGCCATCGCACAAACTGGGTAGAGGAGGTGCAATTTTGCCTCCCTGTCCCCAGTATGGGGTGGAAGACTAAAGCCGTCCAACTATACCCTCCTGGGACCCGAGGAAAAAAAGTGTCTTCCAATTTCCTTTTTTTTGTGATTTCCTACCTATTTAGGGTTAAAAAAACATCTTGCAATTTAGACTTTTTTTATTTCATTTTACTTTGAAATGTTACAGTATGTCCACTGTAGAGGACGTCGGGACCATATTAGTTTGAAAAGACAGCCAAAATGAACAGATATACTATGTAATGTATTATGGTTATAGAGTGATATTAATACAATAATACATTCACCTTTATTTAAAACATGAATAAGTAATTGATCTGAACATTGCTGTTTATTTGGTCACTCAAAAACTAGTTTGGTTTTTGGTTAATCTTTCCAGATCTTCAAAGACTTTGTAGTCAATGTAGTGGGAAAAGTACCTCATTGTCTCCAGTCGGCACGGCTGTAGGGTCATCTTGACTAGTTTTATGGATGTGGTCTCCATTTGACCATGCTCATAGAAGCTTGCATTCCTGAGGCAATTCTCATTTGTCATGGCTCCACTTAAAATAAAAACAACAATAAGACATACGTGCTACTCTTGGCCCACAGAGGGCCATGTCTTTCCAGCTCATCCCTATCTGTCTCTCTGTCTGTATCTGTGCGCTCATGGAGCCTCCTGAATCTTTCCCCCCCTTCCTCTTGACCCTCTTCTATCCCAGGTGTGAAATCATCCTCTCTCTCATCATCTGAGAGCTCAAAAATCTTAATCTCCCTGAACTATCTGGTACAGAAAATGTCTGCTTCAGTTCCGTCTCCTGCAACAATATTGAGTCATTAAGTCCATGAAGATGGTCCTGACGTCCACTAGAATGGACATTTATAAAAGGGCTGTTATTTGAAAACTTGAATTATTTAATTGCTTTCAGAACTAATTATGTAGTTCCTCACATGTTAACAAACAAGAATATATATGATTTTCATGGTAAAAATTACAATTATTTGACTTCTCCTCCTGCTTCTATAACATTTTGTTTTTGGTATGCCAGCCATTTTGGATGAAAAGAAAGAGGAACTTCCCAGCATGCAATTTTAACCAATGACATATCACTGGAAAGACCAGGATGTCCTCTGTACAGTACATCAGGGATTGATAGAGTAGCTCAAAAGAGTCAAAGGAGATGCATGTTAACAAAATGTCCACTACAGTGGACATTTTCAATGGGCTGGGTCCCGGGAGGGTATAGCCCTCGACCTGAACAAACTCATTAGGTTCTTGGAAACAAAGGAGGGGTTCGGTGTGAATGTCGCCCCGCTACGATCACCACGAATCAAAAGGCAACTCGGGTGCACCGACAGAGCGGTCAGCTCTTGGCCGAAGTCAAGGCAAGCAGCAAAGCTGTTTTCAATGATAGCGCCTTCAGGGAGGAGAGCTCCAGAGGCTCAAATGGTTCTGTAACCAAAGCCTCGAGCACCAGCAGCAGATCCCATTGCGGGGTCGAGACATGCACCACTGGGCGCTGCAAAAAACGTGCCATAAGCAGTTGACTAAAGGCTGACCTGCTGCCAAATCCCTCATGAAAGGACGAGATGGCTGCTGCATACACCTTAACTGTGGAATGAGCAAGCCCCCTGTCCACCAGTATCTGTAAATAGGACAGCATAGAGCCCAGCGTACAGGATAGAGCCTCTAGACTCCTTTCTTCACACCACCCTTGGAATCCCAACTACTTCGTCCTGTAACAGGCTGTGGTGGATCCTGCTCTTGCTGCCTGGATAGTCTGTATAACTTTGTCAGACAGTCCACCCCGTCTCAGCCTGTCCCTCTCAGGAGCCAAGCCTGGAGAGGTTGGCCCAGAGTGGGTAACGCCACCTGCTTCCTGAGACAACGCCCCCCAGAACTGAGGAACCGTCCAGGGCTGGCCCACCATCATCTGTGTCATTTCCACGTACCACGGCGTCGAGCGGCGACCTGGGGCTACCAGGATGACTGACAACCGTTCTCGTCTCACCCTCACTTCCGGGAGGATGGCTCACCCCACCCCGAAGCTCTCTGTCGACGCAGAGCCAATTATTCATCTGCCCAATGCTGCGGTCCAAATAATCGCTCCGATCCTGCGATGGAGAGGCGGGGGCGTCCTGCGGAGGAGTAATCAGCGAGACGCCCAACACACCACACGCTGTGTCCGTACGGCCCTGCACCCTGAGGATACCCACCATACCAGCCACCGGAGCCTTCTTCCTCAGTGGCTGTCGCCACAACGCCTCCACACACTGCCAGATATCTGGCAATGGGGGAGAAACAAAGGCTGGCTGCGCCGGGCGGACCGGGCCGTAGAAACCCTGGCGGAGGCCGCTCACCGGCTTCGGCGGCAGTGGTGGGGGGAGCAGTAGCCCTACACGCTCCGCCGCCATGCCACCAGGGAGAAGTCCTGGTGGACAGACCTGGGCGGTGGACTTCCATGGACCCCGGACCCAGAAGTGCCCGACAACGAGAAGTCCTCATCATCTTCCTTCCCGGCAAACGGAGCCCTCCGCACCGCTGTAATGGCGAACGTAAAAGGCGTAACCTCGGCATCCTGGTCCCCCATCTCTACCACTTCGAGCTCAGCCTCGGTGTCATCACCACGTGGTGAAACGTAGTGGATTCTGAAATGGTCCCACCGGTGCTGGCGTCTGAGTCGTGGGAGCGCCCGGCAGGTAGTGCAGGACGGTGAAGGCTCCACGCCGTGGTCAGGCCCCAGACATTCAAAGCAGAGGTGGTGGGGATCGGCGCCTGCTATCAAGCCAGGGCACGAAGGACAGGCACGGGTTTCTTGAAGTGGCGACTCCATGGAGCTGAGATGCTTCTTCTTTACTTGCTCTTTCTTTCTGAAAATATGTATTTTTCTCTGTCAGGTGTTATCTTGCTTGCTGAAGAGAAAAGGATGACAGTCAAGAGGCGTAGCTGCCTTATATACTGTGAGCCTGCGTGCGCATTCCGGCTACGTTTATACAACTTCAGTGTGTGAATGCTCGCGTATCATTGATGAGAGTAGTACCCATAGAGTCCAGTAGAGGGCGGAACCTGTGTGAGATGTAGGTTTATCGGCTTTCTTGTCAATAAAGGTTTACATGCCACTGTACCAGTGAATTGTTCATCCATATTGTGAATAAATACCTACTGAACTTATATTTAATATAATGCATCATGTCCATGCCAGATGACCTCCAACAAGGAATGTATTGATATAACTGAAGCTTATTAAATTAGCTAACATAACATTTCTCATCAAATGACTTGTTCCTACTTGTACGTTAGCTTTAGCAAACCCTTGAGCACTAGTTAGCTGGCTATAGTATGTTTATATTGTTAGCAAACTAGTTAACAGTTTACGTTAGCACATCAAATAGTACATTACTGTAAACATTTTATCTATCATTAGCTAACTCTGTTTGACTTGACATTACCTTACTTCGTTATTTGCAATTACAGTTTTCAATGTTAAATCTTGTACGAAACTCGAGAAGTGAAAGGGGCAGACGGAGATGATGGGCATGAGGCTGGAGCAGATAAACCCCATTCTGATGAAAGCTTATGATTGTACGGAAAAAAGGCACTGACACAATTGTTACATGATAACTCTGTTGGCTGGTGAGCAGTGATGTGAACACTTAGAGCAAACTAACTACATAAGAGCCTTTGAACTGCAAAAAAAGTTGTTGACCAGCAATAATCTGTAATTTCTCCCTCTAATCTGAAACAAGTAACATTAGCTTCCTAAATCTCCAGTAGTGTCATTTTAAAAAAACACCAACATACTGTACCTCACTTCATGCCTTATTTTGTTAGAGGACTGGCTTCCACCTCATGTTCCCACGCCAACCGCTCAAGAGAGTTCTCTGACTGTAGTGTCAGAGTTATTACGACTGACCCTTTCATTTTTCACTTCCATGTTTAAAAAAGATATGTGTATCTATTCCCTGTGACCCCCTGTCCATGTTATATCCTGACAATATAATATCACCGACATCACCCAGAAGGGCAACAAAAAACATTAAGAATGAAGGCGGTCTTACTAAGAAATGTACAACAGATAGGAGAAATATCTTGTATCACTTGTGTAAACACTGGTCTGGGACAACCCTTCTTAAAGGAAAGACTTTAATATAATCGTTTTTCAGTGATATTTGTGGGGCGGAAGGGGGCGCCTCACAGTGTACGGGGGTTAGCACAACAGCTTGGACCTTGTGCACTCTTTTATGTGCCTATTTCAACATCCCTCCATTCTTTCAACCCTTCTTTCTTAAACAAATCCTCTTCTTTTAGACACAAACACAGCGCCTCGGGGCAGAGCTGTGACCTATCCAGACTTTGACCCTGTGTGGGTGAAACAGTCAAAGTCCTCGTGGACCCAGATGTCCTCTTGGCTTTTGAAACCGCACAGTCTCTCCTTTACTTTATTTACTCCCCTTCTCTTCCTCGCTTGCTCTCCTTTCCCTGCAGCCCCTCTGGAGACTCAGTGATAACCAGGGTAGACGGGAGGAGGAAGGGAGCGGAGGAAAGAGGGATGGAGTGAGGGGGGTTGGCGGCGGTGAGAGGGAGTTGTGATGTCCCGACTCAGGGATATGGATATTTAATCCTCTCTGTGAGGGGCGAGCGTCTCTCTCCCTCTGTTTGGCTTTGGGAGATCAAAGAGGCAGTTCAGATCCTGGCGAGATCACTCGCTCTCTCCTCCTGAGTGGACCAAAGACTCTCGCAAACACACACACACACACACACACTCACACACACATGCTTAAGTACTTGGGGTGACTGGCGAGGACGTCGGTAGTGGTGGTAATGAGGCAATGATTGATGGGACTTCATGCTTCTTTACTGCACTGTTTTAAACCACCAGTGTGAGAGCCCACTCCACGTAAAATCAAATCTGTGTGCAGAAGAAAAATGGCTGGTGGAGACAGAGAAGAAGAACCACATTTGGCTATCAACAATATTATATATCCTTTCGGGTTGAATTTCATCCTCATCTCCATAAAGTTTGACTAGTTTAAAAATTAACTTTGAACTCTAGCTCATACATAGCTCTACTCATACAGTGAACCGCAAGCTTCTTCTTTGGGCATGGACACACATTCACACAAATATCTGGGGCATTAGTATAGCGTATATAGTATAATTTCAGTGGTATTTGCATTCATTTACAGTCTAACAACACATCAAATGCAATTTGTTGCTACTGTTGGCTTCGGGTCATGAACAATATAATCAGTTTTTCCTGTTTAAGCCCTCCACCTACAGTACACAATGTTCATAATTCATCCAGCAGAAACAGATAGTTTGGAAAGTGCTCTCCCAAATATAAACATTAAAACATTCTGGCCTCAGATTGTGATGTCGAAGGGAAAAGATGTGTGTTTTGAACACCAATGTGTGACTGTCATATGGTTTTAGACGGCTCTTTGGCCACTTTTGAGAAACCTGACATTTTGGTGCCCTTTATTCTTAGAAAAAAATGCTTTGAAAATTGGGATGGTTCAGTGGTCACAGTAATCACAGCATGACCTCATCCTATCAGTTTTCCCAAAGCTTCTTGCTAGTATGTTTTGTTTAATAAAAATACAATACACCCCACAAATGGAGATAAAGCTGCTGGACCACAGGCCTGATTGGACGATTGTTAGTATTTTTCCATTGTTTGTTATTATAGTGTAAATCCTGAACCTTAAGTTTATTTAAGCATGAGGAGAACTTTAAAAAAAGTTTATTTGGGCAACCAATAGCTTTATCAAAGTGACGGTGTTGACAAATGGAGAAAAAGGGTATGACACAGGGCAAATGGTATCAGGCCGGATTGAAACCCGGATTCTGCACATGGACAAAGCACCAGTGCATGTCCACCAATTTGGTCTCCACTTAAATATCTAACCAATGGATAGACTGCGATGCAATTTTCTACAGATATTCATGGTACCCAGGAAATAAAGCCTAATGAATTTGGTAGTGATTGGTGATTTTGAGTAAAATTCCCATTGCCTTCCCAACCCTAGCTCCTACCATCCATTTCGGATTGGATTCTTCGAAGCCTATCAGTTTGATCCTAGAAGCATAGCAATTGGTCTAAAATATCTGGTGTTATTCCTTGCAAATCCTATGTTCTTGGCTTCGAACTAAACATGTTAAACTACTCTTTCAATGTATTGATCAGAGGCGGAGCACTTTATTGTTGGCTGCTATAATATATTTCCTCATCTAATACCTACAATTATTTTCACGCCCATTGCCCAAGTGTTTATAAAATATTAACTAAAAACATATTCTCTGAGTCATGAAGTGAGTACATTTCAGCACTTTCTGTTTCATCACCCTGGAGGAGTTTGTTAACTGTGGGAGCCATAAACCGTATAGCTGGCGATAACAAAAGTGATGATTCCAATGTTTCCTTTCTATTTGTATTTTAATTTTATACCAATCCCCTGAAACACACACACACACACTGGTGCACTTACACACACACACACACACACACACACACACACACACACACACACACACACACACACACACACACACACACACACACACACACACACACACACACACACACACACACACACACACACACACACACACACACACACACACACACACACACACACACACACACACACACACACGTACACACACAAATGTAAACCCGCGGCTCCCCTGCCACTCGGCTTCTGAGGTTTGCAGGTCTCTGATAGGAAGCCTCTGAAATGGAAAAGAGATAAGAGTAAATAAACAAACAAATACAATAAAACCGAATTTGTGCTGGTTCAGTGCACACATAGGGAGAGGGGGATGGAGGGAGTGCGCTCTGCAAGGCCCCAACGACGAACCCCACAAAGATGCTTTCTCAATAAAGCAAAGCAAGGTAAATACCTACCTAAGTGAATTCATGCAACTTCCATTTATGCAGAGAAATCTGTTGAGACTTTGCACCGATAGAGAGAGACACCATTTGGCTCTCTAACAATGGAGCTATCAGTTACTGCCTCTGAGTTTCCTCGATATGATCTCCGTCCATTTTACACAACGGAATTGCTGCAAAATAAAGCATTTGATTTCCATAAAAATGATGTTATACAGTGCTGTCAGCTAATTCTCAATGGTGTAACACGCTTTCTTTCTTTCCTTGTCCATACCTTGGCGGAGGACTGGTGCTAAAGCGTATGTTCTGCACAGCCAGTCTGCGTTTAAAGCGGTGCCACGGGCTTTGATGTGCGCCCACACCAACACACCACTCCAACAGCCTTTCTTCTCAGATGTTGCTTAATTACACTATCATAGTCTGTTAATTACCTTATCAGTTCCGCATAATCCCATGGTCAGTGTCTGAACGCCTTCAAAGCAGAGCGAGTCTCTTTCATCTGTTTTTTTGGTGCTGATTAGTGATTTCAGCAGAGCTGAACTGAAATGTAAAGAACGACAAGTTGCAGTAGTTTAAGCAGGGTTTCATTCTGTTTCTTGATGAATAGTGGTTTTTCACTGTGTACTTCAGTGCAACAAATAGGTTTCCAGATACTTTATGGTTGCTCAGTACAGTCTGCCATTGGCCTCTTCACAGGCACAACTGTACGAAACCTGGCATCCTCACAGGCGCAAGACATCTGCATGCCAAAATATTGACAGCAATTAAATTACCTTGAAAACAAAAATGGTTGTTTTTACATTTTCATGGTGTATGTTGGACAGGTGAAAAGTTTTCAGATTTTAACCAATAGATATCACTTTGAAATTATACAGCTGATAAGTAACATTAAGACATTATTTCATAAAATAAAAATGTTTTTTTCTGTTATGTTTCTGATGTCAGGCATTATCTTTTTTAAGAGATCCTCATTTGCATACATATCCAGAAAATTGGATAAAGCCAAGTTCAAGAACATGTTTTATTGTGTTCTGGACATATCTTTGAATCATTCCAGAAAACCTGAAATTACTGTTACCAGCCATTCAAAATGCGTATCTCCGCCATTTTTTTACAAAAGATATATTTCATATAAATCATGTTATTATTGATATATGATCAATAGCAACCTTCAGAATATACAGATATAATTAAAACTAGAGAGGGTGGTGTATGTAAGTGCCAGTGAAGTGGAGATTAGAGAACAGAATATGAATTAAAAAAAGTATTGTTTTGTGAGAACGACATTTAACCACATTATGCAACAATAAAGTTACCCAAAACAGGAATGATCTAATCTTTACTTTTTGTCAATTTGTTTTGTAATCTATTGACAGAGATATAAAAAGTGTGTACTTTGGATATTTCCATTCCAATAGAGAAAGACATGTTATGAAAGCAGAATAGCCCAAAATTGACCAGTGCATGAAAACACAATCTATTTGCCAGTAGTGTCTTGCTAGAAACAAAAATGCAAATAACTTAGCTTTATAGCTGTTTTTACTTGAAATTGTAAATATCTCTACCGCTTGTAAAATGCCAACCACTAACCCTTCTTTGTGGTTGGCATTAGCAGAGTAGCCCATGAATGTAAGAGAATAACCTCCAAGCCAATATAAATTAATGATGTCCCCTCAAAAATCATAATCCTTTACGTTCGTTTGGAATCATGTGGTGACTGCAAACTCGTCTTGACTGGCATCCGTATGTTTACATCTGATCTGTTGCATACGTGTCAATTTCATCTTTACACAACTGTTTGGATTTGGAGGCGATAATTAAGAAATAATTGAAGGGGCTAGAGTAATGTTTCTCAAGCGTGGAAGATGCATGCCCAAATGTTAATTCCACTCAGAATATGTTAACGTATGCACAGATGTTAATGTAGACTCCACGTTGGGCTCTTGTGTTGTGCACCTCAGTGCTTTCCCAGTGCGCATGTGTTCTTCCCCTCAGCTCTGCCGGCAGCCCAGTGGATCTGTCAACTTGGGGAAAATTTCCATTTTGCAGCTAACTCTGCAGCCTTTTGATGGATACGTCTTGCCGACTTTTATCTCTCGTTGCGTCTGCAAACTAATTAATATTTTTCTCCCTCACTCTTTCTCTCTCCCCTTCAGGCAAATATTTGTTTCCTCAGAAGTGAGCGTGGGCAAACCTTCCTCACAGCTCCATATGCTGCCAGCTGCCAATCAAGTGGGCTGGAACCCTGAAACTAATCGCAACCCCCTCCTCCCTCCTCTTCCTCTCCTTCAGCAG
>NC_136901.1:67330645-67455645 GCF_949606895.1 Notothenia rossii | reverse complement strand
TTTATTGTGTTCAAAACATTGTACAATATGAAAAACAGTGATTTTATCTTCCATATAAAATCTTTTGGTTTAATAATCCAAATATTACTGTCAACAAATAAGAACAAGTCCTTCTGTAAATAGTGTTTTAATGCAAACCTTTCACAGTGAAGTCTGTGGATCGGTAACTGGGACACACAACAAAGAAGACATGTTGTTAAGTGTTTACATGCAATTTAAATGAACCTAAAACCACATGTCACTAACATTTTACCTATTTTTAAGCAACTCCATTGTTTCAGGATACTGACATAAGTCCTGGACATGGATATAGAGAAAGTGATTACAGTCCTTGGTATAATGCTTATTGGTTTCCCCTTACGTTCTCTTTAGATTGCACAGATTTGTCCTCCATGAGCTCTGCTACTATTTCAAATTGCTTGCCTCCGTTTTAGAAAGATTGTCTTTTTCTGGTATCTTTCCCTTTTAATCTATTTTACTGTCATTATGCTTCCATATCACAATAGGAAATATATTTCTTGTGGTTAAAGTTGTCATCAGATTAAACTGAACTCAGAAATGAGAATTACCACTAGTAAAACAACAGAGGAGCTGAAAATGTTCTGTTTCAGAGGTGTATAAACCTTTGTTGTATATTTGTTTAGTTAGTCTGATTTTATGTATGACCATACTTAAACATGAAAGCATTTTCGATTTTAAAACTATTTTTCCAAAGTCTCTATGGCTGGCAAGGCAGCAAAAATTCAGATTTACACAAGTGCCGTGAAAAGGTTAACATGTATTGTGCGGAAATTATCATAACAGATGTAAAAACACATGTTAAACACAGATAACAAAAATTTCTAGAACCACAATGTACCAAAATGAACACGCTGACATCACAGGTGACACAGAAGACCCAGTTGACCTTTAGCATTTGGTGGCTATATTACAGAATTACACTCGGATGTACAATGACTTACATAAGTCAGATCTAGTCCCAGCAGTAGGATATATATTCATAATTAAACTTGGTGTTGTGGACAGTTTGATCACAGCTCGCGTGTGTGTGTGTGTGTGTGTGTGTGTGTGTGTGTGTGTGTGTGTGTGTGTGTGTGTGTGTGTGTGTGTGTGTGTGTGTGTGTGTGTGGCCTAGCATTACTATCCTTGTGGGGACCGACATCTGTTTACACAGCCACGTGTGGGGACTGGCTTCCCTTATGGGGACAAAATGGAGGTCCCCATAGGGGGAATCATTCATTTTAGGGTGAAGACTTGGTTAGGGTTAGGGTTAGGGTAAGGGTTAGGGTTTAGGGTTAGGCATGTGTTGGTTATGGTTAAGGTTAGGATAAGTCTCCAGGAAATGCATGTAAGTAAATGTAATGTCCCCTGAAGTAATGTATACATGGTGTGTGTGTGTGTGTGTGTGTGTGTGTGTGTGTGTGTGTGTGTGTGTGTGTGTGTGTGTGTGTGTGTGTGGTTGTTTATGTGTTTGATCAGCGAGGTCTTTGAAGCAAACATGCCCCCTCTCTCTTGGCCACTCTTGCTCCCAGTAGCGCAGATGAAAGCTGATATGTGTGATAGATAGAGTCCACCCGCCTGCTTCTGCCAATTCAGACCAATAAAAAGGAAGCATCATCTAATATTGCTGATACAATCACAAGTCTGCGCTTACCATTTAAGGGTGTGGGTCATTCTGTCTCTGTTTGCAATGGATGTGTGTCAATAAATGGGTTTCTTAAATTCTGAATGAAAAGTTAGTGTAGGTTGAGACAGATGAATGAAACAGAACGAGACAGACAAGAGAACGCAAGAAGATTTCGATGGGGGAGTGAAATGTGACTGGTAAGAAGGAGGCAGGTGGCCGGCCTGCTGTACACTGACCAAACCCACAAACAGCTGTTCATTTCTCAAAAGCCCCCTTGTGCCCCCCTACAAGCATCAATTCTCTCTCTATTCCCCCCATATACGTCCCTCTCTTGCAATACCCCCACCCCCACCCTCTAAAGACACCATTTCTGTCCCCAGTCCATCCAGCCATCCCTCCCTCCCACCTCACCCCACTCCAGCTAGCCTACTTTGATCATGTTCCAAAATCAGGACAGGAGACACAGCTGGTTCAGCCATACATTTCTCACCTTCAGCTGTTTGGACTCATTATTTTCAGCAATAATGAAAAAAACATCCATCTGTACAATGACAGCACTGGAAGAAATATACGTACACAATGTTGTTACATTATTATATTGCTCCTTAAAGGTACAATGTCCAAGAAATGTCCGGAATTTCACTTACAAACAGTAAAAAAGAATCAACAGAATGTGAAGAAGTAACAGTTTTGACGTTATGTCCAATAAGTCAATGTATTGTGAAGAGATATCTACTGCTAACTGACTACCAATGGCCCGTCCTGTCTTGTTATAACACTTGTTCCATGAGAAATAATAGTGAGTTACAGAAGAGTGTAGTCTTCACTGAGTTCAATATTAGAGAAAAAACAAGTTGAGCTGCCAGAGGGCTTTTCAGTGAAACAAAAATAGAAAAATAGCTAAAGCTCTTAGTGAGCGATCTTTATCCCCACCCAAAGCACCCATTCAAGCTAAAATGTTTGGCGGCAAAGAAAGTGAGTTGAAAAGCATTAAACAAGTGAAACCTCGAACTACCAAGTGACACCTAACCCTATTGCTGCAGTCACGTGAAACGCGATTTGTGGTAAATGGGGTCAGAGTACCATACAAACACAACAGCATCAGCGCAGAGCCGTTTTACACCTTGTCAAGTGAATGCAGCTTAACCCTAACCCTGATAGCAGTTTGGTTGAGTTTGTGGTATTCTTGCCCTACTGTTAGTAAGTAGCAGAATGTTCTTAGTTTAGCCTGGATGGACCCAGTTGACGATTGGTTAATCATATTGTAAAAACTTTGCATGACAGTTAGGATGAGGCAAGATTTAAAGTTGAAAAATTAATAATCTGAATAACCCTCTAACATTGACTTGTTGTGACATTAATGTTCTTGTTGTGACATTAATGTTCTTAGAAATGCATATTTTTCCCATATAAATAAAGCAAAGTAAGTTATGGAAAACAGAAAAGTAGTGTATCTGACTGTTTTGACATCCAAAGGGTGCTACTGCAATATTGATCACGTCTTTCCAGCCAGTTTAACATCCCATGAGTGTGCTGCTGTGTCCCAGTGCACCAGATAAAAAGGTCAGTCCTTTCTTCCGCTGCAGGCCAGATGGCAGGCTCACTTGCTGCCTCTCAGCGCACGGCCCACCAGCATGAAGACCATCCCAGAGACGAGCACCAGAGGAACGCCGGCGGCAGCCACCATGAACGACAGGCCGTAGAGCACAGACACCTGAGCATCGGGACACGTCTCCCCCCTCTCCTGCAGGACGTAGCGCTTCACGTCCATCACCTCCATCCACAGCACGTAGAGCAGCAGCAGGAACAGGAACAAGAGGGCTGGAGAAGTTTTAGAGAGACACAGATATCACTCTTGTGAGTAACACCAGAGGAATGCAGCTCCTACTAAATTCTAATGTTACCACAGTAGCAGTGTATAACCCCGCTGTTGTTAGAGCGACAGTCATGGGCATAATTTCCACTGGGGACATGGGGGACACTTTTGAAAATCCCGTTGGTGTCCCCCCCACTTTTCAAATGTGTTTTTTTTTTACGCAAACAGTCATTGTCACGGAGGAGCGTCTGTGTGTACGAGCACATTTTGTGAGGGAGAGAAACAGAGAGAGAGACAGAGAGAGAGACAGAGAGAGAGAGAGAGAGAGAGAGAGAGAGAGAGAGAGAGAGAGAGAGAGAGAGAGAGAGAGAGAGAGTTACAGGGGTTGTTGTTGGTATCTGGTGCTAGCTCGGAGCTAACGAAGATTAGAAGCTGTTTCAACAATAAGGAGAGGGAGAGTCCTCTCCTGTCGGACTGAGATGCTGAGATAACGTCAGTTTAGGTGAGGTAAAGGACTCTCTGAGGGATTTAACTTCAATTTAAAGAAATAAATCTTCCCGGGGGTGCACGCCCCTGGAACCCCCTAGAGGATGTGAAGTCCACCCACAAATAAAACAGGTTCACATGGATAGGATACTAGATAATTTTGCACACTCAATATGTAATACACTACAAATTTGTCTTGGACTTTTTAACACCATAGTCCCTAATATATTTGTAGAAAGGCAGGAAATGGAATTGCATCTAAAAAATGTTTAATTGCGGTGGACCCCCTGTTTTCTGTCCCCCCCCCCCCCCCCCACTTCTCAAACCAAAGTTACACCCTTGGCGACAGTAGACATCTGCTGCTCTGTGTGTTGGTGTTTGTCATGTGAACGAAATCAACAGCTGACAGCATGATGACTGAGACATGTGTAAGTGTCTGTGCATTCACCTATTCCCCTAGCAGCATATTTCACACTGCAGATAGATACCATGGTTATATCTCCTCACATGGAGGCGCATCTGCCAAATGTGAAAGCAGCCTGTTGCAGTTGCTCCTGTGAGGTTTCAACCCAGTCTCACAGCATTTCGTGTTATAGTCATGACATTTATTTAATCTATTGATTCGTGTTCACCAACACAATTTTCGCATTTTTTTCGTGTCTCACAGAACGATTTTAAAAGCAATGTATTTCTATTGGTAGTATGTTTCGTGTCTGCACCACGTCTTTTTGTCCGGTCGGGTCTTGGAAGACCGGAAGCTGTGTGGTTCATATCTTACCCTAACCCTATCCCTTTTATTTTAAATTGTATAATGTCTGGGTTTTTTTGCCGTCCGCGAGGAAAATAAATGGGGCTCAGAGCCTCAGAATACTGAAATCTTTCCTTCTAATTTGTTATTATTTGGTGCAGGCACGAAACATACTACCAATAGAAATACATTGCTTCTAAAATCGTTCTGCGTCCGAATACTGAAATCGGTATTTTTTTAAATCTTTTTTTTCCTTCTAATTTGTTATTATTTACATTGCTTTTAAAATTGTTCTGTGTGACATGAAAGAAATGGCGAAATCGTGTTGGTGAACACGAATCAATAGATTAATTTTGTGACTATAACACGAAATGCCGTGAGACTGTGTTGGAGGTTCAAACGTTTAGTTGTATTATTTGATCTAAATTGTAATTTTTCTATTACTAACTTCAATAGTAACTTATTAAGCTGTGCCATCTTTAAACTTTCTTGTAGGGAAGGTTTTGTTTCCCATAAACGCCTTGTTTACACCAGGGACAGCTGATAGCAGGACTAGCATAGCAGTCGATACAACGGCTACCCCCAATCTGAAGGATTCAGATTCAGGCAAAGAAGGAAGAGAGCTGGGTCCAGATTTATGGACATAAGGAGATATAAGTTGTTTCCCGCCTTTCATCATGGGCCACGTAAAAGATCCCTGGCTAATGGAATGGATGAGCTAACGGCATTAGTTAGCAGTAAGGGAGAATATCTGAACTGTGCTTTATGAAAACATGTATCAGAAGACAACATTTCCATCAATGGATTCTTGACTGCTCGTGTAATGTTTACATAAACAACGTTTCCATCAACAACCTTTATTTATTATATTTTAAGGATTAAAATGCAACAAAACCCTCTGGGATTAATAAAGTGTTGTGATTGATTGATTGATGTACAAAGACGATGTTTTACCAGCAGCGATAAGGAAGGCACCGCCCACTTTGTAGAGTTTGTGGCTGAAGAAGGGGATGCCGCAGACCAACAGGAACCCTCCAGTTAGAGCAGCGACCAGGCCAAAGATTATCAGCACGGTCCAGAAACCCCGAAACACTGCAAGAAATAAAACCAGGTCACCATCAAAAATAAGTAATTTATCTATCTATATGGCATAGTATATGACAGGAGATGCGCTAGCATAGACATAAAGACTTGAGCTGGCATAGTTCCATATTTGTCAGCTTCCGGGTCACAATCTCCCTTACACAATAAATGCTTTAGACATATCCATAGCTTCCCTGCATTACAGTATCCAAATTAAATATAGAGGACATACTGCTGATAGTTCAGATGAGTTGTGTTGCAAACAAAACATTAGTCTTTCATGGTCAACCAGGTTTTCTGTTTATGTTTGGTGCCACACACTTGAAACACTTTGAGGTCTTAAAAACTGGAAACATTCCCACCTTCAAGTTATGTTGAAAGCATATGTGTGAGTGTGTTACCTGCTGTCGTATCATAACTTGGATGAGGAACCTGTCCAACTGCAACAGGCAGGGGAAAGAGGTAACCATGGATACACACCTTGGATTCTGGCTGGTTGGCTGAAAAAGTAAAAAGAAAAGTCTTGAAGAACCACTATAGAGTGTTTAAACACACAAGAGCTAAAATACTCCACACACTTACATCGATGCCAACACATTCTTCTTGTTCTCCTGTATATTTTCCATCCAATATCAAAAGTATACACATTTTTCTTTCCTGCACTTGTTGCATGTCAAGCAGACCACACTGCTTAGCACAGTGCAAATACATTGAACGAGCCCTAACCAAACATGTGTGTCGCCTTGTTAGAAGGCATACATACTGAAGAGAATGGCCAGGTGTGCGCTCTCCGAGGGATCCACCTGAAATACACACCGCCAAAAGAAGCCCTCGTGGTGCAGAGTGAGAGGTGGAGGAGAAACAGTGACTGCCTCCACTATCTCGATCTAAAAGAAAGAAGAGATATCAGCACACAAACACAGAGACGGTTACTGAAATGTCTGAAGACTTAATGTGTGTCAGATTTGTCAACACTGCTCTGTTAGTGACTCAGCACTTCAGCAGGGGCACGGCATCAAACGTGGTTCTGATTATGGCCTGCCGTCGTCTGTGAGGTTTTTGAGGGGAACTCATGAAACACGCATGAGTGATACTCTCCATTTGCTTGTCAAAAGAATGATTGATGGTGCTGAATAACGCACAGCAACTTAAATCATCCTCTTTTATTGAAAATGAAAGACTTAGTTGTGCTGCAGAGTTAGGGAGGAGTTCAACAAGGGATTAGCTTTTTATAAATATATCTCTTACTTTGCATTTTGTGAACTTTCTCAGAATGTTGCATGGCTGAACAGACTGGGAAATTACAGGGGCTCTCTGCTGAGTTTACACATGTAGATCTTTCAGTACTACACTGCATGTGAAAACAGCCATGTGATTGTTGGAGAAAATAACTCAGATGATGTCATCAAACGAATTACAATCTCATAATTTCTTAGCTGCACCTTCTATTTAACGCTAATTAGCAAATGCTAGAATGCTAACATGCTAAATTCATCTAATGTACAACTTCGTAAGACTGCTGTGAAAATAAAATCTTGTATCATTATGATCGAAGTGTGTCCTATAAAGACATATTTTAAAAGCCTTGAAAACAAATGGATTTTATAGAGACATTGAAAAGCTCCGAAGACACTGCCCTACACTTGCCAAACCAAAAGTAACTATGCTCGCCATCGGATAAAAGCCATCCCAAGATGAGCTAAAGTATGCTCGCTTGGCATTTTGCCTTAGTTCCGTTCTTACAACCTTTTTTCTGCCTTTTTGTAACTTTCTTCTACCATGGGACACCTAGTGGCTGCATTTTTGTAGTGGTTGACACCAGGAATACAACAAAAGGAAAACATATTGAAAATCTAGGTAAAGAGCTGCACATACAGACATCACCACTAACTTGTAAGGGCTCATAAGAGATGCTTAAAACAGACTCAACTTTTAACGGTTTTGGCATTGAAGTCAGAAGGTTGCAGGGTCAGGTTCTGGAATGACCAAGTCCTGCCGTGGTGCCAATGAGCAAGGCACCGCCCCTACACTGCCTCCCGGGCGCTGTACATAATACAGTAGCTGCACACTGCTCCTAATACAAGGATGGGTTGAATGCAGAATCCTTGAACAATTCTCCAGCTTGGGATGAATAAAGTATAAACCTATCTATGAGTTTCTACATATTTTTTGATAGGGAAATCCATTCCCTGTGCCTTTAAGTCCTCTAACTTTACAAAAGGGCATTTCCAAATTATTTTGGTACCTCTTTAAATATCCCTTTGTGATATAGTGTGCTCACCACGGTCTGATCAGATTCCACATTGGTCCTTTTGTGGTTCTTGCATGTGATGTTGTGACTATTATTATGTGCATTTGTTCAGTTGGAGCTCACTGACTAATTCTGACAGCGAGCAGTGAGGTTTCCATTCATGAATATCTAATTGAGTTAGTGAATATCCAATATGTGCACACATGTTTCCGTCCTACCTCAGTCCCATTGGCATCTGTTGTCAGTCTTGTTTGTGTGGGCCATGTATACGGTCCACAGTTGTCATTGGCCACCAGCCAGTAGTCCGTAGTGAAGGCAATGAAGAAGCACAATGTCCCCACTACCCCAAATATCCCCCCAGCCAAGGTTGCAGGTCCCACCCTCATAACTCCAGTACAAAAGTCCTTCACTGCTCTTTAACCTCAGCTTTCAGTCCGATTCTCCTCAGCTCCTCTCTGGTGTCCACTCTGCAGCCCTCTGCCCAGACCCTTAAATCTCAAACACAAACAGTCTGCCACTCCCTGGCATACTGGGAGCTGTGGGGGAAAGCAGCACCAGTAACTGAGGAGGTCAGGCAGGGGGACAGGAGTTATTTTAGGGAGCAGTAAGCCTGTCCTCGTCAAATTACCAGTGGGTGTGCTTCACAAGGAAACAAGAAGAGGCAGGATTGGTTTGTGCATGTGCTTATAATGTAGACAGCCAGTATGAGCCAAGGTATTTCTAAGGTAGTTGTTAACCTTTAAGTGCAACTTTGAAAACAAATTAGACAAAAGATGCAAATGACCCACAAACCTCTGACAAAGGTGTTCATGAGGTGAGAGCTTAGAAGGATTTGTTTTAGCTTAAAATGATAAAACCAAGAATTATTCGCTGCATTTTAAAAGTTTTAATGTGAAGGTATCCATGAAAATGCTAAACCTTTTATCAACCTTTAAATCCCACAACTCTATGGATAAATACATATGAGATAATTATCACTTTATGGAGCCATTTTGATCCATTTTAAATGTCTTCTTTGTCACATTCTGCCTTCATGGCTGCTTCTCGCTCTCCAAAACAAAGCTGAGTTGTTTGATCGCGGCTCTCTCCGCAGGGGCTTCATGATGTTCTGGAGAGATCTGCTCCTCTCTGAAAGCTTCAGAGTCCGGATCCACTCGTCCTCTGGTCTGAGCTGAAGCTGCTGGGACTGATGCGTCCAGCAGGACAGGCCTTGGGCTCATGGAGCACACTTCAAAAGAGGAGAGCTGCAGTGTAAGAGAATGCTATAGATGTCAAGGTCAAAGGTCAGGAGGTGGAGTGAGACAAGGGACAATATCATGAGTTTTCTATATTTGAAGCCAGTGTTTCGTTAATGAATACTGACAGCATTAGAGAAGACAAAGGCCTGGGTCAGCAAAACTGTTTATTGATTAGGGCTTAAACATATTGGGAAAATAGGCTATGAATATATTAATATAATGTATAAAGTTATAAATATAACGACAGCGATTTTACTTTGGATAAAGAATTAAAGTGTAATCAGTTCTATTTTTCTGCTGCTTGACAATACTGCCAAAACAACAACTTGTTTGTTGAATTAAAACAAATATTTAAGGAGATTATTTGTACAACATCTTTTTGGAAGAAATTGAAGTGAAATCAAAATAAGGGATGGCTTATTTAAAATTGCTGATTGTACTCCTCTCTTTAGACAAACAAAATAAAAGATTGGCATCTTTAATGTTTTTATTGCTTACATTAATAATGCAATGATGATATCCAAAAAATATATATTATGCAGCCCTAATATGTTAATATATAATATGTTGTAATAATACATCACTTTATTAAAAAAAACTTTCTGTCAGCCATTTACTTGTTTTCCCATTTATAGTTCCCATAGCGGTAACCTAGATTCACACACACACACACACACACACACACACACACACACACACACACACACACACACACACACACACACACACACACACACACACACACACACACACACACACACACACACACACACACACACACACACACACACACACACACACACACACACACACACACACACACACACACACACACACACACACACACAAACATTTGAAACATAAAAACATTCATATCATTGGGACCTTAGTCTGGAACAGAGTACTGAAACCTGAAGGGAAAACATAGCATATTTTTGTCTGATATTTGTTTTTGTAGATTTATATGTAACAAACGTACCTGTGTGGGACCTGCTGAGTCCTGCTCTCCCTCTGCGTGAGCCGTTAAACTCTCCATCCTCCCCCTGTCACAACAGAGCAAAACAGGCAATGAAAGTACACCATAAAAAAACCTGGAGGTTTTAACTAAATCTGTCTGTTGAATTAAATGGGCCTTAATGGAGCGTATTGATAATTTTCCTCGAGTAAAATGGTTTTCATGAATAATGGATACATGTCACTGTCTTTCTTTAATCTTTCTTTCTCAAGTGATTCATAAAGAAATACAATAGCAAACAATATGTAGTTGGCTTTAAAGGATCTCTGTAAACTATTCTGGGACATTAGTAAGGATTCAATCATTTATGTTTTTCAATTGACTACATCTTACGTGACTTTTGAATGGTGATAGTAACTTGATTTGCTGAAATGTTCACTTGCTTTAAGAAAAATTATATTTGTGTTTTCATGGATACAGTACCTGAGTGTTGTACGTGCATCTTTCTCCCAGACTCTGGTGTCTGTGGAGAGGCTTCCTCGCTCGACCCATGGTGGCGTCCTGGTGCAAAGTGTGTCTGCTGTAGGCCGGTCTCTGCTGGAGGGACCACACAAGCACACACCAACAGCAGATGAATAGCACATACCTATAGTGCATGTTCAGTTAATTCTTCATCGAACCAAAGCTGTGAATTTACCATGTTATTGAAGTGTTGAAGGTTTCTTGAGAGAATACGCCGGATGCTCTCCACCTCCTCGGGCAAGAGGGGGCGGCTGTGGGAGCGGTGGTCCACTCTAAAAGGGAGCAGTGATTATTAAGATCCATTTAGCCAAAAACTGTGTTGAGATAACCGATATTTCATCAATGTTCAGTGCCATGAAGTAAGAATGTGCCATGAAGTAAGAAAAAAGCTATGGTGGAAATTATGTTAACGTTCACTTTCAAACTGCTTTTCGTCTTTTTGTTTACTTTTACAGAGTTGTGTTCTCTGTATTTTATATTTCTATGTTATTTGTAATAATGTGTAACGTTGCTGCCTTCTTGGCCAGGTCAGCATTGTAAATGAGATCATGGTTTTGACTCTTCTCAGTTTTTATGCCCCCACTCTTTAATGAAATCCCTAAGATTAAGGGATCCCTAAGCCTTATACAAGAGACTCTGACATAAAGTAAAAACATGTTTTCTCACACTGGCGGGGGGGCCTCCTCATCTCCCCTCTGCTCCCTTCTCTCCAGCTCCTGGTAAACTCTGAGGATGCTGGAGTGGGCCTGGTGATCGTCACGGATCAGGAAACGACGAAGATACTTCTTATTGAACTGCTCAAACCTCACAAACACACATAAAGTACATGTCAGTCGTCACTTGACATTATTAGTTGTCCTTTCAGTAGGAAATGGTCAGGAACTTTTGCATAAGGTATTTGCTGCCACCTATTGACCATACCAGGTCTTCAATAATATAACTTTAGGAGAAACACCTGCCACACATAAACTGTAAAGTCAATGTAAAACAAGAAAAACGAACTTGTCTTTCCAGTAGTGCTGCCCCCAGTAACCAACCACATCCTCTATTCCTGCCAGAAGGTGGTCAATGAGCTGAAAGGACACAATCATTTAAAGTTCATTCATTTACATTTTGCCTATTACGTAATTGTTCATTGATTATTTTAAAGTAGGTTTTCATTCATGCATGCTGCATATCTATTAAGAAAGTATTGTCAAAGGTTCTGAAATATAACTATCTATGCGTATCTATCATTATTTTTGGTGTTCACAGATAAAGGGGCGCATTCTTTTTTACTAAAAATATGAATCAACTGTAGTTCATTGTTGTTGCACCTTTACTTAGAACATGGATAAATGTTCACTATACGATGACACTAAACAATCATGCTTTATTTAATTAGGTAGTTAATATGCTTTGATATCAACATTGTCTGACAGCATGATTCTCAAAGCAAGAAAAGTATTACAGTGAAGGTCTGAAGCTAATTGGTGCACACTTTTAAATGTAATTATAACTAATTGTTACAATTACTTACACTGTAGTTTGTAATTATCTGGATTTTATGCAGACCTATTTGCGTGCGAAGGAAAAAATACCAAATCATTATTTTGGTGCAACCTTTAAAAGTGTATACTGTCTACCTTGCAGACAATGCTGAAGGCCCACCATATTGCCATAGATGATGTAATTCCTCACCCTGCTGTGGATCTCCTCACTGACTGTATTTAGACCTCTCTTCTTCCTCTTCACATCCAGCAACTCCACTAGAGGTTTAATAGTCATCCCCTGTAAAGCAGACAAAACCAAACTCAACAAATATACAAAAAAGTACTCAATGTAACCAAAAAGAAAAAGAAAAAAATAACCATGTTTTTTCTGAAGTGACATAGTTCTCACACCTGTACAAAGACAGTGAAGAGGATGACCACGATGGTAGTTGTGATGAAGAGTCTCTTCTTTGGGAAGTCATCGATCAGGAAGACGAGAGAGAAGCAGATCGCCCCTCTCATGCCTCCATAGGCAATGATGAACTGATCTCTAAATGTCACAGTGTTCCTCCGGAGCTTGTTCACCACAGCGGTCAGCAGGAGAACACCTTCAGAGGAAATGAAATGTGTCGGTTCTTTATTTTGACAACTGTTTATCAAGCTTTGGCGAGAAACAGCACATACAAAGTCAAATATTTTTAAAGCTACCTGAGGCCCTCCAGACGAGGCAGAGCAGCAGCGTGGAGCAGACAAAGGGCCAGCTCCACATGTGGACATCCTGTATTGTGGACACGCCGAGGAAGATGAAGATGAGGGTCTCACTCACACTGCTCCACATCTTCAGGAAGTACTGGATGCTGGTGTTGCTGCGCTCGGACACATTAGCCTCCACATACTGCTTCATGGTCACAGCGCAGGTCACAATGCTGCAGAAGGGGAAAACAATGTAAAACATAATCAGAATTACCAAGCACCCATTTGGCTCAGTGCGTTGTTTATATACACTGGTAAGCTGTGGAAGGCACAAAATTGTTGGGAGAATGGGTCAAAATGACTTTGGTCTTTTACCCAGAATATCGATGTTTGTATCCCGTAGCGTAGAATAACCAAAAGTCAACATGAAAACATATCTTGAGTAGGTGAGCAAACTAATGTTTCATAAGTACTTAACTCAGCCAATGTGGATCACTTTACTTACGTATTTTATTTAGGTAACGTCACAAATAGAACCTTAACCCTCAACCTAACCCTTATAACCAAAACTTGATCTTTTTTAAACCTTACCAAGTAGTTTTGTTTCAATTCACATTGTTAACCAACTGTTTGAAATTACAACCCTTTCACAAGTTACGGGAAGATGAAGTTTGCCATTTTAGTTGCTGATAACATGTTAACTCTCAATGAATATAAGAAAGCACTGCGTAAAGCGAGAGCAGCTTACTACTCTTCATTAATAGATGAGAATAAGAATAATGCAAGATTTCTTTTCAGCACTGTAGCCAGGCTGACAGAGAGCCACAGCTCGACTGAGCCTTCTATTCCCATAGCACTCAGTAGTAATGATTTTATGTGCTTTTTTAACGATAAAATTGTTACTCTTAGAAACAAAATCAATGACCTCTTGCCTTTGACCAGAATAGTATTATCAACAGCTCCCGGAAACGTAAGTTCTAATATTACACTAGATAGTAAACTAGAATGCTTTTCAGCCATAAACCTTGAACAATTAAATTCAATGATTCTCTCTTCTAAACCATCAACGTGTATCTTAGACCCGATTCCAACTAAGCTGTTAAAAGAAGTTTTTCCATTAATTAGCACTTCTTTATTAAATATTATGAATATTTCTTTATTACCAGGCTATGTTCCACAATCATTCAACGTAGCAGTGATAAAACCGCTTCTTAAAAAGCACAACCTCGATCCAGAGGTTTTAGCCAACTATAGACCTATTTCTAATCTTCCGTTCCTCTCAAAAATTCTTGAGAAAGCAGTCGCAAAACAGCTGTATGATTACTTAAAAAACTATGATTTATTTGAAGATTTTCAGTCTGGCTTTAGAACACATCATAGCACAGAGACAGCTCTGGTTAAAGTCACAAATGACATTCTAATAGCCTCAGACAAGGGACTTGTCTCTATTCTTGTCTTGCTCGATCTTAGTGCTGCATTTGATACTATCGACCATGATATCCTATTGCAAAGACTAGAGCACTTAGTTGGCATACAGGGAACTGCTTTAGGCTGGTTTAGGTCCTATCTATCTGAACGCTCTCAGTTTGTACGTGTCAACAATGAATCTTCCATGCAAACCAAAGTTAGCCATGGAGTGCCACAGGGCTCAGTGCTTGGACCTATTTTGTTCACACTATATATGCTTCCGTTAGGCAATATTATAAGGAATCATTCTGTAAACTTTCATTGTTATGCGGATGATACTCAACTATATTTATCAATCAAGCCTGATGAAATTAATCATCTAAATAAAATTCAAGACTGCCTCAAGGACTTAAAAACGTGGATGACCTTACATTTTTTGATGTTAAACACGACCAAAACTGAAGTTATTGTACTTGGCCCGAAGAATCTACGAAACAAATTATCTAAAGATATACTAACTATGGATGGCATTAATTTGGCCTCCAGTGAGACTGTAAGGAATCTTGGTGTTATATTTGATCAGGATTTATCCTTTAACACCCACATAAAATCAATTTCAAGGACCGCCTACTTCCATCTACGTAACATTGCAAAAATCAGGCATATCTTGCCTCAAAACGATGCAGAGAAACTAGTCCATGCATTTGTTACTTCAAGGCTGGATTATTGTAACTCCTTATTATCAGGGTGTACCAAGAACAAGAAGTCAGTCAAGTCGCTTCAGCTGATTCAAAATGCTGCAGCTCGTGTACTAACCAGAGTTAGGAAAAGGGACCACATTACTCCTGTTCTGGCTGCCTTACACTGGCTCCCTATAGAACACAGGATAGAATTTAAAATTCTTCTTCTCGCCTACAAAGCCCTTAATGGGCAGGCGCCATCTTACCTTAAAGAGCCTGTGACACGAACCCAACAACTGTTGTGCAATGAAATAGTGGGCTACTAGTAATCTCGAACCGTCAGTTTAAAAAAGAAAAAGCGATACCGTTCCGATAAATATCAATAATTTCGAACATCGCGGGAAAATTCCTTCGACTCATTTTGAGGTTTTGGGGGAAGCCGGAAGTGACGTCAATGCGGGAACGCTTCACTGTGCGGCGAGAGAGCCAAACACGGACAAAGTGTGTTGTCATGCGTAGAAATGGTGAATTACTGAGTTTAGGCACGTTAATAACGTTTTAATGAAGTTGACTACAGTATACTCATATTTGTCAGTGCTTTCATGTCAATTCGGCGAACAAAAACATAAATGATCGTGGTGAAGATGATGATTAAATTAGGATTAAAAATCGGTAGTGAGAGCTGCTGAATTTCCTCCCGTCGGATGTGATATAAAAACAAATTGATTATTTTTGTAAACTCAAGTGGATGAAACTACATTTATTAGTGCTTTCATGTCAATTCGGCGAACATATGATACATTAAATGATCGTGAGGCTGATGATTTAAAAATATTTTGTTTGAGCCGGTCTGCATTTCCTGATGAGAAAACAAACCTTAGCTTTTTGTAGTTGCAGTCAGTGGTGTAGTGGGCGTTGGACGCGGGGGTACGCCGTACCCCCACTTATTTGAAGCATGATTTCTTTTTTTAATAGTCTAATACCTCTAAAATCATTGCCAGTGTTATCAGTTGCAAGTGTGTGTTTGTTGTAATAATGACGAAAACATAATAGGCAGATTTCACAGTAATTATAAGAGAAACGTAGCTCAAGCATTTATGCAACTTGATTTGAAGCGTGTGTGTGTGAGGGGCAGAACTGTGTGTGTAGGGTGACCAGGTGTCCCGCACTGTGCGGGACTGCACACACAGCATTTTTATTATTTGTCCCGCGTCCCACACATTGAGACTATGTCACGCATTTGAGTGATAGTCGCGCAGAAAGGCCGGATCGGTTCGCTGACAGCCGGCACCGCCCTTTATTATTATATTGTCTAAACGGCATCATGTAAGTTGCGCTGACAGGCGACACAGAGGTCCCCAAGCCCCCTGCCCCCTCCTCCCCCGTTGACAGTTCACGAGCGCGTCCATAGTGTCTCCCGTCCACCCACCACCCCGTCCACCCAGTAAAAACATCCCCACTACACCACTGGTTGTAGTAGTAGGCCTACACCAACATGGATTAAACGTGTGTTTTTTTTACCACAATGTTGGGGAAATTAATGGATAAAATGCACGGATTATTATTATTATTATTATTATTATTATTATTATTATTATTCCCACCCCGATGGGACACTAGGTCCACCGTTTCCCCGCAGCGAGGCTCCCCCCGTTGACAGTTTACGTGGGCTGGGCTGGGTGCAGTGGCGGACTGGCCATCGGGACGAATCCCGATGGGCCGGTACCGAAGTGGGCCGGTCGGATAAGTCACTAGCACATCCCCCACTCCCCCCGTTGACAATTTACTAGTGGTACCGAAGTGGGCCGGTCGAGAGTCCCGGGCTGATTTGTAGTCCCAGTCCACCACTGGCTACATGACCGTATGATCGCACATATTGACGCACCTAATTCCTAAACTTCTAACAGATACAAAATACACCGATCCTTCAGCCTCATATGAGCTCTCAGACACGTTCAAAATTAAACTGTCATCGCTGTCTGAGCTTGCTGCTGTGTGCGCCATCGTGCGTTTACATGCAGATGCTGGGATCCTGAACGGTGCAGCTGGAGCGCTGTGCCCGCATTGACGTCACCCATAATTTGGCGGGACTTGAAGAATCCCCGAGAAGATCCAGGAAATGGTCAACATTGAAGGGCAGATTAATGGTTATCAAAGTACAAATATCCAAAATCAGTTCAGTAACGGTTTTTAAGGGGACAATATTTACTCAAATTGATGGGTTTGGATGATGGGGGAAAATCGTGTCACAGGCTCTTTAAAGAACTCATTATACCCTACTGTCCTACTAGGGCATTGCGTTCCAAGAATTTAGGGTTGTTGGCTGTTCCTAGAGTCTCTAAAAGTACAGTGGGAGCCAGAGCCTTTTCTTATCAAGCTCCACTTTTGTGGAATCAGCTTCCAGTTTGTGTTTGGGCGGCAGACACCCTATCCGTTTTTAAGAGTGCGCTTAAGACCTTCCTTTTTGATAAAGCTTATAGTTAGGGCTGATTAGATTCAGCCCCTAGTTTTGCTGATATAGGCTTAGTTTGTCGGGGGACATCTTACTTCTTCCTTCTCTCTGTCTATACCTGTGTACTCTCATGTTCCGATTAACCCAGCTTCCCCAAATGTCTTTCTTTTTGGTGTCTATATATGCCGGGATCCGGAGTCATGAATGATCCTGCGGTCCTGTGTCCTGGATCTTGAGTCGTGGCTGTGGTCCTGGATAATAAGTCCTGGATGGATATCCTCGTGGATTCATCTTCCTGTTATACACACGTGTAATAGATATAAGTCATGGTTGATGACCTTCCGGGTCTGTCCAGCAGAGGGCGCGTGTTGCTTGCCGCGGGTGCATAATACATAAGACTTGAAGCAAGCTAACATCGTCTCTGTTTCCTTTGTCTTATATTTTCCCCATATTAGGTGAGTTCATCCGTGAGAAACGTTATATATGTAGACTGACTGTGTATAATATTAATGTGAATAGTGATAGTTGTTAGAGGTATTTTTGGAGGGTTTCTCTAGGTTCTGTAATTGTTGTAGCTGTGTATGCTAGCTTTGCGAGCGCCGTTAGCTATGCTAGCACAGCTAGCTATGATAGTGTAGTTTAGCTCCAAGAAGGGGAGTTTGGGTGTTAATTTGGATATGTATGTTTGTACTGTGCATTTAAAAAGTGACATTTTGTGTGTTAAATTGGATGTATGTTTGCAGTACGCGCATTGTTAGTGGTTGTTTTATATCAAGAATCCATGTTCTGTATTATACAGCGTGCTATGTGTACCATGTTGTTGGCGGGCATAATACATAAGACTTGAAGCAAGCTAACATCGTCTCTGTTTCCTTTGTCTTATATTTTCCCCATATTAGGGGCATAACATTTGGAGGCGCTGCTGGGAGATTTGATTTGAGGACCATCCCTGAGTTGTTAGTGGAATCCTCTGATCAATCATCCCCTTAAACAACCCAGTCATCGGAGAAAGGAGCTTGGAAAGGCAGTCGAGGTCGTTTTCAGACAACGTTGGTAACCTGCATCCTGAAGTGTGAAAAGTCACCACTAGGGAGCAGCAAAAAAACCTAATTAAGTAAGATAAACCCTCATTTGCTGTTTCTGCCCACTTCTCTGATACAATGGAGGCTGAATTGGAGAAGCTGCAGCTGGACATTACAGGTGCATTGTATACACTGACTGTAGAACAACTGATTAAAGTGTGCAATGAACTGGAGATTTCAGGACCGGATAATGTGCATGTGACTGGTAAATCTCGCAGTCAATTAATTTCTCATGTCACAGAGCATAATGAACGTGAAGAAATGGCCGAGCTAGAGGATGAAGGCATGTCCGAACTTCTTAATGTGCAGGATATCATAGACAAAGCCAAAATTACAACAAATGTACATGACAGTGTCAAAAGGGAAGATCTCCAGAAGGAGGTAGAGGCACTAAGGTTGTCATTACAAGAAAAAGAAAATGCAATGCATGACCTAATGAACACAAGCATGAACCACCCTACCGGGTTCAGCCCCCCAGAAAGAAATCTGGCCCAAGTACTCCCCAGTAGTTCTATGTGGCGCAAAGATCTTAAGATCGCAGGCCAAATAGGCGAGCCAGGACAAAAGGATAGGCTCACATTTTCTAGTCTGGCCAGACAAATTGAAAATGGCTTTAGTAAGGGCTACCCAGAGTCAGAGATCATTGATGCTGTAATCCGTGCCATCACACCAGGCCTGCAGTTACGGAGTTACCTTGAAGGGAAGGAAAACCTTACACTGCCTGCCCTTCACCGAATTCTCAGGTCTCATTACCAGGAGAAAGGTGCCACAGAGTTATACAAACAACTCACCTCTGAGGTTCAGAGTAGTAAAGAAACGCCTCAAAACTTCCTGATTAGAACTATGGACATGAGACAGAAAATCCTGTTTGCTTCTCAAGAAGCCGAGTCAAACCTAAAATATGACCCAGCACTAGTCCAGAGTCTCTTCATGCATACTGTCCTGACTGGTCTACAGAATGACAATATTAAAAGTGACCTGCAGCCTCTCCTCATGCAGATAAGTACTTCGGATGAGCTGCTGCTGGAGAAAGTGAACATTGCGTACACCAATGAAAAAGAGAGACAGGATAAAAAGAAACTTGCTGCCCCATCACGAGTAACAAATGTGAATACAGTCAAGTCCACTGAAGTTCCGGTGGAAATGAAAAGCACCAGCCAGCAAAACACAGTTACTCTGCCCACTGATCTGCTGTCAGAAATCAAAGGAATGCGCTCTGACATGGTGCTGTTGCAAGCCCTGAGAGCTGAGGTCTCCCAAATCAGAGAAACGATCCAAACGGCCACATCTGCACCCCCACAGCATCCCTCACCAAGCAGAGAACCAGCTAATATTTCCGCCCCTTATCCTGTGTTTTCACCCCAACAACCCTCTCCCTATAGGGCTGAATTCAATGCCAACAGCGTGTACCACCAGCAGCCACCAGCAGCAGTGCAGGAGTACCGACCGGCATTCCACCCGGCACGAGTAAGAGAAACGGCTCAGTTTCAACAAGGGTATGCACCGCAGCGATACTACCCAGCACCACGCCCCCGACCTAGGTGTGTTTCCTGTACTCATGCAGGCGAAGAGTACTGTCAGCATTGCTTTAGGTGTGGAAGTAGTGAACATTTCAGAGCAGGTTGTAAGGCACAGAGGGTAGAGGGACCCACTAGGCGGAGCCCTTTAAACTAAGAGGGGTTGCTCCCATGGGACATGCAGCAACCGGCCACACAGATAAGTCCCAATCTTGTGCAAATTGCAATGAAGAGAAAAAGAGTAGGGAACTACAATACTGTTCAACTTGCAAAATTACACTGTATTGTTCTAAAGAATGTCAGGAGAACCATTGGCCTGCACACAAAAGGCATTGTAAGACATACACATGTTCAGGTATTAAGAAAGCGACACAGTCACATGACAAATCCAAGCACAAACAAAATATTGCAAAAGAAAAAACAGCTACTGTGAGAGAGTTAGTAGGGAAAAAGTGCCTCATCAGGTGTTTCCTACACGAACAGAAAACTCAGGCCCTCTGGGATACAGGCTCACAAATGTGTGCTATAGATGAGGTATGGAAAGAAAGCCATCTAACTGATGTACCGCTAAGAGATGTAGCAGAGCTAATTGACCCTATAGACTCTTTACAAATTGAAGCGGCCAATGGTACAGAAATGCCATATGTTGGTTGGCTTGAAGTGTCCTTTAAACTTACTGCAAGTGATACCGAGTTGCTAATACCCATGCTAGTGCTAAAAGGTAACCAACAGCAGTGTCCCATTATTGGCTTTAATGTCATTGAGCACCTTGTGATAGCCAGTCAGCCAGGCCAGAAAAGACATGGGGATAAAGAGAAGCTTGTACAGGCAGTAAAAATGGCCTTTCCTCATCTTCGAAAAAACAAAGCAAAAGCCTTTATTAATGCTGTGAGTGTAGGACAGACATGTGACTATAACGTAAGAACAGCAAATGAGAGAGTTAGTGTGCCTAAACGTAACTCCATTCAACTCAAGTGTCGAGTACAGGCTCCATTTTTCAAAGAGGATAAAACTCTGGTTTTTGAGCCAAATGAGAACCCACAATGGCCTGAAGGATTAGAGTTTTGTGATACTCTTGTGTCCGTGAAGGCAGATACAGTCCCAAGAATTATTGTTAGTGTGCAAAACACAACAAATCATGACATTACGATGGCAGCAAGAACTATTATTGGAACTGTACAGTCAGTCAGATCAGTATATCCTGCAAACATATTTAAAACAGACCAAAAACCTGCTGCATCAATCCACCATGTCAACGCCCAGATCTCCAGTGAAAGCCCCCCTGTGCATGAGCAGTGGGATCCTCCTGTGGATTTGACTCACCTTGATGAACACCAGAGACAAATAGTCAGTCAGATGCTAAGAGAAGAATCAGACTCATTTTCCAAGTCTGATGACGACATAGGCTGTGTGGAAAACTTGCAAATGAAGATTTCACTACAAGATTCTGAGCCAGTGTCAAGAGCCTACCGCTCTGTTCCAAAACCCTTATACAAGGAGATGAAAGATTACTTACTGGACTTGATAGCACAAGGGTGGGTTGAAAAGTCCATGTCTTCCTACTCCTCTCCAATCGTCTGCGTAAGAAAAAAGGACGGAACTCTACGTTTATGTATTGACTACAGGGAGCTCAACAGGAAAACCCACTCAGATCGCCATCCCATCCCCAGAGTACAGGACATTATGGATAACCTGGGAGGAAACACACTCTTTTCACTGCTGGACCAGGGTAAGGCATACCACCAGGGTTTCATGGCCAAAGACAGTAGACACCTAACAGCCTTTGTGACCCCCTGGGGCCTTTATGAGTGGGTACGAATCCCTTTTGGACTCATGAATGCCCCTGCAGCATTCCAGCGCTGCATGGAAGAGTGCTTGGAGGGCTTAAGGGATGAAATATGTGTGCCATATCTTGATGATGTTCTTGTGTTTAGCAGGACATTTGAGGATCATATCAATGCTGTTAGAAGGGTGCTGCAACGGCTGAGGGAGCATGGGATAAAACTAAAGCCCAGAAAGTGTGACCTGTTTAAAACACAAGTACGTTACCTTGGAAGAATTGTGTCTGCTGAGGGAAATAGAGTGGACCCTGCCGATACTGCTGCAGTAACGGCCCTGAAAAACAAACACCCAGGAACTATCGGTGAGTTAAGAGCAATAATGGGACTATTAAGTTATTACAGGCAGTATATCAAAGATTTTTCACGTATTGCCTGTCCCTTGTATGACCTGCTTAAAGCACCTACAGAAACTGAAATGCTGAAAAAAAACGAAAACAAAAAGAAACAGTAGAGGAGTTTCATCCAACACACCCATCAAATGGACTGACATGCATCAGTTAATATTGGAACAGTTGATAGACTGTCTCTCGCAGCCTCCTGTTCTAGGTTTCCCAGAGTTTTCACAGCCATTTGTCCTCCATACCGATGCTTCCAACCAGGGATTGGGGGCAGTATTGTACCAAAAGCAAAATGGAAAGCTTCGTGTGATTTCTTATGGTTCACGTACTTTAACAACAGCAGAGAAAAATTACAATCTACACTCAGGCAAATTAGAGTTTCTTGCCCTCAAATGGGCAATCACAGAAAAATTCCGTGATTACCTATACTATGCACCATTCTTCACCGTCTACAGTGACAATAACCCACTTACATATGTACTGTCCACTGCCAAACTGAATGCAACAGGTTGTCGATGGGTAGCAGAACTGGCAGACTTCCATTTCATAATTAAATACCGTCCTGGTAAGGAAAACATTGATGCTGACAGTCTGTCCAGAATGCCTTTGGACGTGGAAGTATTCATGGATGAGTGTACAGAGGAAATGTCATATGATGTGATTGGAGCAGCTACACAAGCAGTGGAGAACCAGGATGAATCCAGTGTGTCATGGTCCATGGGTGTCTCATTAAGTTGTGCAACATTAACTGTAGACGCATCCATCATTCCATTGACAATAGGACAGATCAAACATGACCAAAGAAATGATCCCAATGTTGGAGCAGTGATTCAGTACAAGCTGGCAGAAAAGAAGCCATCAGGCTCAGAACTCAAACAACTCAGTTCACAAATCTTATGTCTGCTAAGAGAGTGGGACAAGTTGGAGATGAATGAGAGTGGAGTGTTGTACAGGAAAACTTCAAACAGAACACAGCTTGTGCTTCCAGAAAAGCACAAAAGTACAGTATTAAAGGAGCTCCATGATGAAATGGGCCATCAAGGTGCAGACAGGACTACATCTTTGGTACGGGACCGGTTTTACTGGCCCTACATGCAACGAGAAATCGAAGATTATGTCATGAGGAGATGTGTGTGCCTCAAGCACAAGAAACCAAGCCGTCAGACAAGAGCGCCACTGACGAACATTGTCACCACTCAACCGTTTGAGCTTGTCTCAATTGATTTCTTGCACCTTGACAAATGTAAGGGTGGTTATGAATATATTCTTGTAATTGTTGACCACTTTACACGTTTTGCCCAGGCCTACGCCACGACTTCCAAATCAGGAAAAACAGTTGCAGAAAAAATCTTTAACGACTATGTGCTGAGATTCGGCTTTCCGACAAGAATACACCATGATCAGGGTGGTGAATTTGAAAACCAATTGTTCACACAATTGAAAAAGTACTGTGGAGTTGCTGGGTCGAGAACCACTCCCTACCACCCACAAGGAAACGGACAGGTCGAGCGGTTTAACCGAACATTACTCCAGATGTTAAAGACCCTCACAGAGAGACAAAAGACTAACTGGAAAGACTCACTAAATAAACTGATTTACTCCTACAACTGTACTCGTAGTGATGTAACAGGTTCCTCACCCTTCAACCTGTTGTACGGACGCTCTCCACGGTTGCCAGTTGATATGCTGTTCGACTTGACCGTGGAGCAAGGGGACAGTAATCATCATCGTTACATGGAAAAGTGGAGGCAGGGCATGGAGGAGGCATACGAGATCACAAGAGAAAATGCTCACAAAGCTGCTATGAGAAGCAAGACACATTATGGCAGTAAGGTGAGAAGCTCAGTATTACAGCCTGGTGATCGTGTATTAATCAGGAACATGACACCTCGCGGTGGTCCTGGCAAACTGAGAAATCACTGGGAAGATGCTATTCACACAGTTGTGCGTCAAGTGAGTCAAGATATCCCTGTTTATGAACTCAGACCTGAGAGAGGGACAGGGAGATCAAGGGTTTTACATCGTAATCTTCTCCTCCCATGTGACAACCTGCCGCTGGAAACTCAAGTACAGCCACGTGCAAAGAGAAAGAGTGTGGAGAGAAATGAGGAAGCGGAGCAAACAGGGGAGGAGGAAGAGGATGATGAGTATTATCTAGCACCACTTAAGCAGCAATCAAATCCATGCCCACCTGAGACAGTGAATCCTGCGTGCACTAGTACACCTGTGGAGCTTGAATGCATACACTCTGAGGAAAACCTGTCAGCTGAGCCAGAGAAAGAACAAGAAATGGCACACGAAGTTGGGTACTTGCCGGAGGGGGAGGACAGCTACGTTGAGGACAGCTATGTTGAGGATCTACCTGTGGAGAATGACAGCTACGTTGAAAACAGCTGCGTTGAGGATCTACCTGTGGAGAATGACAGCTACGTTGAGGATCTACCTGTGGAGAATGCTGTCCCATCACCTGCTCAAAGTGACCCCAGTAGTAAGGAGCTTCAAGGGCATCGACGACAATGCAGACGACCAAAGGTCTTCACATATGATAGGCTTGGCTCACCAGCCTGCTACAACATAAAAGCACCACCTCTGCATACAAACTTAAAGGTGCCATGGACACACACTGTACCGCCATACCACTTTCAGCAGTACTATGGATATGAGGGTAGTGACATTGCACACCATTGAACTGAGTAAATGCACATACATTACACTCAAAGAACACATAAAAAGGAAAATGGACGGCAGAGGTCACATTCAAAGTGATTGTTGACATGAGATACATTTATGGGCTGTGTTTTCACACAATATATCATTACATGACACTGTTACAGTCAATCATATCTCACTCACCTGTTTTAAAGGAGTGTAGTTCACTTGGACATGCTGCACAGGCAGAACTGTTAACAAGGTAGCAACGGACTATGTTGAAACTATGTGTGACAAAGGAGGTCAAAAACAAATGTATGAAAAGAGTTCCAGACTGTAACATTGCACTTTATAGGTAAATGTACTAAACATGTTTAGCCTGAAATAATGCATATTCGAGACCGTTTCTTCTGGCCACATATGCAGCAAGAAGTAGAGCACTCACACACACAACATACATTCAGGGACTGTAAAAAACAAAAACAAACGGAGAGCTTGTGAACATATGTTTGTCATACAATGATGGACTTTCTACTAAGCCAAGGGCTTAAATGTGTAAATTGAGTGTGTGCACTTTTGCCAGACTGAACAGTGAGCGTGGTATGTGTTTAATAAATGTTATAGATGTTGCTGACATGTAGGCATAATATTGTGGATTAGAATGTCGGGACGACATCTGTTTTGAAGGGGAGTGTGTAATAGATATAAGTCATGGTTGATGACCTTCCGGGTCTGTCCAGCAGAGGGCGCGTGTTGCTTGCCGCGGGTGCATAATACATAAGACTTGAAGCAAGCTAACATCGTCTCTGTTTCCTTTGTCTTATATTTTCCCCATATTAGGTGAGTTCATCCGTGAGAAACGTTATATATGTAGACTGACTGTGTATAATATTAATGTGAATAGGGATAGTTGTTAGAGGTATTTTTGGAGGGTTTCTCTAGGTTCTGTAATTGTTGTAGCTGTGTATGCTAGCTTTGCGAGCGCCGTTAGCTATGCTAGCACAGCTAGCTATGATAGTGTAGTTTAGCTCCAAGAAGGGGAGTTTGGGTGTTAATTTGGATATGTATGTTTGTACTGTGCATTTAAAAAGTGACATTTTGTGTGTTAAATTGGATGTATGTTTGCAGTACGCGCATTGTTAGTGGTTGTTTTATATCAAGAATCCATGTTCTGTATTATACAGCGTGCTATGTGTACCATGTTGTTGGCGGGCATAATACATAAGACTTGAAGCAAGCTAACATCGTCTCTGTTTCCTTTGTCTTATATTTTCCCCATATTAGGGGCATAACACATGCATTTCCAAACATTTGGACTACCTATGTTGCAAATGTATTATCTTTTCAATTTACACACGGCATCTATTGCACGTCTATCCGTCCTGGGAGAGGGATCCCTCCTCTGTTGCTCTCCCTGAGGTTTCTCCCATTTTTCCCTTTAAACTGTGGGTTTTCTCTGGAAGTTTTTCCTTGTACGATGTGAGGGTCTAAGGACAGAGGGTGTCGTATTGTCATACTGATATTCTGTACAAACTGTGAAGTCCACTGAGACAAATGTAACATTTGTGATATTGGGCTATATAAATAAACATTGATTGATTGATTGATTAACTGGTGACAAAAGGTTAATACTTGGCAGCACTCACGCCATGATTCCAGAGAGGTGAAGCATCTCCGAGGTCAGGTAGGACAAATATGAGTAGAGGAAAACAAAGAGCGGGGCGATGACCTGGGCTCTGGAGGTGAACCGTGAGGTGAGGGCTGCCAGCAAGCCGAAGAAGAGGCCTACGAACAGTCCACCCAGGCCCACCAATAAAACCCTGCACCCCCCCAGAAACACATCCACCCCAGACACTGCCGGCAGACGTAGGAAGGATTCAAACAGCTTGTAGAGCACCTGATAGGAAGAGACATGTTTTACTTTACAGAATAAGATATGTTTTGAGACCACCTGGTGACCACTCCTGCCCTCACCACAGTAACAGCGTCGTTGAGCAGCGACTCTCCGAACACCAAGATGTGAAGCTGTTCGTTAACATGCATCTCGTGGAAGACAGAGAGCACGGCCACGGGGTCGACGGCAGCAATCAGAGAGCCGAACAGCAGACAGTGGAGCAGAGACACGTCGCCCAGAGAGCTCTGGGCCAGCAGACACACACCGTACAGAGACAGGCCGATGCCCAACACGTTCCAGAGGGTTCCCAGAACCGCATACCTGGAGACACATCAGCAGCTTTACAGGAAACAGGAACGATACTGCTTGGCAAACTCAAAACAATGATGAGACAAAGAAAAACACTCCTGAGCTGAAACTTCTGGGCGAAAGTAGCTCAGTTTGTAGGGACTGGTCTTGAGAACTGGAGGGTTGTTGGTGCAAGTCCCAGAAACACGAACAAGTACCGGGTGTGGAATGGTACTTTGAGATGTGCCAGTTTTGCTCCTGGGCACTGTACATTGTTTGATAATTAAAGAGTAATTCATTCCATTCTTCCATTTCCTATTCTCACTATTACTACATTTCCATTGAATGGTACGGCACGACTCAACTGAACTGAACTTTCTTTGGTTTTCTATTAGCAATAGTAGTGGCCCCAAAAGCAATAGTACGACCTCTTTAGAGGCTCCCAGAGAGTTTAGGAAATACTTAAGGTTGGTGTTGAAACACTGCAGACCACTGAATGGTCAGAGAGAATCATCAGTAGCGTGAAGACTACATGCTCAAACCCACAGATCTTTTGACAAGCTAATGTCAATAGCGACCACAATTTTCTTAAAGTCAAATCCAGCTAAATGTCAACGTAAGTAAAATTAGTCATACACACTGTACTCTCCTCTTCTCTACTCGACTTCCATCATTGGATATGTTGCTATGGTATTTATAGGTGCAAAATACTGTGTAATGCCTTGTTATCAAGAAGTATTGCTAACAACAGCTAACAGTAGCTAACTTTGCTAGAATTTGAGTCACAAACTTTTCTCATTTGCACTCGAATGCTTTCAACTTGGTTGTGAGGTAGGCCCTAGCTTCAACTTTCTTCTTCTGAAGTGTACAATCCAATTTTTTATTTTAACGTCTACACCCATTTTGGGGCAATTTACCCAATTATCTTTGAAAATCCTCAAATTTCTCTACTCCATAATGTGTTAACAAGTGTTTTACATATTTCAAACAAAGAACAACAACCATACTCACAAACATAAACAAATTGAAAACATTGACCGTGTACCAACCAGAGGATGGTGCCAAGATTCTCAAAGAACATCCTCCCTGGCAGGAAGTATCCTGCGTCTAACACAATTGGCGGGAGCAGAAAGAGGAAGAAAGCATCAGCGCTGAGGGTTGGGGGGGCAGAGTGGCGAACGCCATAGATCACTCCTCCAACCAGAAGGCCCACCATGATGAGGAGACAGCTCTCTGGGACCACTGCTGGGACCCGACCTGACCAGTGGAAACCTGGAGGTTAGAGACCGAGAAGGTAAAAGGATGTCATGCTAGTTGGTTTCAACCATATTGTGGATTTTGGAGCTGCAATAATTGTTCTTTCATTACTCTGACTGAAAGCACAAACGTCCAGCTACACCAAAAACTATTAAACATTATATAATTAGCGCACACAGCAAGATAATAATGGGATGCTAGTATCTCCTAAATATGAAGACAATATATTTAATTGTAGAAAGACATTTTTGAATAGGGATACTTTTCAGAGTTATTGTCAGAAAATCCTTAATTTCAATTAAAAAAACACATGACAGTATGAGTATTTCCTTTGTACCTTTATATTATAAAAATAAGAGATTTAAACAATGATTATGATATTGGCCAACCACTCGGATTACTCAAAAGGTAGTTGATGGAAACTTAAATATTACTGTTGCTGCATTCCATTATTTATTTATTTACTTTTAAAAAGTTTGATAATCATAAGTAGTGAATGTTGTTGTGATATTTGCACTGCCTCGTTTAACTTCATCCCACCACCCTTAAAGCTTCTCTTGGCTTTTCACAGACTGTATTAGCTGAAGAGCAATTGAAGCTTACCCAGCTTGGCCAGCGAGGCCAGCATGATCCACAACACGATTTCAAAGGGAGCCTGCACATGGTGATAGTCTACGCTGAAAACCCTTAGAGCCATGGGAAGATCCACAGACGGGCTGCCATCGCTGCTGTTTAAGCCCAGCGAGGAGGGCAGGTTTTGGGGCTGCAGAGGCTCAGCTCCGGGAGTCAGGGCCAAACATGCGGGCCAAAGCAGACAGGCAGAAAGCAGAGGAGAGAGAGTCCACAGGGCAGCCATCCTGCAGCCATGCTGGGACAACAGGAGAGAGAGACCGGGAGAGAATAGGCAGGGGTTATGGAGATAAAGGGAGGGCAAGCACAACACACACTCACATGTACACCCACACACAAAACAACCTAAACCCAACTCATGCAGTCACTAATGTGCACAGGAATCCCTGAGCTAGCAATGATAGCCAACCATCAGCACAGAGCTAAACACACATGCATAAACACACAAACACACACACACACACACACACACACACACACACACACACACACACACAAACACAAACACACACACACACACACACACACACACACACACACACACACAAACACAAACACACACACACACACACACACACACACACAGAAACCCACATACTTGACTATGTGGGGACACAACTTTTTTTGTGGTTTAGAAGGACACTACCACCATCCATACATTACAAACGTCACCCATGTTGTATTTTTTTTTTTATAGTACCAGTTTGGGTACAAGGTTACAAACTTACACTTAGGCCTAAGGAACCTAATTAATTGACCTTAAGGGAGCCCATTAAAAATTGGAATCCTCACTTTGCTTTTAGATACTTTGAGAATTTGACATAGCCGGGTAATAATTAATAACATGAATAATGGCTCTGAAGAAGGTTTCTGCTCTGTCTGCTGTGAAATTGGCCTGTTGCCGTAAAGGCCTTCAACCTGAGTAAATCTTATGCATATTATGACAAGGTTATGGTTCTATATTATTTCTTCATAAGCTCACTGTGAGACTGAACAGTGTAAAGTTACAACTCAAGTATATAGCCTACTGTAATATCTTATAACATGTGTTGATAAAAGGTCTACACCAGACTTCTAAACATTTGAGTTTGAAGCTGAGCAGCCTCTACAATTCATAGCGTAGACCAGGGGTGTCCAAAGAGGGCCAGATAAGGATAATAACAACTATTATTGTAATATTAACTGCATTTGGGTGCTTTATGTCCAGCTTGAAAAGTACAGGATTGTAGTTTTCATTTAGCACCATAGAAGTTTCAAATCTCCCAGGGATAACATATCTTTTGATTAAATTTAACTTTTCGATGTGCAGTTGCACATCTGAAAATTAAAAGATAGATTCCCAAATCAGTAGATAGGCGATATGTAACAAAGTCTGATTGTTAGACTGTCGGCCCCAATCTGATACTTACATAAAAACCCTCTCTATTTTATATCTTTTTGCAGAGATTAGTGAATTAGTGCATGCTGATGGATCACCATCTCCTTCTCTGTGGGTACAGAGGATGTCCAGCGGCGAGGATGTGTGCATAACAGGTTACAAATCAAGCTTAAGCAGGCAAACACACCCAATAAATCATTGGGTTGTTGCTTTGTCAGTTTATGCTGGACCTCACTTTGAGGAGCCTGCAGGACAACTGAAGACTCAACACTCAGCCAAATAATCAGCATGGTGAAAATGTGGAGCCTGCCAAATTGTGCTGCACAGGTCCTCGCTAAAGCACATTAGTGCTCATTGCAGGATTTAATTGGCTAAATCACTTCCATTTACAGTATATGTAGGTTATAAATAGCTTAGTAACATTTTTTTGGTTATTTAAACCTGTTTTTAAAGTCATGAAAGTTTGTTTCTGAAGTAATATCTGCTTACATTGAGATATTCTGAAGGCGTGAAGACACTTTAAATATAATTTCAATTGTGCTTTAGCCAAAGTTTCATAATTTATTTCAGCTGTACCTGAAATGGCCATTTGTCCGTAAAAACCAGCCTTTAATTTTTAGAATTCATTTCAAAGCCTGAATGGGCTAGTTTACTTCCAGGTTTATCTATAATGGGTTGCAGGAAGGGCTTATGTAACGAGTTATAAAGTATTATTGACTTTGATTTCTTCACAGCATAATGTTACAGATGATGTGTTACTTGGAAAATCTGACCAAAAGTTATAATATTGTTTTCATTCTTCATACACCATATATAACATTATTAGACAACAATAACACAAACTAGAAACTTCTAGAAACTAAATAAAAATGTAAATGACTTTTTTTTTTAACAAAATCCTTATGTTGACATCTGTTTTTACAAGTAATCATACAAATTAGACAGTCATCACATTTTAAATAAGCATTTAATACATGTCATTTGTTTCTAAATATTATTGAGACGCACATCATTTACAAAAGTGAGACATGGCAGCACAATATTGAATTTGAAAATGTTATTCACATTTATACCAGCTAATAAAAACAGCAGAATTAAATACAATTTATTATTTGTAAACTGGTAACTAGTTTTATTTCTATAAATCTATATTTACAAGGCAAGTTCAATGTGCGTTGTAAATCTAAATATATCACTGGATTAGACTTTGCCTTAAAAAACTAAATACACACGCCCTCTTATATGTCAATAAATTCCAATGTGTATCATGGAAAAGTAGGATGCTGCAGTTCTTCAAAGCTGACAGCAGATGGCACATGAGAGCAGGTACATTTGAGACATATTTTATAAAGCAAGTAAACAAAGGTAAACCAAAATAAAAGCATGCATTGATTAACTAAACTGCACCTGTTTGTCATGCTTTAGTTGCGTTTGGGTATATGCAAACTCGGAGGTAAGACAAGCAAAAACGCCCTGTGGAGCGTCACATTTCATTCTTTTGCAGGAGTGATTCATTGAAGATAAGTGCTGTCAGCTTCTGAAATCCTCAGCACTGGGGAGCTGAAGTTGGACGAGCAGGGATTTAAGTTCTGAGTGCTCAGATAACTAATCTTCTTGCCGCCGTCCCCTCCTGGCCCCTGCTCCAGACTGGCCTCCAGTGAGTCCGGGCCTTGAGGCTGGGTCCCAGGCAGAGGAACCAGGCCGTGCAGGAGGCTGTTCCCCAGGTGGGAGTGACATCGAGCCAAGTTGTCAGTCAGATGCTGCATGTACACCTCCTCCAACTGTTTCTCCAGAAGCCCGTTCAGCACCGAGTTAGACATCGGCTCCAACCCTGACCCGGGCAGATCCATGCTGATGTTCACACTGTTGGCCCCCATGACCAGATACCCCTGGTCTGGTATGGAGGCATGGTGGTTGCCTTGTGGCCCCTGTTGGGCTGCCCAACTAACACCTACTCTTTGGTATTGCCAGGAGTCTTCCTTGTGCTGGGGGATAGTGCGCGCCATGTAGGAGATGCGACCGCTGTCGGCCACCTGCAGGTCTGGGTACTGCTCCAGGAGGCTACAGTCCTGTAAGCCCAATGTGAGATCATGGTCCAGATGGAGGACAGGGGGACACCCAGGGATTGACAGGCCTGCAGGTCCTTGAGGCAACACTTTCAGGCCCTGGAATTGGTTGGGATCTAGTTCATCCTGGTTTAGGGCTGACCAAAGGAAGTAAAATGGTTATTTGGGTATGCTATGGAAGCCAAAAACGGCCATGTTTCAAATCTTCACTACATCCGATTACCTGTTATAGCAAGTTCCTTTTATTCGTTATACATGTTTGCATCTGTACATTTTGTTTCCCAAAATGACAGGGAACGGTAGAAGTTCAAATATTTTATTTCCTCAATTTCCTGTGATAACAAGTTTTATTGGTTTTCTATAAAACAGCTGCGGGCAGCAGGTATTCTGAGAGTCACGGACATTAATTCATAGATCAAAGCAGACTGGTTTACAGACTCTCTTAAACCAATAGCTCTAAACCCCTGGCCGAGATGTCCATAAAATTAAGTCTGAGTTCAAAATATATCTCAAATAATGTATGCACTGTCATTTCCCAACGTAAACCTAACAGTCTGCAATGAAATGGTTGTCTCCTGTGTGTTCCACTTCCTCCTTGGTGCATTGGTGACTTTCTCAACAAAAAAAAGTCAGGATAACGGATTCGTTTCTCGTGCACACAAGAAACGAACCCGTTTTCCTGACTTTACTTTTTTCGCTCTCACTTTTTTTTTTTCCATCTCCCTTTAGGGGCTCCGTAAAATAACACATTACTTAGAAATAAAAAAAAATAAGATGTGAAAATAATTAAATGTCCGTTTATGGCTTCCATACAATTTTATTTCATGGTTTGGTGTGACTTATTTGTTATTTAGCATGAAAGCATTAGCAAGAATATATCTGACAAATGAAGCGCATTTTTGTAAAAGGGAAGCAAGTAAAGTAGATTGTGTGAAGTTAACACCAGTACACCACTCACATTATAAACAATTACACGTAACATTACATTAGACAGTTTGTATGTTTTTAATGAGGCTGTTTACCTGTTTCTGCTGACTCTGCCTGTAGGTCTGTGGAGATAGACTCAGAGAGAATACAGCTTCTGAAGGAATCCGTACAGGGAGTCTGTGATCTCTGTTTCTTGGAGGCAGACTTTTTCTCCTCCTTGTAATGCAGCACTCTGAGAAAACCTTCTGCCAACATGACACAGAGCGACTGTCTTCTTATTTTCTGTCTCTTTCTACCCTTCTCTGTCTCTTGCTCCTTATGGTTGTCAGTCTTAAGTTCAAATGGCAAATGTAATGTTCTACTAGCTTGTTTCACTTCTGCAACTGAGAACTGGTGCCTCCACCCACATACTTCCTTTATTAATCTGTAACTGAAAATCACAGGTTAAAGAAAGGAGAACAGCATACTATGGAGAGAACATATATTGTGAACAAACGAAGTCAAAGAAACAACACAACATCTAAAAATACTCCATTATGAGATGTATTTCTGAAGGCATTTAAAGTATTCTAACTAGTGACTTATATATTATAATGTATTACATTAATACTTTGTTTATAATGGTGTTAATGTAGCATGTTACAGTGTGAAAATTGGAGTTACTTTAGGTAAACATTGGGGTTGGAACCCTTTGAAGAGTACATCTGTGGGGTCGTGATAGCATTCAAATAGTAGGGAAAGAAAAATAAATGTTCTGCTCCACACAACAATACAACTGTTTTGAAAGATATTGGACTGTTTAAGTGAAACCAGCTGAGAAGTTTGACAGACGCTAGCAGACGCTGCTGTTTGCTAAAGGCCTTCTACAATTTTCTTAGAGATGCTTCATTCAACAAAGGGCTGCCAACGAAACATCATGACTCCAGTTGATACAGACTGTTGTGATTTTCACTCAGCAAAATGTGTATTTTAGTAGGGTTAGACAAAGAATTTAAATGAATGGCACATTCAAACTGTAGACACAATTTATAATAAAATGAATGTGGAGGTCGGAGTACTTTAATTTCATAGGAATTACAGATGAAGAAAAAGGGGCTGCAGTAGCTCCGTCTGCAGGGAGTATGCTTGGTAACTAAAGGGTCGCCGGTTCAAGTCCAGATTGGATCAAAATACAGAGTGTGGTAGCTGGTAGATGGAGAGGTGCCAGATTGTTTCTGGCCACTGCCCTTGAGCAAGGCATCAACCCCCAACTGCTCCCAAGCGGCGGCACACTGGCATCCTTTTTGCTCTGCCATTCTCCGTTAGTGCATGTCTATAGTCCTGTTTGAGCATGGGTGTATTTTGGGACTGTGTGCAATTGTAAATAACATCAGAGTTAATAAAGTGATCTTAATAGTTGATTGTGACCATAATACCTGACTTAAATACCCATAAGACCTCAAATTGGGGGTGAAAAAAGTCTCATTGGACCCTTTTTCCGTTGCTGGTGCTGGTTACGATAAGCGTATAGGCTTAGTTAAATCTACAAAACCTGGATATAAAAACATCAATAAATGCAATACAAGTTGTACCACAAAACTGGAATCCAGGCTCTGATGTTTAAAACCATTATTTTGCAAATGGATAACCAAAAAAGGTCAACATAAATGAAGATGCTCTGATATCAGTTTGAAGGTACGCGTTGTAATGCAATCGTATTCTTGAATATTTAGTATTAGTTCATGTTAACTATGAAATCACAAAAATGTATTGTAGTTAAACCACAACACTTTACCTATTATGTGATTGAGTAATAATAAAACATATTCAAATGGGGAAGTTATTAAAAAAAAAAAAAGACTGCTGAGAAGCAGTGACAAGACATTCCGGGGAATATCTGTAAAGTGTTGCAACTAAACAAACATAGAATGAACTCAATGAGCGATGACTTCTTCAAAACTAATCCTGCTTTCTCTTACAGTGTTTTTCCTTCTAAAACAATACAATCTGGCATAGCAAATACTTGAATGCCAGCACACAAAGTCAACCCAAATTGAAGTCAAAATATGTTCCTACATAAAATAAATCAGTGTGTTACACAAAGGTTTAAAACTAATTTCATAACAACCACTACAGAGTACCAAAAGTCAGGCTTTTCCTTTGAAGTCTTATTTTATTTTATTTTAGAGAACATAATGAAAAACAGGACTACCAACACAAGGTAACACAGGATGCTTATAGCATAACAAAAGCTATCCAGCTCCCCTAAAAACCATTACAACAAATTAAACAAAACAACTCAGCTTCACATCCTTCTGTTTATGCAGACTTCTAATGTTGGCATAATTTTCAAACAAACATCATCTTGTAGAAAAAAGTCTGCTTATAAAACAGCATTAAGACATTATAATGTAAATAAAAAGAGAGATTAGGATTGTATAGGAGAACTTTTACAGAAGGTGCTGCAGGTTTGGCGATGAGGTGATTGGCAGGAGCATCTCACTCAATGTCAACAGATACCATTTATTCTAATTATTCTAACTAGTTGGGTGAAATAAGTTAGGAAATGTTTTATGGGTAATTTATTTGTTGTCCAAATTATGAATCTGTGTTACAATTTAAAAAGTGTGTACATGTTGTTGTGTCTAATAATGTGTTCTTCAAAAATTAAGCTACATCTTCAAGCTTATGGTTGATTGACATGTCATTAGGCCAATAGGCTTAACGGGCTGAGTTAAACTGTAGGAAGCAGAGTGGTTAGTAGATACCCACAATGCTCTGCTTTAGTACCTCCTCTCACTACAACTGATAAGGCACAGCTGAACACAGATTAATAGAAAAAAACAGTGAAATAGATCAAAACAGTCCACATTTTTATACGCCGATTTAAATGTTGCTTCTTCTTTTTTGTCCTGGATCAGTTCCAGGTCCAGGTCTGGGTTCAGGTCTCAGGTAGAAACCACGCAAAGCTGCTACTGCTGGGCTTTCTTTGCTAGAGCCTCGGCCTCCTACAGAGAAAACAGTGGCAGAGACAGAGGGGGAGAAAGGAGAGCGGGTTATATTAAAATGGAGGATATTGGTTTATACATCCCCTGCCACGGCACAGAGGAAAACCCCCTCTGTTTCTATGGTAACTGGCACACCTCCCTGCAGTTCCTGTTGCGGCACAGAGGAGGCGCCAGCGTGAAGGAGTGAGGACGCCTGTCTGGGTGTAGGGATACTAGGAACAGATGTATTATGTAATATGTGTGTTTCTGTAAGGACATTACACTGGGTTGGATAAATATATATTTAGGCCGGTAAGCCGGTGTTACAGGAAACATGGCTCTAGGAATGCGGTTCGAATAGCGGACAGATATCAGTGTGTGTGTTTTTTCTTTTCTTCATAAGCTCACCTTGGAGCCCGGGGGAGCGGTCAGACCCAGAAACGCATACACGGCGTTATCCTCTCTGGCATCGAAGAAGGCCTCGTAGTTCTGAGACAGAGGAAGACACGGAGAGAAGTTTTCAAAATGAAGATTGATGAGTGGATGAAGTCCAACCTGGGGAATGGTAATGTGAAGCAGGCCTGGGATCAGTGCCTCAGGGTGACAATCTGGGCGGCAATGCATGAAGAACTCTTTGTGAGAATCAGTCGGGGTTGTGGTATTTGTCCAAGGAAAGGCCTCCGTATTGATTCTGATAGGAGGGTATTGTCTTTGAGAATGTTAGCCACGGTAAACAAGCAAACACATTCACCAGTTTACTGTTTAATTGCTTGCTGTCTCTTTCATTCCTGATCCCTCACTCCTTCTCATTTCCTTTGTTTTCACTCCTTTGGCTCCCACACACACACATACCGGTACACACACAAACAGATCTTGATAAAAGGGGCTGTTTTCTTTGTCAGTGACATTTTATAAAGCCCATTCTGCAACTTCACTTACAGTCATCCCACTTATACTTCTGTCATTTTAATGGGAACAAAAGATCACCTGCCAACACAGAGAGAAGGCTGTGTAATTGCCTTTCTCAAGTTTTGTTAACAAAAATACTTTGACATTTTGATAAATACACTCATTTTATTTCCAAGACTGGAAGCAGGTGGAAATGTGTCAACTGCCTCTGTCCAAACAATAGACTATATATAAAAAAGATGTATAAACCCACTGGTTTATAGACTACCACTTCGAAGCTTCGCAGATGGCGTTTTGGTCAGCGGCATATTGTGTTTTTGGGATATCCCAATCTTGTTTTTTGCACCCAGAAGTGACATGAGAGGGTGGAGCAAAATACAACTGATCGTGATATTTTTGGGTGCTCAAAAGGTTGCAGACTGTGGCAAAAGTATCATAAACACATATTCCCAATTCCTACAAGCCGAGAATATGCTCTTAAAATCATAAAAAAGCGAAACATTTGAATTTTTGATACATCCAAATGAGTTTATCCGACTTATTTTTTGCTAAAATTGACAAAAACAGTGAGGTTCTAGGCCATAAAAAAAAGATATCTGCATGACAATTCTAGTAATTGAATCTATTGTTTATATGAATTTGCTGATTAGTGCAACTTTAAACATATTTAAACCTCAGAATAAGCATTCAAAACCCACCATGCAAGATTTGTGTTTACTGAGAACATGAACTACAGTTCTGTGTGTGATATATTAAATTAGTTCTGTAATTCATCATTCACATGCATGTGTGCCTCACCCCGCAATATTTGCTCTCGTTAAATATCTGTGGGGGGAGAGGGTTCCCCGTGGCCGGCCTAGACTCCTCCGGAACATTCTCTCTCATCCACTTCCTGTTGTCCTCGTTCGCCGCGATGTCACACTCCTCGAATTCGATCTTATTCGCCGCCAGGAAGCCCTTCACATCCTGCTGCTGCTTTTTTATCTGCGTGCGGGGGAGACGAGAGAGGGTGACACGGGGGAAGTTGTCAGTTAGACAAGTGTTTACTTTCAGACATATGAGGAAACACAAGGCCCTCTGCTCACCATACTGTCATCGGTCTGCTGCAAAAAAGTGAGAAATGGTTGCTTGCCACTCTGTTACTAAGTTACCACCCGTTTACTGAGAAGTGAATGATGTGAAACAACCAGATAATTGACGAAGGTGAACTCGGGCAAGGCCAAGCCGAGATGCTTAGTCTTTTATCTGCATGAAAAATGTCAGATAGTGAGGAAGATGGCAACTCCTAAGATTAGACTGCCTTCATCCTCCTCACTTTATAGTAACAAATACAACCATATCAAAAGCATTTGTAACTTACCGCATGCTTTTCATTGTTATAGAATACAGTGAGCTTATTTCCCACAAAGAAACTCTGTTCACACTTCAGAGTTAAGTTCTTTCTTACTATCAAGGATTTCATGTGATTAATTTTGAAGGTTCCCCATTCTTACAAAGGCAGGTCTGTGGCATTGGCAAAGCACTTTGTTTAACACTTTATCGAACACCTATTTGTGACACTTTTAAAAGTAGTCTAATCTGCAAAACCACACGCTTGTCATGTAAGAGGATGCAAAACACCAACTGTCACCAACAGGAAGTAAAAAGGTATCAAGTATGACACGATATGGGTTCTCTGTTATTTCTAGGTGTGTCCCAGAGTAACCCACATACAGACAGTAAAAACAGTAAGGCAATTAAAAAAAGCCACAGACTGGATAGAAATGCGTGCTTGTCTGGATGTGTTCTTCCTGCTTCTGCCTCTATCTTAATGGATGTGTGTGTGTTATGAAGTGTATGAAACAGCAGTCCAATGAGATCTCCGTGGGTGTGTGTAAGAGGGAGGATGGCCCTACAAGGCCACACGGAAGCAAGAGCTCCTCCGGGACTTGAGAGGAGGTAACTGGTCAAACACGAGCCAAATAAGGCCTGCTGCACGGAGACACACAACCACCAGCCTCAGCTGCACACACACACACACACACACACACACACACACACACACACACACACACACACACACACACACACACACACACACACACACACACACACACACACACACACACACACACACACACACACACACACACACACACACACACACACACACACACACACACACCTAAAACCTCATGGTAAAAGCACAACAAGGTTATCTGGTTTATAATCAATTTATTGTCTTCTTGTCAGTCCAGACACCTCCACGTCATGGCTCCTCCCGCTTTATGTTGCAGAAGAGACAGGTGGATGAGTTAATATTCAGCTGAAACAACACTTAAGCATGGAAATGAGGGCGCTGACGTTGCTGGCAGATTAGCCTTGGTGCAGTTTGAATCGTTTAGTTGCACTCCCTTGGCCAAAGTCCTAAAACAAGCTCTTTGTCCACCTGCTCTGTAAACCATCGCGGGACGGAGCAACAGAGTAGGACGTCAAGAGTTTAGAATCACTTTCACTGGCTTTCTCTGAACACAGACAATCATCTCTTTTTCCATTTTGTACACATGACGTTGGTACCCAAAACAACAATAAACTGACTATCCTCAAAAGACAAGCAAAACGGTTCCACTTTCTCCCTTTTCCTTTCTTTGTGTGCACTCTGGCCATTGCCCTGAAAGCCTGGATTGTTGCCAAGTAAAATGAATTTGTAGGGCGAGCTGGCCCCTAACTGTAATTGCACAGTGAGAGTTCCCAGCTTTGCCCCCTACTCCCTTGTGAATGGCTCTCTGGTGTCTTAGGTTAAGCCTTTGGTGATTTTGAATATGGAAGAAGACTTAAGCCTTCCACTGTCTTTGGGTGTGTCAATAAACAACTAATCTTCTCCTGTTGCCCTGTATTAGTCACTCCTTATCCCTCTTTCTGGAATGCTAGAAGAAGAAAAAAAGAGAGTGAGGGAGATGAGCCAGGTTGGTGTTTCCATTTACTTGTCCAGCTAATTTCAGGTGGACTTTTGCAATGTCACAAAAAAGAAATGCAAATTCAGCATGTTTACAAAACTGTTTTGGAGCACATAACCTTAGCTATGCAAAGCGTTTTTTTCGTCAGCAGTTGTCCGAAACAAAACAAGGCATGTAATATTGGCCATGTTTGATGATCTCCAGGGCAAAGACGAATTGATTGAAACCACTGATCAATCATGTTAGGTCAATGTCTCTCCATCAGAACTTATTTGGAAAAGGTGTTTAAAAATGTGGTTAAGCAAATTAACACATCTTTAAAAAGTGACAGAAAAAAAACTGAAGCGAGCTTAAAAAGCCCTTTGAGGAAGTATTTTTGAATGTTTCCATTTCCAAAGGCAGAGCCTGTAGGCCTCAGGTTTCTATTTACTGAATCCATGCTCACAATACCTAAATGGCTTGCCCTGGTATGCAAATATATACTGATATTGAGTACACTGTGTCTCTGTGGTGTAGGTTTTGTTTGGCATGGAACCATCAGAAACCCTTCTGTGTTTGCCATGCTAGCCAGGCTCTGTGGATGACAATGGTTGGTCAGTAGGCTACTTTGATCCAGAATGCTCAACAACCGTAGATTGCCATTACATTTGATAATAAATAAATGAACAATTCCTCAATTCCTCAATACAGTTACTATTCAAAATGAGTAATTAAACATCAGTAAGAAAAAAGTAATAGATATTGTTGCAGTTAAACATATCTATTGTTGCATGGATCCTTATCCTAGTAGGCAAACAAACAAAGAACACAGATCTGAAGAGGAAATCTGCTGCACACGTTCTTTGGTTTAAATTCCACATTGTCATCGTCATCGTCATCATCATCATCATCATCATCATCATCATGATCATGATTAAAAACTGAGGGTTAGGCTAGGTTTCTTTTACAGGAACAAGTCCTGTTTCTCACTTGAAGCCAGGAAGAGGCTAGTCACTGTGACCTTTTTACCTGTACTGGACTATGGTGATCTGATCTATATGAATGCACCTGCCAATTGCCTGGTCAAGTTAGATGCTGCGGATCACAGCGCACTGAGATTGGTGACACTGTAAAGCATTAACCCATCACTGTACCCTGTATGCAAGGGCTGGTTTGCCTTCGCTAACTGTACGGAGGCTCAGCCACCGGTACATTTTCATATACAAAGCCATGTTAGGGAAACTTCCATCCTACATCTGCTCCCTGATCTTACGACGAATTGTAAGGGGCTACTGCCTGAGATCGAATGCTGTGATTTTATTAAATGTGCCAACTGCTAGGACTATCTTAGGGAAGATAGCTTTTAGATGCGCAGCTCCGCTAACTTGGAACAGTCTGCAAAAGGAATGGAAGCTGAGGAATTTGGTTCCACTAAATGTTTTTGAAGCAAGGATAGATGCTATCCAATCGGAAACTGTTGGAACCTGTAAATGTTACTAGCTATGTAAACTGTAGTCGCTGTAAAAGTATGTCCTTTTTTTCTGTTATGTTTATATGTATTCATGTGGAACCTACTTGCAGCAGGTCAACCTTGAAAAAGAGATCAATGACCTCAATGGGATTCACCTGCATAAATAAAGGTTTGAAATGAAATGAAATGAAATCATCATCCTCATCATCATCATCATGTGAGCTGTGGCAGGGCCATGAGATCAGCTCGGGAGTTGATAAATCCCTGTATAAATAGTAGAACTCTGGCTTTAACAGCTGCCAGACAATGGCAGGCATTGATTGGATGCACTGTATCTACAGCACAGGCTTGGATCAATACAGTGGAGACTAATTCAATCAGCCTTGTCGACCATGGCATGGGGCAGTGTTTCCGCCAGACCAGGGCTGAGAGGGCGTCACTCCATGTGCAAATCAGTTACACATAAAGGAAAAGACACTTAAACTTAATTTATCAAGCATTCTTTGTAGACAAAATGACTTTTCTAATGGCATTGGCATGAGTGTCCAATGTTTTAATGTAGGAAAATCTACTTTCTTGTTTCAGGAAACACGATTCAACTCCAGGCAAGGCTGTTTGGTAGGGATAAAGGTTTTGTCTTGATTATATCAAGATCAACGCTCAGTGGAATTTAAGCAGCAACAGAAGCCTCCACCCAATCTAGAGCACAGGCAGCATTACAACATTATTACAAAAGAGCCTTACACTGTTGCTTTGGCTGGTTTTCCTTAACTGCTAAAAGGCAAGAAAATAACCATTTATACAGACTAACACACTCACTGACTAAAGCCTGACTTACAGGCCCTGATGTCATCAGTACAGTGGAAGAAGAACAGTAAATCTTTAACAGAGCGCAGTAGAGTTGGGCATAAACAATGCTTTATAGCCATAAAAAGCTGTTGCCGTTTCTTAGTACATTTATCGTGGCAATGAGGACATTTGTGTTGCTGCGGCACATAAAGGGAAATGGAGCAGTAAATATGTTCTGGTGATGGCAAAGGTTTTTGGCTCTTTTCCATTAGTGCTCCACAGTTGAGATGCATTGGTACATGTGTTTATTTACATATTGTTATTCAAACATGGCCTCAATGTAACCTAATGCCCTGTTTTAACTGTGTGGTACACCTGTGCTCGGACTCACTAAAAGTACCAGGTGCTTTTCTTCAGTATAGGTGGGGTGATCAGCTGATTGCTAAAGTGATGCTGCTCGAAACTGCTGTGACATCATTTTGAACACTTCACTAGATACATTATATAATTTCTATTGGGCCGAGTGAAAAATAAAAGTTGCATTCGCTATTGATGGTAGCTTGGCTAGTTACAAGTCGCGGGTTTGTGCAGGATGTCCTGTGTTGCCTTGATGATGAGTTTCTGACCAATCAGTGGTTTGCTCTTACTTCTAGTATCGGCTAAGCTAGCTTGGACTTTAAATGCGCAGCAGTTCTTATCCACATCTTATGCTAATGCGGGAAACCAAAGAAAGACAGTTGAGTTGATCAGAGCTGAACTGTTCCATGCAGTTAAAATGCAGCATATGAAGCAGATACCATGCATGCCCTTATCTTTACAAAGCCATTGACGGTAACCCTAGAAGTCTCTCTGGAGAATTCACAGCGAGTCACAACACCATTTCTCCTGGTGACTCAAAAGTTCTGCTTCTCATTACATATTTATTTCCAAAAATACAGCATCAAAGCTTCACAAAGATAGCATATTCCAGGAATATGAAATTGGACTGACCTGATATATTAACCATTGATACAAAGGGGAATTGTTGAGGTGCAATCATGTTGACAGAACTCGTCTAACTTCTTTATTTTCTGTAATTTCCATACTGTACTTCTGTCTATTAAACCTATGTGCGTTAGAACACACCCTCTTCAAATCAGCTTTGGTTGTCTTGTATTATAAATGTAATCAATTAAACCTTAAAACACTACGTTTGGCTGTCATATGGATCCTTTTCTGCTTAAAATCAATACCAACAATGGATAAAAAAATACACTGACATTGAACCGAACTTTATATCTTCGGAAAATACATACAATGTGCCTGAATAATGCTGACTTTTTTTTAACTTGTCAAGGGCTAAATCTGATACTTCCCTCTGGCAAATTTTACACTGTGTCTCTCTGTGACCTGCAATCATTTCCTCAGTGGAGCGAAGACTTTGAACGTAGCTTTTTGAAATACTCCTACTTGTCTGTTTTGGCTCTTGTTCCATTCACATGCCGAACTACATTGGAGTGATTCATGTATCAGCACACTGGTAGATAGTGGAATGCAATCACATTGTTTTGCTTTTTTGCTAGTCTGAATATCTCTTTTTAATGGACCACATCAAAATCAGGCATTGCATTGAGAGAGATAATAATATAAAGACTGTATTTAAATCAGACATGGAGTAATTAAAATAAACTCTACAAAGTGACAGCATATCCTATATCTATGTTGGACCTACGAAATATGTCATCATAGCAAAGTCACAATCTTTTTATGGCACTTTACTTTAATCAGTAATGCTATTGTTTTTTTGCCAACTCTAAAAGAAGATCTGGAGAGGAAGATATGAGTGTGTTTCTCTTCATCTTTTACAAGGACATAAATATGTCCAGTTGTTCTAAGACTCTACTTAACACAGATCAATGAGAGGTAATGCCTTTTTCCCAGACAGGCTCCATCACAGCGATGCGTCCCTGAGACCGCTCTGTCTTTACAGGAAGCTCCCGTCCTGTAAGGCTGATGTTGCTGCTGCTGAACTTTTGCAAATGTCATTTACTGTAAGGGCAATAAAGTCACTCAGAGCTGTCCAACTGAAAACTGGCTTCATGCTTGATTACTTCCTCTGAATGTGAGCTGCAAAGACAAGCTGCCCAATGAGGGTAAATCATCCTGAATGTAACCTCACAGACTTTTAACGAAGTGATTTGGATCGAAAGGCTGTTATATCTTATATATATATATAAATATATATTATATAGCCATTTCCATCACTTTTTACTTTGCACTATGACGCACTAATCTGCTGCTAATAATATTGCTGATTAAGATAAGAATTGTTGTGTTAGCTGTGGGAGAAAAAAAATGCAAGACTAAATGTGTGCACTATTATAGTAGGATAGGGCCATTTACTACACTTTTATAGTAGTAAATAGCCAATTCCTACAAATCAAGACCTCCAACAAGTCCTAAATAGAGCTTAAGTGTCCTGGGCTGCAGCTGCATGTTTTAAGAAGTGGCCCTGGGGAATTGCATCACTGTCATTCCTCTCCACTCTGGAATAAACTTGCAATATTGAAGCTGATGGGGCTGCAGGACAGTGAATGCGACATATATGTATGTGTGTCCTCCGATCAGACACACAGACTGTGAACCAGCCTATCCTGGTATCAGGGGACTGGACAGGACCTTTTAAGTACATTTTATGGATTTTTAACTGCATGCCATTCCTGTTTGTCAGCCTGCTTTCAGCTGCAAAAACCCAGAGCTGTGAATTCAGTAAACCCTGTGACAAACAGCGAGAGGTTTTCTCTATTCAGTTAGCAGCATCAAACTTCCTCTTTGTCTCTTTCTCTGTGACAAAGTTAAAGGGGGAACAAGAGAGAGAGGTGGAAAGCCCATCTGTGTTCAAAATTTGGCAGCATGAGGAGTCAGACTACTCCAGATGGAGAGGATGACAGCTGCATGGACATTAATAAGTGAGCTCAATAAAAGTTTAGCTCCCTTTTCTATTGTCTAACAAGCACTGGATGCTGCAGGTGAATCCAGCTGAAACAGCACATTTATAAAAAGCAATGCTAGTATTATAATGCCTTACCGAAGTGGATCCGGAGGACGATGCTATGTACACTTTGATCACCATGGTAAATCCCTGGTGCTGCTGACACGAGTCCGGTTAGCAGCGGTTGGTTGATCCTTCTCCTCGCAGAAACTTTGCAGGCAGATTGATCGACGACGGGGACAAAAAAATAACAACAACAAACTTCCCCGTGTGAAATGCTGTGTGTCTGATGAAGGCAGCGCAGGCTATCTGCGCAAATGCTCCTGGTCTCAGCACTGGATGGAGCTTCGCATTCCTCCTCCGCCTCTACTGTGCCTCCCCGCCCCTTCTAGTCCCTCTCTCTCTCTCTGTGTGGAGCGAAAACACGCACTCTGAGACGCGTTCACGCACACGCAGGGGGGCAACGGGCCTATCATTATGGCAAGACAAAAGGGTTATATTGTCTGAATATTTCAGTACCGACCCCATTGTCTGCAAGCCAGACATTATTGGCTATTGTCCCTTTTTTAACCGTGCACGTGTGCCCAGTTGCACGTGTACTATTAAGTCGTGTTAATAGGTGGATGTTATGTCAATAACAACATGACATCTGCAGTGATTTTGAGCACTTTCTGGGTGCTTTAGTGTAGCAGCACAGCCTTCTTAATGTCCTTCTCGAGCAGCCATAACATTAGACGGGCTTTGTGGGCCCCCTGCAGGCGTCACAGGCAGACGTCGCGAGGCTTTTCTCTGAAACGAATTTAGGAAAGCCGACTGACAAACAAAAAAAAATGTGTCGAAGAGGAGTGGGCGCCATATTGGACTCAAACACCAAGTGAATTTGAGGTGAATTTTCTCCTCGCTGACCGCAGCAGATATGAGGGGTAGTTTTAAGATAAGCCAGCGGGGATGAATGGCTTACACTCGGGCATGTTGCCTGCCGAGGGGGCATGTATGGCGGGGCGGACAGGTTCTCTGCCAGGCCTCTTTTCTTACTGTAATTGAACACACTCGTATGGTGGCAATATGTCCTTTCAGTCTTGCAGGCTTCCTCCCTTCTCTCCCTGCAAGAAGCCATTCGCGCAGACCTCAGAACATCGCCGGCTCCAAAATTCCAAGTGTTCTGCAGCCCCGAATGGCGTCACTTGATTGGCTGAGAGCCTATCAATCATGCCCTTAGCCGCACCCCTCCCCCCATTCAACCACTCGCCTCTCTTTTCCAGTGTGTTTACTACACTGCCGAGCATAAGGGAGACACTCGTCTTCACATGCACTGAACCCACTGAGAAAAACAGTTTTTAGTTGTATTTGTAAGAAAACCTCCAAGAGATCAACATGCCCAAGAGAAAGGTACGTATTCTGAAAATAATAAAAATAGTTTGAGGGGTATATCAGCTTTTAAGGCATTGCAAACGATTATGAAGACAGCCCTCTGAGACATTACTTAATTATAACGTAATGTATATCCGTTTTTGCTCGCTGTTAATTTTTGCCTATTTTCTAGATATAATGTAAATTTTTTATGCGTTAGAATGAATATTTTCCCGCTCGGACCCGGCCTTTAAAACGCGTATTCTCGTTAGAACCGCTGTCCTTTGGGGAGTCAGAAGTCTCTTTCGGTCTCCATGCAGTTAAAGCACAAGCAGCAGCCATGCTTTGCAGCTCTTGTCCACCTTCGTCGCCGACCTACCGAGAACAAACGCTTCACTTATCGCCAATTCGCCACCAAACCGGCGAAAAGTGGCACCAGAAAATGCTTTTGTGCCTTTACTTTGCATTTTGGCCACAAAAACAAACACTCGCCGTCGCGTTTCGATAACATTGTATATTTTCTCTCTTTGTTCATGGTCCCAAATGGCTGCAATGACGTGGCTCTGTCGCGAGGGGGCGCGCGTGAGCCGCCAGCAGGTCCCTCCCCCTTCTCAAAGACTCCCGCGCCAGCTTTCAAATCTGAGCTTCATGCATTGAATGAGAGAAATATATGGGGGAGAGAGAGGGAGAAACAGGGCCTGGGCCCTCAAAATATGGCTCAAGAGACCCACATGGCTGAGCTCTCATAGCAGAATACTGAAATCATGCAGTACCTCCACATTTATGGGCTGTAAGCCTTTAAAATGACCTATATTTCACATAAAATTTTGTTTTCGCATGAAACCAAAAAGTTTTTTCGGCAGCTCTGTAATTATCGGCAATATGTGCTCAAAGTCTTTAACAACTGTTTCTTGTTAGTTTAAACACCATTTGTTGCCTTAATAATGCTATTTAATTTGTATTTGATTTTAACCTGTTGTATTTGTGTTTTTCAGGCAACGGTAACAGACGGAGGCGAGAGGGATGAGGTAAGAAGGGGTGCACCTAAGTTAAACCTCATACATGTGATTAAAATTGAATTTGTATGGTTATTTGGTAATTGGGGGGGCATTATCAGGAATAAAGCACTAGTATTGCATTTAAATGTGTGTTTCCTGAATACAGTCAAAGTCACAATAAAAGATCCATAATAATAGTCTTTGTTCTGTTTCAGCCTCAGAGGAGATCAGCTCGGCTATCAGCGGTAAGAAGGCACTCATACAAAGTCAACTAACTAATTTACATGAACAAATTCAGTTAAAAAACATGATATTCAGGGGAAATGCTCAAAATGAGTAAAACATTTATATTTTGCCCTAAAAGAATCAAAAACAGCTAAAGCAATGGCTTTCTTTTCCTAATGTGCACAATTTTGATTCCTACCCATACCAAAATAAAAATAAATGCCATTTTTACATAATTAAGCCAATTAATTAGTCATGAGTATGTAAGTCGTTAATGAGGTAGAAATAAAGTGATCAGAAGTCCCTTAGAGCTCAAATAATGCTTTATTATACAAAATAAACATAATTTAGAAAGTCATTTTGGTAGTAAAACTTACAGGGCTGTTAGAGTACACACTAAACACCAATATTGTGTATAATCTCAGACTAATTACTTTTAGGAACTTGACATTGCATAAGTTCCCTAATAAACGCAGTTAGGATCAGTCATATTAATGTAAAAACAGTTTAAACATCTAAAGGGAATATTTTAAGCCTATATTCCTATTCATCCCCCAAAAAGTTAAGTGTCATGGTAGCCTAAGTCTTCTAGTATCTTAAAAAATATTATTTTGCAAAGAATGTGTAGCCATTACTTGATCCCTTTTCCTTTCATCACAGAGACCGAACGCTCCCAAGGTGGAACCAAAGGTTAAGAAGGCAGCAAAGGTAAGAGATGCTAGCCTTGATCCGGAATTAAAATGTATATAAAAAACTGACTGCTAACCAGGTGTCTTGTGTTGCCCCTGCAGAAAGAAAAGGCTGTGAACGATAAGAAGGAGGACAAGAAGACCAAGAAGGCGAAGGAGAACGCAGAGGCCGAGGCAAACGAGGAAAACCACTCTGAGAACGGAGACGCCAAGACCAACGAGGTACGAGGACTCAGAAAAACATCCGTTAGTTTATACTGACACTAACAGTAACGATTTGAAATGGCTCAAAGTTTTAAACTTGTTCTGTCTTACAGGAGGAGGCAGCTCCCGAGGAGGCCAAGGAGGAGGCCAAGTCCGAGTAGCACCACTGCCCAAACTTCTCCTCCTCTAAAAGCCCCCCCCTCTCCCATCCCCTGAATCCCCCTGCCAGCCAGCCAGCCAGCCCCCCCCCCCCCCCCCCCCCCAAGTCTCTCACACGGTTTCCCTCCAAGGCGTATTGTTAACAGAGGAATATTTTTATCAATGATTTTATAAGTATCCGTACAGATTTTTAGCACAAAAAGCAAAGCTGATTATGGAGCGCCTTGCAGATTTGCAGTGGTCATATCATGTGTCTGCAAGCAAGATGAACACACTAAAATCTTTTTTAAATGGCATTTCATGATTGTTGAAGGCTTGTTTGGTGTAGAAAGTGAGTCCCTGCCGGATTGGCTATGTCGTGAGTTGTGTATTCCTGTGTTTCTCCTCTCTCTCCCGATCTCTCCTCACCCTCCCTCTTCTCCCGCCACAGATTAGACCTTCCTCCCTCTACAGTTCAACCTTTTATCCATGTTTTATTAACGGTTCAGCCATGTTAAAGTGGGTGATTCTTTTAGACCTCTAATGTGCAGTGAGTTCCCTTTTGCTTCTGTCTGTTTTCTTTTTTGTTGTTTTTTTTTTTTCATTGAAATTGTGTTTTAAAAAAAAAAGCGTGTTGAAGCGTGTTGTCCATAAGAAAGAGGAAGACGAACATGTGAAACATTCCGGGAACAGTGATGGCCTCCGACCTGTCTCCTAGACGACACTGCGTGCGGAAACAGCTCCTGCTCCATCCACGCTGTCATGTCAGCTTTTCTAAAACACTCTGGTTTTTTTAAACGATCGAATTTGGAAACCCTCTCTGACAAAATGCAGGTGTCTGGTCCCTCTCTTATGTTCTGAAATTCTCTTAATAAAAACGAGTCCTGGGAATTTTCCTCGATATCATGTGTCTTGAGTTTCTTTCTTCAGAAGATTAAAATCGATTGAAGTTTGTTTCAAAATCAACAGATAGACCATACAAAAAGTAACAAAGGTTTCTTTGTAACCCTTTGAAGTCCACTTCAGGCTCTTACTTAAACTCCTGTGATTTGTAAGTAAATCTATCATCTTGAAATTAAATTATAATGCTACATTGTAACTTTAAAACTGCACTTCTAGTTACATTTTAATACACTCCATTATTAACCAAATGTAAGAGCTTTTCGGTGTTAATCTGCATGCAGACATTTAAATTAGACCTTTAATACATGCAAAACAGGATTCAGACGGCAGCTGTGACCTGACAAAATGAAACATGCTTGTACTGCAATGTAACTGTAGACCACCTTGCTTTGACACAGCTGCTGCGGGATACAGATTCTTAAACGTGGCATTTAGCGTTGTCTAATTCAACAGTGGAAGTTGTTGATCCTCCAAACTCGCTGTAGGTTTAGTTTAGGATTCAAACAACCAGAATGTATCCCACAAATATGTTGCTACAGATCCATGAAGAAGGCAGGTCAGGAAAAAGTCAGGTTGGGACACTATTCTAATACTACGCGTCCTCCTGGGACACTTAGCTTCCCCTTTCTCCACCCTAAAAGAATAATTCACCTTTGCAGTGAATCACTGAAAAAATCAAGTAATAAGGCCTCAACTCAAGCCTGTTCCTTTTATGTGAGAGGAAGTTGAAGTGCGGAGGCTTACACCCACTGAAGGACACTATCTTTCCACTTAGTTCCCCTTTAGGCACTACACATTCTCCTTTAACTCTACACGAACTCAAGCATGAGTGCTGCCGTGACCCACATTCACCTCTCACAAAATATCACCAATCATCATCAGCTTCACTTAAAGAGAGCTCCATATTTAGTTCACAAAGCTGCGTGCATTAGCATGTGTTAGAAGCCTGGCAGGCAGAAGCAGACTTGAGAAAGTGTCTGTCTGATGAACAGGTCTACTTTTTATTTATTTGTCTAAGCTTTGTTTGTGTTCTCAAGCATTGACAGTTGAATGTGGATGTTCATGCAGGTTTTCTTTGCCACAAATTCATTTAATTTGTGTTAAAATATGCAAGGGAACATTTTTTTTTAAATTTAAGGTTCAAACGTGTTGCAATCCCTTCTATATTGATTGTAAAACATTACTATTTCATATTTCATATCAAACTCAAAGGAGCAGGCCTTTTTGTTAAAAACGAGCACTTGTTAGGGTTCTGTTATCTATGAATCACGGCTGACATTTTCCACAGAATATGTCGCAGTTTTGTTTTTCTTCCGCTATATCTGTGCAGCAGTATCAGCCCCTCTGACCTGCATTGTCATGGCCGAGCGACGGGCTCCATTTTGTCGATATATTTTTGGTTGTTTATGCGGAGCGTTATAGCACCGCCCCGACGCTAGATGGCAGCCTTGCCTTACAATCTACTCTAAACACAGAGGAGCTATTGCATATTAGATTACATTTTATGAACTGATACATTAAAAGTGTTACTACTTTCCCCGCAGCATATTACAGCTAAATAATGATACAGTGGTAATTTGGCACGGTATAACTGTACCAAATACAGTCATGCTAAAAAGTAAACGAATAAACAGGCAGAACACAATTTTTAGGGGACACTGCCATGGCACGTGCTTAGTCTGTAATTTGAATAATTCATACCCACCTTAATTGATACTGGACTTTGTCCCTCTGCACTTTAATAGCCCTGTTCCTTTGTATTTATGTATGTGATTTATGTATTATGTTTCTGATTTGTGTATTATGTGTTATGTTGTGTATGTAGTATTGTAATCTTGTTCAAACTATTTAAATGAAGTTTGCTAAAAAGCAGTGCGTACTGTTTTTCTTTTGCCAGGGGGCAGCAAAGTGAACAGGCTGTGTATTCAGATGATAGGAGACAGATCATAGGTTTCATTATGAAAACAAACTTCAAAATGATACCTTCAGGCTTTCAACAACAACAAAATCAATGTCCTTTTGTATCCACATTTAGTCTACTTTAATCCTCTGTCAGTACTATCTGTTTATTTTACCTGTATTTTATACAAAGAAAAATCTCAAGCTGTGATTTCAGCATCCTTATCTGTTGATCAATGGAAATATGTTATTGATCAGAGAGATAGTTTTTGGATCCAAGACTCTTTCTTCTCCGCGCCACCTTCCCTCATCTCTGATATTCCTCCTCTCATTGATCCGACCATTCATGCTGTCTCCTGTGATCAGCCCTGACTCGTTAACGGCTTTGATACTGAGAGGCAGACACACAGCCCCCCCATCCCCTCCAGTCTTGAACATCATAAAGCTAATTATTACAATATTAGTATATATTTTTGTCTGTCTGACCATCTGCCAGTCACTTTTCACTGTCTGTTAATCACAAAGGGATGAGTGCACTCTCATTCTGTCCCCTCTGACTCTCAGATGGGTTATGAATATGATATGACTAAAATAGCACATTTTCTCTTTTTAAACATGCTCATATCCTATTCTGTCATCCCACGCACTTCCATCCCCCCTGTCTCGTCCCCGCAGTCATCCGTTCCCAAACCAGTGTCCACATTACTCCGGTGTGAGCTGCTGCGTTAGTGTCGGTGGGTGGTGTGTGGCATGGAGAGAGGGATGGTGGTGGGGGATTTTCTGCGTAAAAAGATGACCTTTCACGAGGAAGTGATTTAAATGATGTCCTGTCGTCACCAGGGATACCAATGTGCGACTGAGCATTTGTTTTCAAAAAGAAGGATGTCACACTTTTGCACATGCTTACACAAGTTGCCAACTGATCCACTGAAACGTTGACTTTAATTAAATGTATCAAGTCAACAGATTTTATAAGGTTAGTTTAAATATTAGGTTCAACCAAATGTTATTGCTTCAACTAAACTAATAAAGTGAAGTGACATTTGTTGACATAACACGTTTAATTAAAGTCAATGTTTCAGTTTTTTCAGTGTACACATTGTTGTGTGTGACATTAAAAGCCTGAGTGAAATGTCCTCCCATCCTCAGTGATGCTTGAAGTGACCAGATGTTGCGTGGCAAGGTTCTGCACTCTGAGGGATGTTGCTGTCTGGCTGCCTTAAATTGTTTGTGTTGTTCAACATTCTTGTTTATCTGTGAGGCTGGCTGCACCCTACGGGGGTGGGATGTACAAGAGCGAGTGAATGGGAAGAGGCAGGGTGAGAAGGAGAGAAAGAGAAAGTACCGGGAGGTGAGGAGAGAGGGGGGGGGGGAGAAGAGCTGGATGCAGATGGGGATCTATTCTCTCCAGCACACGCATACAAGATGGAAATGAGTGGGCGTCTGTGACGTCAATCAGTGTAGATAGAAACACACACACTCCCCTCCTCCACCTGTCCCATGCTAATACATGCTTCAGTGCAAACAGCAGCAGTGCCACACACAAATCATACACATAAAAACCAGCACACATATACACACATACGCATACAGAGACACACAGACAAACTCTGACCTGGCTGATGATGTCAGACTCTAGTTTCTTTCATTCATATGAACAAATGTAATATCTGCTAGAATGAGTGATTAGAGAATTGTAATTATTTTTGGGGTAAACATGTAGCATCATAATTCTTAAGGATCAAGGCATATTAGACAGGAAATGGTATTAATATTGTCCATGTGTATACCTCAGAGGTGGAAGATGTACTAAAACATTGACTTTTCTGATAGCCTACAAGTAAAATTGCCACAAGGAGAAGTACAAAATCCTACACTAGAAAGTCCTTCATTTAAATCATACATTAGTAAAGCAAAATATACTCTACAAATATGGTTAGGGAGGTATGCCAATTTGTGTTGATTATTATCAGTATCGTATTAGATTAAGAAAATTGACTTTTATTGTAGTTGAGATTGCAACTACTTTATAATCTAGACGTTCCTCACAAGATACTTCTGGGTGTTGTGAGATCATTAATTGGGTAGAAAAGAAGTCAGTTCCTCTACTCAAATGTGTATAAATATTAAATTATTTAGAGTATTTGGCTTTTTTATGAAACATTGGCTAAGGATCCAAGAGGCAATCCGAGAAGTTTAAAGAGGAAATATAGAATTTTGGTTGAACTGCTCACAACTCATATATATGTTAAACAGAGAGCTAAACTGAGGCATAGGTTGCAGGCCCAAAGGTTTGGAAATATTAGTTTAATGTTCACTAATCATTGTGTTTACAGGCTTATGCTAGGTTTTTCATGTCAATTTTTCTTTTTTTTTGTCTTTAAAGCAATTTATGCCAACAATCAGATACATGTAATGCAGTACAATGTATCCTTTCGAAGTCACATATACTTAAACAAAGGTACCTCATTACATTATACTACATGTTACTTGTTTAGACGCTTTTATCCAAAGCGACTTACATACTCATACTGTATGTGGACAATCCCCACAGGAGCAATTTGGGGTGAAGTGTCTTGCCCAGGGACACAACGACATGCTGACTGCAGTGGGGTTTGAACCTGTGACCCCCTGATCCGAACACCTATGGACAACCCACTACGTCACACGCCACCCAAACCTCAAAGTTGTACTTCAATGCAGTACTACTTAAGTAAATCTACGTTTCTCCTTCTGTTAACCACTTTCGTTTTTTTGCAGCAATTTATTTTAGCAACTCCACAATGAGTTTGGGCTTGAGAAGAAAATCTTTTAAAATGAATGGTCACAATCAAAGCAACAGATGTAGAGATGTGCTGATCTTAAGTTATGGGTCAGGCACTGTGACGCTGGATCCTACGTTTACCATGATGCATCTGAATATCCTCTTTGATTACTAGAACATAAATGGTAAACATCAACTTCTCCAGCAATGGGAAATCTAAAGTTTAAAAAGCGGCCTTAATGTTAGAAAATGTGAAGTCTCAAGCCAAGAAAACGTTGATAATTTTCCTAAAAGCTCAATAGTTCATGGGAAATAATGTCATTTTCTATGCCAACCAGATGGAATGCCAATATAAAACAATAACCTTCACTTTATTCAGAGCTTATTAAGCTTTAACTATGCAGAAAGTGGCCTATGCTGCTGTGTGAGGTAAAACAATGGTATTCTTCTAAACCAGCATCTACAGTGCCCCTCACTTTTTTTGTAAACGTGCCTTCCTGTCTGCCTGATTGGTCGTTTGTTATGTAAGCTTGTCTCTTTGTCCCATGGCTTACATTATGATCCATTATTTCGCTGCATCTAGTTTGCATTGTTATTAAAGTAAGGTCTCTGTGACCCAAATGTTCTTGAATGGACTTAATACCAAAGAGACAGACAGGAAGCACACGATCGTCTACCCCTATAATCTGCAACACTGCATAATGTCTTTTGATGCAAGAAGAGTTCAAGTAATGGTGGTACAATTTCAGTCTCAAAATAGCACAGATGTGTTGAGTGGAATAACAGAGTGATTTGATCGACAGGTTCAATCCCTCAAGGTTTACTGAATCAGGCTCCATGTACGGCGTGCATTTGGCAAGTTTGCCTTTAAGAAACCATCCATCCATGTCACTGAGTCATGACGACACAGACTTCTATCTAGAGAAATGAAAAACTATTTTTGAAACACTCCTCGCTGCATTCAAAGTTTTGCTGTTAGCAAATAAAATAAGAGTGCATCAATTACAATGTGGAGGCAGTGTGTGTATTTCTGATGGAGGGTGTGTGTGTGTGTGTGTGTGTGTGTGTATGTGTGTGCGTGTGCGTGTGTGTGTGTGTGTGTGTGTGTGTGTGTGTGTGTGTGCGTGTGTGTGTGTGTGTGTGTGTGTGTGTGTGTGTGTGTGTGTGTGTGTGTGTGTGTGTGTGTGTGTGTGTGTGTACGTGCGTGTGTGTGTGTGTGAGTGTCTGCGTGTGTGTGTGTGTGTGTGGTGGGTGGCACTGGAACTAAAGACGCAGCAGCTACTTTGCCTTGCCAATTGTTCTAGTTCTTTAAGTTAAGTGGTTTTCTTGGCTGTTTTTCATCACGGTCTTTATCCTGTTGTACCCTCTGCTGGAAGAGGAATGAGTCATAGCAGTCAAGGGGGAAGATGGGTGGGAGGCACACAGCGGGCAGGGGGGTGAGAAAAGTCGAGGGCGTGGGTGGTGCGGGTTAAGGAGGGTGAGGAGGAGGCTGTAGTAAATGAAAAGATGAATGGTGAATACTATGGAGAAATGCTGTCTGTTAGGAAGCATAAAGCCCTCACAAATGATTATGTTTTATATTCTGTGTGTGCTACTAAGTGCTTTATAATAGCAGGACCAGTGTCTGGGCATTCAATAAACATTACTCCCAGGTGAGAGTTGCAGGGGGCTGCTAATCGATAGAAAGTTACAGAGGAATTCATTTTGACAACAAGATGAATAGAGATTGGCCAGCAGCCATAATTACCTACATTCACACTTTAGACAGAGCAACATGTTTCATGCCTTAAGCCTCTGCTAATGATTTTCATTTATACTTCAGAGGCTGCCTACAAACCTTTCCTTTTTTAACTAGGAGGTATAAATCTATTTGGAAATCTGAAGAAATACTTCTTTTGAAAATGATTCAGAGGAATTAAATGTATTGTCCAGAGCATGTGTGGGTGATGTTCTCTTTTTGTCTTAGTGAGACTGAAAACTGTTTGTTGACGGTGGACGGGTGGGCAGGCCATTAGGAAAATTGATGTGCATGCCGCTGTGTGTATGTGCACACGCTCATACATGTGTGCATGTGCTGCTTCTCTAACATCATTGCAGGCGTCACTGCAGCCACCTCACAGTGACTCCCCTGTGACTGAAGGCCTGACATCCTCCCACGCTCTCCCCATAAACTCCCCTGCCCCTCTCGGCTTGCTAACCTCGCCCTCTTCTCACTCTGTCCTTTTTCTTCTCCTCTCTACATTTTCTTATCCATCCATCTCTCTCCCATCAACATCTTTCTTTTTACTTCGCCCACCTCTTTTTTCTTTGCTTGTTTTTTAATCTCTCACCCCCTCATTTGGTGTGTGGGTCTTCCCTGTCTTCCGTCATGCTCTTCGCGCCCACCGTGCTGCCCATCTCTGTCTCTATGGAAACCCCGAGTGGACAAGAGTGGCTCTGAGGTCTGTGAGACGCGGATACAGAACCTATTAGTTCACACACTCTCTTTCACTCCCAGTGAGCCACATGCTTCCAACCGGCGCATGCAAGCCTATAGTGTGTGTAAATAGATGATGGAGGATGACGGGGCCACTACCTGCTATCACACAAGTCCCCCCCAGATGAAAAAAGACACCCGCATCTTCTCTTGTGCCTATGAATTATCATTGTTGTGAATTGGGAGCAGCCAAGTTGGGAGTAAGGAGGGAGTCCTACTCCTATTGTTTCATTATCCTGTAGGTCTCTTCAATTACTCAGTGGAGAAGGGGACCACCTGATGCCGCCTCTGCACATATTCCCTTCTGTAGCACACACACACACACACACACACACACACACACACACACACACACACACACACACACACACACACACACACACACACACACACACACACACACTCACACACACACACACACACACACACACACACACACACACACACACACACACACACACATACACACACACATTTAGCCCTCTCATCCCCCTTTTCCCTTTTAGTCTCACACCTCACGGACCGTATTTATCGAGCATATACATGATGCTGCTGTGTTGCGTAGAACGTGCGTCATTCCGATCCAAACGCATCTGAAGGACAGGTGATTTGTGATAAGAGGCCTCCTACAGACAGAATTTCACAGCTTTGGGTCGCTCTCCTGGGCACCATTGTGATTCGACGGTCACGCTATAGTGGATCATTGCAGAGTGCAATCATAAGGAGGATACGTCAGCTCACAACATGTCGTTTGGGGGGGGAATTGAAAGTAGCTTGGTGTATGAGAACGGAGCACAAAGATGTGAAACAATCAATTCAGAGGAACTGTTAGTTAAAATGTACGTGTATCAATTACTTGGTTTTGGCAATGTGTGATTTTAACGCAGTTTATACACTTCAATTATCTTAAACAGGACTCCAAAGGATGTGACATATGTACACGTCTGACTGCCCTGCCTCTCTTAAACTCACAGTGAGCATAGCGTTGCAAAATACTCTTGAGCGGATAACTCCCGCTAATTAATCTACACTCCCATTTATAGGTTAATCTGGCAGGTAATTTGTGTAATTTGCCCGTTTGCCTTGAGTACATTTACTTTTTAACCTTTGACACAACCAATGCCAGATGTATTCAGTGTAGCTAAATGAGAGCTAGTTAACCTTAGCTTGGTTGCTGGTTAACGTTATCGCTAGCAAAATAGTCACAGTTTATGCAGGGTGTCCGCGGGGTCTTAAAAAGTATTAAAAGTTGATAAATCAATTTAGCGAAAATTAAGGCTATTAAAAAGTATTAAACTGCATTTTCCAAGGTATTAAGAAGGTTCACAGCAACGACAACCTGAAACACCCTTTAATTTACTGAAACGACATGTCGGGGAACCCCACAAGGCGGCCCCATGCATAGCGCGCCGTAAAATGCTGCTTATTATTTTAAGTTTCATTGCCTTGCTCCGCTCTGTGTGTGGGGGGGGGGGGGGGGGGACTAAACGACTACGGTAACGGGTCCCAAGGTGGGTAGACCGGCATACGCAACGCTCTGGGGGTCCAACGGCTCCGTGTGTGCTCTATATGATCATTTTCTGATAACGATGAAATAGCCCGCCTCCCTCTCCCCACGTCTCCTGCTGCTGCTGGGCTGTCAGAAGAGGGGGAGGAAAGGAGAGGCAGCGACCGTTTATTAAATATTCTTATATTATTATACAGAGAACAGAGTCTTTATCAATCTGTTTTAAAGCTCAATAAATAACAAAGAAGACCTCTGACCGGCACTTTTCTAATTTTATACGGAAGATTTAAACTTTAACGGACATGTTGACCGGCGGAACATTTTTTTTACGGAAACTCTCGGTCCCATCGTTCCTTGGAAGAGGCGAGGTGGGTGTTTTTCATCTGCTGGTGGACTACCTGAAAGATACAGCAGGAGAACACGCCGTCCACCGCGGAGAATAAACAGAAGGGCAACCATGGCAACCATGCTGCGGGGTCTTCTTCGCTGCTTTTGGTGTATTTCGGGCGGCAGCAGCGCCACTTACAGGCCTGACAAATGTACTACATCGTTTCCAGCATTTCCAGCGGTCTAGTGTGAACGGACACGTTAATGAATCGAATGCGTGTGAACGGAAGCCTTTTTTGCGCTTGCGTATGCGTTTTACCGTATGCCTCCTTGTGGGCCGGGGTCTAAGCAAAACTATATCCGGTCACAGAGATCTGCTATTTTAAAGTAAAGTCAACACATATAGACCCTAAATATAGTCTATATTAAGAACGAGAAAAGCCTTAACATATATATCCTTTTTTGTAAACATATGACAAAACTGTGAAGGTGATGACGTCAGAGCATCGTCCTATGTGCCAGGGCTTAGCCCCGGACAGCTCCAGCCCAATTTAACCCCTGGGTATTTGTGAGGGAGCTCCTATATGGCATTACCCCGCTGAAGCTCACCAAAGTTTAACATATTTCATAGTTCAAAGTTTTGTCAATTGTTTTGTTTATTGGTCAAATACTGGTTTCTAATGGTTTCTGAGGAGTTTTACTGGAATGAAAGAGCACAGTCTACAGAAGCAAAAAAGCTGCATACTGCATTAAACCTGACCTTCACAGAGAGGTTGAAGTTCATGTGGAAAGGAGGCTTCAGTAGTCTGTCTGCACTCTGTTTAGTTTTGCTATCTTAAAATCAATATAGTAAATGTGAGGTAAAGTGTGTTGCCAATGTAACCGGTTAGAACTCAAAGTTGCGATGAGGTCTTAAAATGTATGGAAAGGGTCTTAAAAGGTATTAAATTTGACTTCAGGATTCCTGCATATACCCTGTTATGTGTTTTTGACTATTGAATGGATTTTAGCTAACAATAATTGATAAGCAGGGGTCTAGGTTTATAATGTATGACGTCACTTTTGATAATGATTGCTACTATAACCTAATCCAAGCTAAGATTAGCCAGCTAGCTGTTTAGAGACTGATGTTGTTTGCTTCTAAACAATAGCTAAGAAAGGTAATTGGCAAATGGTTAGCTAGTTTTCTTTTAACATGAAGCCAATGATCAAAATAAAATATAGGAACATTAGTAACATGTTGAAAATGATATAACATTTTAATGTTTTGTTATGCTTTGGCCAATGCCTAGGAAGGCTGCTTGGAATATGGAGTGTAGAGACATGTGCGAGGAACAGGGTAATGACTGCCGAAACCTAGTGGCCACTGCAGGTATTATTTATTAGGATTTGATGACATTTCGACACGTTACCTTTAAAATAATTTGTAGCAATAATTACATATCTGAAGGTTTGTTGAGTTACGCCTTTATTTTATCAAAATGTACATGAAGAAATTACAACAAAGGACTACATTAAAGAAGACATCAAAATGGGCAGCAATAACAGGGGTCAACAACTGAACACATACCCAACCCAACCCAACCCAGCCCCAGCCCATTAACACCCCCAGTGCAGTGAGATAAAGACATGCCAATGATGTCTCACATTTAGGCACTTCATTTCCCTACCAAACCATCTTTGGTCATAGTTGCTGTTTGGCTTTGAACTTGGATTCAAAAGGTTTGAGGTGGATTTAAACTTGTTTCATGTTGATTCTGACTGTGGATAAGAGGATGCTGATTTATGCTGATAGGAGTCACAGAGGTTTAAAATGCACTCCTTCAGTTTAGACAGATCTCAATTGGCCATGTTTAGAGGTGACCCAAAGATGGTTATATAACCCTACTACCTCCATAGGGTAAACATTAACATTAAATAAATCAACACTAGATGGTACAGTACTTCACATGATTACAGAAAGGACTTCACAAGTCAAAGGAATCAAGCACTACATCTTAACACATTTTACCTGAAAACAATGCAGTGTATCTGCACACGATATACTGTAATCAATACACTATACAGTCTATTGCAAAGGCATTGTTGTTGGCATTTTTCTGTAGGAATTAACCAGTTTGTTTACCAATGAGTATTATCTTGGAAAGTTTTGCAAAAATAGATACATTTTTATTAAATTAAAAGCCTTCGCTTTAACTTCAGGATGTGGTCTACTCTACTGTATATATTAAGCTACTCATGCATCGTCTAACTGTGTTAATACAGTAAACAGCCGGCCAGTTGGTGTGCACATATGTGTGTACGTGTGGTGCATGCATGTTTGTGTGTTCTGATTAAAGTACTGTACACACTGGTAGACCTGTCCCTTTAAGTATTTTTTTTCAGAGTACACCCCTTCAGTAAAGGATTAACAAAGTTACATGAAACTGTTTAAGAAGCATAGTAGTAACACAGTATTTGGCAGTGAGAGAACAGTCCTAATTTATCCATGCACAATATCAACCACAGGAAAGGTCCACATTCTGAACAAACCCATTAAGAACAACACAGTAAGAACATGAAAAGAGTGACAAGAATTCAAGAACCTGGAAGTGTGTGTTCTGTGTATGCATGTGTGTGTGCCTGTGAATGTTTTTGAATGTCAACAGCACAGTTGGTTTCCCAGGGAGACAAAAGGGCTATGACTCATGCAGTGCATAAAGCATTTTCTGGAATTTCGGCAATATTGGAAGAATTATTATTTTCCCACAAAGCCCAGATAATTACATTTAATCATATTAGAACCTTACAGAGTACTCAGGGAGTTTACTGTAAAAACCCACTCAATCCCACCCACATAGGTCTATTATAGACCAAACAGTTTATCCCTGGATTACTTTTCCATTCTCCAGCTCTTTCCTCATGAAAAGCACCTTCTCCTTGCAAGATTGTGTGAGTTGTGTAATTATAATGTGTGTGTGTGTGCGTGTTTCAGACTAGTCCAGTCTGTGTGTGCAAGTGTAAGGGGTAGGGTTGGTAAAGCAGAGTTGATCCCGCTTGGGGTATGTAGTAGCTGCAGTAGCTGGGTTCTGCTAAATAGGGGGTATTGTGATCAGCAAGGTATGGGGCAGGCTGGTAGAAGCATGTCACATGGTCTGTGTTGGGGATAATGTTCTGCTCTCCCAGAACCTTCAGCGCCAGCACTGTGATCATGTTCAGAGTCTGACGCCTCTCATGTCCCATCAGGCACACTGTGCTGTCGTCGACCACGCGCCGCAGCGTCATCAGGTACTGGTACTTGCTCCTCTCCTCCCCAATAAAGTGGTTCTTCAAGTAGGACAGGATCTTCCTCTGCTGCTCCTGCACGTCAGGAAAATCGATGAAAAAGCGTGAGCACATGTAGCGCTCCAGTGTTTTTATCTCAGTCTCGCTGGCCGGTCGGTAGTCCCTGACCAACAGGTTGCTGTACTTGAGCAAGCCACCACCCCGGATCTCCTCTGGGTTTCTAGTAGCGATTAGGCGGTAGCGCAGGTGATCCATGGCTGCCTCAAAGTCACCGTACATGCTCTCTGCTAGGACCTCGACAGCAGGGACTGAGGCAGTTGCCTGAGGAGCGATGCACTGTTCAGGCATGACTGCATTTACCTTAGGGGCCTCTTTGCTCTCAGGCACAGGGCTGGATGCCTCATCGGCTTCTGGAGGGGCCAATTCCCCAGAGTCTTCAGACTGAGAGTGAGAAAGCACATGTGAGGTGGTGCCAGGAATTGTGATTGGAAAAGACACTGGCTCTGAAACCTCAGGCAACGATGAGATATAATCGTGTTCCTTTTTATCCTCTAACTGTAGGATAGGATTTCCAGGCTGAGGGGAGGACTCTTTATTCTCATCCTCGCTGTCGGTTTTCAGTATCGAAGGCTCCATATGCGAAGATACCTGAGGTACAAGGTCCTCTGACTCCACCGGTGGAGTGAGGCAGAGGATGGGAGGGCTGAGGCAGGGGGAAGGCGGACTAAGACAGACTGGAGTAGGGCTGAGGCTAAGCATAGTTGGGGTGAGGTACGGAGGGGAGCTGAGACAGGATGAGGTAGGGCTGAAACTCAGGGGTGGAGAGCTAAAGTTGGTCTCGAGGCTGACAGTGTTCAGTAGCGCAGATGAGAGGAAGTTAGAGGGAGGTGTTAGACATCGGGGAGGGCTGAGGATGGGGGGCGAGGTTGTGAAGCAGGGAGGGGAAAGACTGAGGAGGGGAGGGGATGGACAGGGAACAGGAGGCGTGACAAGTGTGCTCTTTTGTGGGCTGTCAATCAGCTGACTAAAGTCCATCTTTTTGGTTTGTACTACTCTGATTTCATCTTCATCGCTGAGCTCAACTTCTGAGGTATGTACAGGTTCCTGGGTGTTGGAGGAGGATGTATTGGTGAGTGAAACTAACGTGTCCACTGAAGCAAGCGGCTTTGATTGTCTGGGTGCAGGGACAGTTTCACTCTTTGAAGGGTTGCTTTGCTCATCACAATGTGTGGATGGGGTCTCTTTTATGCTCTGAATACTTGTCTCACATGAACTCTCTGTGATTAGCTGACTGGAGGAGGGATCTTGAGCTAAATCAGAAAAGGGATCCACAGCAGAGGTGGAGATTATATCAGGGGCTGGATCAGGAGTAAGGCCTATGTCACAAGCAAGGTTACTGGGAGGGGTGGATTGATGCTCAGGGTTTGTTTTCGTAGAGTTACCGGTTGTTGGGGTAGTTGTAGGGTCTGAACTGGGCTTTGGGTCGGATACTATCTCAGGTTCAGGGCTAGGGCAAGGGTTTGGATCTACGACAGATTCGCCATCAGAGACTTGATGTGGGTCACTATTGGGGGATACCTTCCTACACATCCTCCGAGGGGGTTTGGGAGAGATGTGTTTAAGCACCACCATGTGAGCAAGTCTCTCTGAGGCCTTACATGAGGGAGAAGAGGAGGTCTTTTTGTCAGAAACAAGGCTGGGCGGTGCAGGTAAACCATCCTGAGTATCTGGAAGGCTTTCAGCTTCAAGTGTGCTCGGTGTTTTATCTGAATTATCTGTGTCAAGTGTGCTGTGAATCTCTGCTGTATCTTGTGTACTGGCATGCTTTGTGTTGTCAAGAAAAAGGGATATAGAAGAGGTGGAGCAGGAACAATCAATACCCTGTGTGTTGTCTATGTTTGTAGCTTCTGATGCTATGATCTCTTCTGTCATTTCTCTTATTCCCATCTCATCTTTTCTCTCTTCTTGCTCAACTGTCTCTGTTTCTTCTTGTCTCTCTTCTTCTACCTGTGTCTCTATCTTTGCAGGTGAAGATGTGCTGGAGTCAGGAGCAGTCAAATGTTGCATTTTATCTTTCTCATCGTTACTCTGATCCTCACTGAAACACTCAGAGAAGTCTGCTCTGTGACATTCTTCTGCCAGGTTTAGAGACTCTGCCTGGGTTTTGTTTGAGCTTTTTGGTGACTCGGAGTGTGCCATCTGTTCTGTGAGTTCCTCTCCTTCATCAGGGGGTTTTGTGTGGTTGGATTGTTCTTTCTGGACAGAGAGTTCCTGGTGATTTGAATGTGCTGGTTGTTGGTCATCACAGGGCTGGGTTGGCTCTGACATTTCTACTGTTGTTGGACATTTGGTGATGTCTGGGAGCTCTGGCTCGTGTCTGAGTTCAATCTGGTTTGGTGGTTCAGAATTCTTAGAGGTTTGTTTCTCTTCTGACAAAAGTTTTGGTAAAGTCTGGTCAGAATTCTCAGAGGTTTGTTTCTCTTCTGACAAAAGTTTTGGTAAAGTCTGGTCAGAAATCTCAGAGGTTTGTTTCTCTTCTGACAAAGGTTTTGGTGAAGTCTGGTCAGAATTCTCAGAGGTTTGTTTCTCTTCTGACAAAGGTTTTGGTGAAGTCTGGTCAGAATTCTCAGAGGTTTGTTTCTCTTGTGACAAAAGTTTTGGTAAAGTCTGGTCAGAAAAGCTGAATGTTTCTTTGTGCTCTGACGCTTCTTTCAGCTCAAAAGGTTTTATGCCTTTGTTGTCTTTCTCCACTTCGGAGTCTTTTGTCTGGTTGGACTGTTCAATTTGTTGTGTATTGGGTACAGTGTTGGACTGCTTTTCATGTACCTCATCTCTCTGTTGTTTCTGGCTGATCTGAGCCTCTGCTTTGATGGAGAAGTCTTTACCAGAGGCATTTTCTGTTTTCGGGGCAGTAAGTTCTCTGAGCAGAGAAGAAGAGTCTTTTTTCTGATTCTCTGCAGGCTGCTCCCTAAGTTCACCAGTTTTCATTTTCTCCTGCAACTCCTGCTGCATGTAGGACTCGAGAAGACGATCCAGAATGATCTGAAAGGAGTCAACGCTAAACTCAAACTGTCGCCTCAGCGTGCTTACAAATTTGAGCTCCAGGTTTTTGCCGCTGTTGTTAGAGAGCGAGATGAGGCTCCAGCGGTCGTGCTCATTGAAGACCTTGACCATTTTCTGGACGTAGGCTTCCTTCATTGTTGCGCTGCTTATCCGCTCTCGATTGACCCCAGCAGGTAGGCAGTCCAGCAAACAGCTCAGTACTGACTCTTTGATCACCTTAGAGAAGAAAAGGTCAAAACATGACAGAACAAGTTATGACTAGAATTTGGGGATGCTTCTATCATTGAAATTAATATTTGAAGAATGTGATATTAAGGCCAGTGCCATTGATTCACCATACAAAACAAGATGTTCTACAGTTAAATGAAGGTAGGGATAACAGAAAAATCATTATCAATGTAGCACTATAAAAATCTATTTTGCAACACCCTGAGATAGAAGACGTGCTCAAGGATGGCTCAGCAAAATGAATGCTGGTTAAGGCTCCACTCATATTCCATTTATCTGCTTTCATTTCCTAACAAGCAGTAATCATACCTGGAACTCCTCCTGACTGGGCAACTCCACTCCGAAGATGACGTCCAGGTCCTTGTAGCTCGTTCTGTTGTCTCGGACGAGGACGTGGCTAGCCGTGGATCCGTTCAGACGAATATCTCTCACTGTGATTCCCTGCTTCTGCAGCCTGGCCCGCACAGCCATGATGATGTCTCGAGGACGCAGCTCCAACGTGGGGAAGTTCCCACGGCCGTGGATTGGAACCACCTCTGACAGAACCTGATGGAGGACCTCTACCTGCTCAGCGTTCAGGCATTGGAACCGCTGACTGGATTTAGTTTCAGTCATGCTGCTGCCCTGAAGGGAGAAGAAGGAGGATGACAAGATTTTATTACAAGTCACCAACCAATTCTGAGTTAACTCTGTCATTCTCTCTGTCTCGCACACACACACACACACACATTGCTCACACGCATAAACACACTCCCTGCCAGTCTGCTGTCTGCAAGTCACAGCTTGGCTGACAGCTTTTCAAAAATGCTAATGTAACTGCTTTGTTGACATGCTGACACATGGAGGGGTCCACGTAGATGTGATTTGCATGAATATTTATCCACAGCTCAACCAGATCGCAACAAAGGAAGAGGAAGAGTTTGACTGGAATCACACCAATTAGTTCCTTTATTTTTACCCAATCACAGTCATACCTGAATCAGTTTAATTTTTAAGAAAGAAAAAATACCAGATAATGCATTCTTTGATAAGAACGTATGGAGTATATAATTGAAATGACATGTAAGGGCAGAGCACATCTTTGTTTATTGATTGTTTCCACCAGAGGCGCAAGGGTTAAGCTGAATGAGTCATCTCCAGCAGACTGCATTAATCACACCAACGTCACTAATTAAAGACACACATCTGTTTCTGTGTCCGTGTGAAGCACATTATTTGTGTACATAACAAACAATGGCTCTTGCGCACACTCCTCTGAGTGCAGTGCAGACAAGGTTGTTTTATATAACACCTTTATAAATCGTAACACAAATTGGAACAAAGTGGGATTTAATATCAGCCAATTATGTTTGTTAGGCTTCGTAATCCTCCTCCTGGCAGTTACGCACACAGCCTCTGCATCCAGACTCCATCTATCAATCTCTACAAACTAGATCTATTCTTCAAGTCAGTCAGTAGAGGCACATGCAAACGTCTTGAGTGCGTCTGAGTGTGCAACTGTGGTTCATGGCAGCCCATTATGAGCTTTTGTTTGTTTTAATCAATAGATGTCAGTCAGTGCTGTGGCTGAATGCTGCTGATTACTATGATTTGTCAATACCAGCAGGGTAGACATTGGGATACTAATGGGCAGTAATGGGATGCTTTCAGGTCAGTTTGTCAGGCATCAGAGAGCGATACCCTGTGATAACCACAAACAATCTACCAGGAAGTGTTTATGAGTCTTCTAAACTGTGTTGCGTACATTTCAGCTGGAAAACGGCACTTAATTTAGCCTCCAAACTCACTGTAAAACCACTTAATAGCTTTCCAGAAGACAGAAAGGTTGAGTCTGAGAACACAAAGCTCTCTCCTCTCTGTGCCACACTTTAACAAGGTGGACTTCAAGTTACAAAAAAAACGTAATCATACATCCAGAGGCAATAAATATAGTCCCAGGTGTTGACACTGGTCATTAAACAATGGTTGTAGGAGGCAGAGAGGCAGAGAGGCACTGCGGGACTGTTTTCAAGCTAGCCCCTGTATCTCCCCCTCCCCTTTCGCACTCTTCTGCAAACTTGCAGCCTGAGTGACTCATCCAGGCGTATCGGCTCAGCTCGCACATAATCTATGGCCATTGAAAGCCCAGCACATACAGAGGGTCTCGTATTCACTGAGCTAACAACACAAACAAAGACGCTCTGTAGACTCAGATTGCCGTCTCTGGTATACACTTTTTACAGCAGAATAAATACAGGAAACAAACAATGATGTCCTGTTTATAGAAAACTATGGAAAAATGGCAATGTGTCCCAGACTTTTTATTAATATTAATATAATACAGTGATATTATATGTTTGTCTCTGCCATTTACTTAAACAGTTATGATGAACTTGGGGTAATGCTGTTAAAAAAGGAAACAACTCAGTCTTTGTTGTGTCCACCCACCAAATGCATTTACAATGCCTGCACACCACACATTTAGTCTTACATATTTGGAGTTTAGAATATTTTAAATAGTAGCCTACTGCTAAACTTGTACATGGGCAATACTTCTAAAAAGATAAATAATAAGAGTTGTTACCCCATAAAAATAACCAGGCTTTAGTTTTGTAGCTTCTGGTTCCCAGTCCACTAATGTCTTACATTTAGTGGAGTGATAACGAGCACTGCTGAATGCACTCTGCCCCGCTGGTCTTCACTCTAATCACCTAATCACGCATTTACTCACTCCTGGGACACCAGGTGAGGGCAATTAACCGCAATTAAGTGCCTGGCAGAATAAAGGGCACACTTCTGAGCTCCAGGATTTAAAGCACATTATAAACACAGCATGTAAGCTTCAGACAAACACAAAAAAAGTAAAATATCCAAACTTTACAGAACTGAATGTCCGTACCTGTTGTTGCTGTGGCATTTGAGGGAGCGACTGTCTCTCGGTTCGATAGTAGAACCTCCTCCGAGCTTCAGGTCCCGACAGTGACTGGCTTTGTTTCTCTTCTCAAGTCCCTACACTCTCCGGTGAGGCTCGGTGCTGATGTGTCCCTTATAACGCATACGAGAGTACTATTTGTCCGCGAGTTCATCCGGGCGCTGTCCAGGAGCTCGCTTGGTGCTGAAGTGAAGACTGAAATGAGTCCTCGCGCTCTTGTTTTCTCCTCCGGCCGCCCGGAGCGTAACGCAGTTTCCATAGCGACCTGCCGTCATTCAGTTATGACTGGGGAGCGTGTGTGTGTGTGTGTGTGTGTGTGTGTGTGTGTGTGTGTGTGTGTGTGTGTGTGTGTGTGTGTGTGTGTGTGTGTGTGTGTGTGTGTGTGTGTGTGTGTGTGTGTGTGTGTGTGTGTGTGTGTGTGTGTGTGTGTGTGTGTGTGTGTGTGTGTGTGTGGGTGTGTGGGTGTGTGTGTGGAAGTAGGCTACAACAATGATGGTGTAGTGTGTTTTGGGCGTTAACAGACATATAATATAATTCGAAAACATTTTTAACAGCCCCTTGTGTATCCTTATTGTAAATACAAGTTGAAAAAGCGGGCTAAATTGAAGACAGAGAGAGGGAACTTTTAGCTAAAGTAGGCCTAGCCTATAGGATAGACAAACAAGTATTAGGCCTATTTGTATTTGCTTGGAGTCAAAATGGACAGTATAAAGGACTACTATGTTATTATGCAGCTAACTGAAACCTCTAATGAGACAATGTATTTAGTATTTATTTCTACAACACTTTTCATTCACTTGTTCACTGTCCCTAACGCTCACATTGTATCCAGTGCTGTGTCCGACTATATCATCAGCACATACAGTATGAGTCATCCAAGCTGCCCCCACCCCCCCCCCCCCCCCCCACCCCCCCTGGCCCAGCCGTTAATCCCAGTCCCTTTCGACTGGCACACCGGAACCTTTCTCTCTGGACAACCGATGATCCCTATTTTCCGCATGATGCATTTTATTGCTGTCTCTTTCAACAACAATTAGCCTATAAAGCCCTCTTTCATTTTTTCCATCAGGCCAGTCCAAATTATTGTTTTTCCATGTCCAACCCAAAAAACAAGGTTACAGATGTCACATTCTCGTAAATGCATCATCAACATTGTGAAAGAAACGTCATTAAAAAGCAAGGCGCTGTAGAAAAGGTCAATTTACTCCCTCACAAAAAAAGAACAAATGACGTCACTAGACGTGTACCACAACCTACCGATACTGGGTACAAACCGGGTACAAACTATTTTTAGCTTGGATGGAACTTGTCTGCTTTGGACACGCGCGCCCGTCCACCTCTCAAACGGGCGTGACGTAGAAGGCGCGGGCACGCCATGCAAAATCGTGACCATCCATGGTGACGACGGTGAGGGGTAGACAGAAGTTTTATTCAAAGATAAAAGTTTGATCAAGATGGTTCACATGCCGTTGTCTAGCGACTAAATCCAGACACATTTCTGGCGATTCTATCCATTAAGGACTATATTAAGCACACACATCATCGTACACATATGTTGAATTCGTGTAATTTATTTAAAGGTAACTGACATGCTATTATAATGCAAAACAGTTCAAATATGAAGGAAACACCTTGAGTAGTCGCCTACTTGTAACAGCTTAGAGGCGGTATACAAATGTGTTTCTTACCTATATATGTTGACAAAGCTCTACCAAAGTAAGAATATGTTCATATTATAAAATAAGACACACTCGCTTTGGCATCAAGACCAATGCGATAACGTTACTGCCGCTCTGTCTAGGTGCTTTTAAGCAAAAGCGGAAGTACGCTTAGGGGAATTCTCTCGGCTCAAGTAGCGAAGATACACCAGTTTGAAAAAACCAAAACAAACATCTCTGGGAAATAAATCACTGACTGGATGCTACTTTGTATCTGTTCATAAGCAGGACAGAGTTTTTGTCACTGAAAAAGACCTTCATCATGTCGAATATGGAGAGTATCCTTTCCTGGGAAGTCTGACATGCATATCGGTAGAAACAGTTACCTCGTGAGAGTGTTAGCTAACCAAATGTAAGCTTGGTTGGCTAGCTAACAGCTAGTAACTTCTGCCCAGTCATTCAACTACGAACGAAAACAGTGATGGGTTTGCTAGTAGCTTACATTTTCACTTGTATAGGAAAAACAAGGTAACTTGCCTGCACTGATTAGGGTTAGCTCAATGTTTTTACAGTTTATATTCAAGCCTCCTAAAAATGCATTTCTCATTCAATGTAAAACCATTAGCCTACTTAAATAAACAATTCCTTGACTAACCATGCAGAACAACTGTTCAACCTCAAGATTGCCACAAAGGAGCTACAACGCAACTCCAAGAAATGTGACAAAGAGGAAAAGGCAGAAAAGGCTAAAGTGAAGCAGGTGCTTATTTCTATGTACTTATGAAAGACCATTGGCTACAGTGCAGCTATATGTTGTATTATGTATGTTTATGTACTCCTCTTCTGTTTGTCTCTCAGTCTATCCAGAAGGGTAACATGGAGGCAGCTAAGATCCATGCAGAGAACGCCATCCGTCAGAAGCACCAGTCTCTTAACTTCCTGAGGACGAGTGCACGTGTGGATGCTGTGGCTTCCAGGGTCCAGACTGCTGTCACCATGAACCAGGTCAGAAGTTCAAGTCAATGCTTTGTCAAAGATCTGCCTTCATTTCTTTTTGGTAAAGCAGGTAAATGACACCCATAACGAAAACATGCCCAACCTATTTACTGCAGTCATGTAATCATTTTTAAAGATAAGCTCTTGTACAGAGATAATTTGATTTAGAAAGAAATTGCACAATATGACTTGACAATATGACTTCCTTGATTAATATTGTTTTCAATTGTTGTTATCATTATTTGTGTGGTGTTTGCTACCAAAATTAAACCCTTATTTGTAATCCCTAACCTGGTACAGATTTAGTAAATATGGTTGTTCATATGGTAAAAAGTAACTTAGTTCATTAACTCAAGTATGAGGTCAAGATAATGAGGTACTTTTACTTTATGTAAGTATTTTCACTTAATGCTGCATTATAGTTTTGGAGCACTTACAGGCAAATATTGCACTTGTTCATGCACTAGATTTATTTGGTACCTTTAGTTACTTTTGACAGATTTAGGTTATAAATAGAAAATATGATTAATTAAAAGTGATTGTATTACTATAGGTTAAACTACCCAGCGATAAATGAAGTTCTTAGAATGAGCTTCACTTTTACTAGCTGCAACATAAAAGGGATAGACAAATCATTGCTTATTTATTTATAATACAATAACATAATGTATATGATTGTGAAACATGTCATTTTACACATGATTACTTTAACTTTTTTAATATATGTAGATGCTAATACCTTTACTTAGAGTGGCCCTATTATGCTTGTTGGGGGTTTTCCCTTTCATTTAGCGTCATATAGGTTTTTATGCATGTAAATGGTCTGCAAAGGCTAAAATCCCAAAGTGTCTCTCTCTTCAACCTTCAAAATATGTCGTATTCAAAGTTGATATGTTGAATTATACATCATAATTGAGATCTTTAAGAGCTTCATAATGTAACCATCACAGGGTAAAAAGTCAGAAAGTAGGCACTTACTCATTTTATGATTCTACACAAAAGAAACAGGGAGAGGAAGAAGGAGAAAAAGGGTCTGGCAGACATGCAAACAAAAAGCCACCAATTACATAATGTCATTAGCTCTGCTGCAGACTGAGGCTATTACCTTCTTGCCCGTATGAGACTGACCTGCCTCTTGAAATAGCTTTCATTCAGGTTCACTACAGGGCAGGCATCATTTCACAGAATAGAACCTAATAGCGTCTATAGAATTGGAGGCAGGGTATAGCTGAAAAACACCTCTTTATGTTGTTGTAATGTACGTCTCATAAAACATGAACACAATAGCACTGATGAAAGACCTCTCCACCATAATATCATCAACTATTGGTAAATTGGTTTTGACAAGATTATTCAGCATCATCTGTGAAATATCAAGGATGAGAGTTAGTCATAACAAATGATCTGTTTAAAGAGCTTAAAGTGACACCTAGTGGAAATACAGGGTAACAGCACTTCAAACTTTGCCCCATTAAATCCTTCTCCCTGAGCGACCTCAAATACTGATCCTGTTTTTAATGAGACAAATTAGACCAATAAGAAGTATGAAGACCACAGAGGCTTTAATACTCAATGCGATGTGTTTTTGCCCAGGTGTCTAAATCCATGTCTGGAGTGGTCAAGTATATGGATGCTACACTCAAAAGCATGAACTTGGAGAAGGTAAAAACATTTCACATGACAAAGGCAAACAAATATGACAATTTTTTGACTGTTGTTCAGTATCTATGTTTCTCGATAGATCTCTGCTTTAATGGACAAGTTTGAAAACCAGTTTGAAACTCTGGACGTGCAGACGGCTCAGATGGAGGACACCATGGGAAACACCACCACTCTGACAACTCCTCAGGTGAGAAGCCCTCCTACACGCAGGGATACCTCGTTCATGCAGCCACACCTAAAGGGATAGTTGGCATTATTTGGAGTGGGGTTAGAATTAAAGTCTGTTTTTGTTTATTGAAGAATAACTAGCAAATGTTAAGCCTCTGAAGAAAGCTTTAACTTAGACAGGTCATGACTTCAAACACTCTGTGTACTTATTACCCTCCTTATTTTAAGGTAGTGGCTCTTGTAAATACACAATCTTGACAGTGTTGTATGAGGTACTTTATAGTTAGTGTATAATGTATAATTAGCCACCTTAAAAAAGAATCCCACTATCAAAATCTACCATACACTGACTATGGATAAGACCCTAACATACCTTTTTAATCCCATCATTATTCCCACAAAAAATCCTTAAATATGTTTTCTATTTTTAAATGAGTGTTCTCTTGGTTGGTCTGTAGAATGAAGTGGATACACTGCTGCATGAGATGGCTGATGAAGCAGGGTGAGTATGGTCCATACCTCCAAACAATTAACAGTAATGGCAACAACAAATGCATTGATAGGAGAAAAACATAAATGCAGGGACTTCAAAAATAATGTACTAACTTTTTTAAGTAGACTAATAAAACTATTATGCAAAATCCACTTTTGTATATTTTTTTTGCCAGCACTATGTTAAGAGATTCGGAAAAAATATGATCTCTCTTTTTATCCTGATCCATCTATAACAAAAAATGATTTTGGCCACTTTGTGTTGTCACAAGGTTTTTTTGGGTTGTGGAACAATTAACCAATCACCAACCAGTGACACTCGCCCTGAACACCTGAATCTCCTCCTAGAGCACATTTGTGTCTTTTATTAAAAAATATCTTGCAGAGGGGCGTGGCCAGTCTGTTTGGTATTTTGAGCAAAATCCTTCAGAGACATGTATTGTAAATATCTGAGACCTATAATATATTGTTGAAATAGAGTATAATAGGGGACCTTTAACAAATGAGAAGCTGTACTAAGCTTTATTTAAATGACGTTAACAGCTAAGCAGCCAAGCAAATCTCATGGTGAAAGTGTTCCTGTCTATTTTCCCTTTTCCTTTTTTAGGTTGGATCTTAACCTGGAGCTTCCTGCAGGCTACACTTCCTCAATGGCTTCATCTGTGGCGTCTACAGAGCAGGTAACACACCCGTTCTTCTGCTGTAGCTATTTTTGGTGTGTTTGTATACAGATTTTCTTTATTGTCATATTGTCTATGAAAGGTGTCTCTCTAAAATTTATCTGTAAGGACAGTCTCTATAATCAGCTAGAATGATGTACAGTAGGTGTTATTTTTAAATGTCACAATGACCGTAGACAATAGAATACACGGACCCTTCTTTAACACACTCCTGCAGTTCAGAACACTTTTCCCTGTCATTGTGTATGCTCATCGTCTTCAAAAAGGAACTGTATCACTATAAATAACCCACGGCCTGTGGTGGAGCTGTGGGTCTTCACGGATACTGTGACACAGAAGCAGTGTTTATTCAGCCTTCTTCATCCAAACAATGACTGTGTGGAACATTGTGGTCATAAGGCGGCAAAGTGGAATATGTGGCAGGAAGTGTTTGAGTTCTCCCTTAAGATGTTTTGATACATTTTCCAGTTTGACAAGCCACAATTGGATTCCATTGTAACCAACATACTTCAGTCTGTTCACATCTGTTTTTTGTGAAGGACAGCTACACGTCACGCCTTCACCTTTAAAGCCTACAGCAGTTGCGGGATATTCTAAGAACTATAGATTTCACCACGAGCCTCACTAGAGACATTCTTTTCGATCCTCTGGCTGTGCATATCGCATTGTGTTTTTTTTATTGAATTGTCTAAGTATTTAATTAACTTTATAGACAAAATCAGAACAGAGACTGTAATGGCAAAAATGTCCCCATTGAAACACATTCAGATTGAATCCAGTGGCCATTACAAAGCATGGCACAATCTACATATGAGTCTCATTCACACTCGTACCGGCACATAGAAACGTATATATATGAAACCATCATTGCACATTTGTATATACACTCTCTTATTCCGCAGCTGCTTTAACACCTGAATTTTCCGACGGGGATAAATAAAGGTCCTTCTTATCGACATCTCATTTCAACATTATTCTATTATATCAGGCTTTTCATCTAGAAATCTGGCTTCAAATGTATAGTTTTTGCTAGTTTCCACCAACCATCTTCTCATGTTTGCTCTATGAGCCAAATACAGGCTTTAAAGTTAATAATCCCGCCAAGAATTACCATATACCAAAAAATACCCTTACCATTTAGTATACAGAAAATAATAAAGACATTTTGTTTTTTTATAATAACTGGTATATTAGGATTAACATTCTGAAAATACATTAATAATCGGTTGTGAAAATAAGAACTAAAGATTGTATTCAGTTATAAATAAATAAAATGGCAGTTTTTGTTGTAGAAATAGGAAATCTAAGAGCAACTAATTTGAAGAGAGTCACGGAGGTAAAGCATTTTTGTATAGAGCTGCCGAATGTTTTTTTCTGACTGTTTTCCTGTTCTGTGTTGTTATCAGGACGAGCTGTCCCAGAGGCTGTCCCGACTGCGAGACCAGGTGTCATAATGATGTCCAAACATCACAAGACCGGGAGGAAGGAGAAGAGACAGGGGGTGAAGAAGCAGAGAACAAACAGAAAGTGGTGCCGTGTGTCTGAAAGCTCTGTGGTAAAGGTTTGCTCTGTTGTGAGAATGAAAGGAGCTGAATACCAGCAGAGAGGGAGCGAGAGGAGGAAGCAGGACCTCTGCTGTCCTGTGACCTACTGCATCACCTGCAGTGTTTCTATAATAATACTAATTTGCACACTCCTATTTAACATGTATTGTGATTATTTATTAGCTCAGCAATAACACGGCTGTGCTGCATTTTATTTTTTACTCCTTGGAAGTATTTGTAAATGGTATTTTTTTTGCGCACATTTTTGAGAATTAAGCAATTGTGTACTACTTAATAGCTATTACCTCATTCTAAGGTGGTTGACCACCATGTATATAATGTAAGATTACATTATTTATGTACCTATTTATATATGAACTGACTGATTGGTAAGAGAGCATGTTTGTATTGTAACTGTAATGTCCGACCTGCATGACTGAGGATGTGAGTCGAATCCTGTGGCTGTAGTGCTAAAACTAATGTATTTATTTATTTATTATTTATTTTGTTGTGTTGTATGATAGGGCTCATCGTCTATGTTTGCCTGGAACCTGCTTTATAAAAAGCTGCAATAAAGCTGATTGTCTGCATGTAGCACTTAAGGCTCACTGTGCGCTTTTATGCAAAGATTGAATGTCAATTAAAAACATTAAAACGTGTTTTACCTGTCAGTTTATAGCCTTGTTTTGTGCATCCCTGTCCCCCCTCTTTCCATCCTCCCCCCCCCCCTTTCTCTCCCCAACAGGGAACAGATGAGAGGTCAAAGGTGTCACCTGTAGAGGAAGCGGCCCTCTGCCGCTCGCATGCCACTGCCTCATTACACACACACACATGCACACACAGTTCAGCATATCCCAGGGGGAGGCGGGACTCAGCTGGGAGCCATTACAGGTGCTCTCTACACACACACACACACACACACACACACACACACACACACACACACACACACACACACACACACACACACACACACACACACACACACACACACACACACACACACACCCCTCTACATGAACAGCCCCGTTCTGAAGGGAGTCCTCCAGAGTGACACTCGGCAACCTCTGACCCTTTTTGTGTCCTTCCTAATCATCATCAGCATGCACTTAACTACATTCACAATCATCATCAGTGCCCCCCAGACTGACACAAGTCTCTATTCTGCCTATTACACACATACTTCCTCAGTGATCCAGCAGCTGTCAGTCATTTCTGCTCGGAGTTAGATCACCTGGAGTTTAAATTCCACGTCGCCTCTGCTGTCAGAGCCACGCAATCTATTTGGTAAGTTTTGTTTTCAATTTCTAACCTTCAGTGGCCAAATCTTTAAGTATGATTAAATCCTGATGCGGCTTGTTTTTTTCCTCCGCGCTGTGTGTGGGGATGCTTCCCTCCAGATGTGTGTCTGTGTGTGTGCGCAGACGGCCCCTGCGCGAGGGAAGCCTGTGTTTGTCTATGTGTGTATGTGTATGTGTGTCAGGTGTTGATACCAAGTGGCTTTCCTCCAGGGCCGTCAACACCTCCTTGTCTGGGTTCCTAGAGGAGTGGAACTTGCTGACAGGAGGGGATCCGGTGGTCCTGTCCCCACGGCCGACCTGTCTGCTGCTGCACAGGAGGGGGGGGGGGAGAGCCAAACACGCTGACTATGAGAGGAAGCTCTAATTAACAAGCATGATCACACACAGGAAACAATACGGTATGTCCAGCAGGATTCGGCAAGAAAATATAAATGTTCCTAAAGCCCAGAATTATCCACTTGAGAATAAAATGGGTCTGTTTTACAGGTCTGTCTTCCAATTTCCAAGATGTTTTCTAGAAACAATAATGTAATGTCCTACTAAAGAGAAGATAGATATTCTTCACCAGAAACACTTGCCTTTGTTTTTTAAAATACATTTAGAACTTTCTGTATTTTAGTCTTATCTAGCAAAGAATTAAACACACAGTATTAAGTTTCCCACATTTTCTTCACAAAGGTTGCCTAATCACTTGTGTGAATCAATTAGTCAGGAAAGTCATGAATTTTTCAATAGTTAATTCATCATAAAATGTTCAAGCAAAATTTAAGCATCCAAGAAAAAACATTATTTCCAGCATCTCAAATTAAAAGGTTTGCAACGCTTATCTGTCTGTTATATGTAATTTAAAACTCAATATCTTCTGAGTTTAGGATATCTGAAGATGTTGTGGCAAATTAACCTTTAAAGGTCTTTTTACCAAATGCCCTGAAATGTTATGTTTTACATAACTGTTGACTTTTTTACTCAGGTGAAATGTATTATGGATATCGCTGCTATCGCATGTGCCTTTATAGTATGTTTCCTAACATGTGAAAGTGTAACTTCTTATGCTGCCGTATCTCATTGTGATGTTCACAGACTAATCTGCAGATTAATTGATAATGAAAATAATCAGTAGTAGCACTACGTTTGTTTAAAGCAGCAATTGTTTCTATAAAATGTAACTGTTCCTTATAATTAGCGATTAGTGACCTCCTAAATGCAACAGATAAAAAATCACAAAACTCTTGATGCTGCATATTCATAGGTTAAACTGATGTGTCTTCTAAATAAGAGAAACTTGGAATAATTCTATATCAAATAGTAGATTTCACTGGAATACGTGTATTTAAAAATATACAGTTTATTTGCGGTATCCTTCAAAAAAAATTATGTTCACATGAATAGTGTATCATCAGTGTTGAGTGTAGACAGTAACAATCATCATCTATTTAAGGTAGTCTTTGAGATGGAAAAGTTTCACACAGTGGCTCTTTTCCTCTCCTTGTCTTCTATCGCCTCCTCACTAGAAATATTCAATTACAATGCCTGAAGGGTCAGGTCAAACACAGGAAGCCGAGCTGATTGGTTCTACTCGGATATCGATGGGCATGTGTGACCAATCGCTGCTGCCCAGGGCTTTCCTCAGGCTGCATCTGCTGCCGCTGAGTGTGTGTCTAATCGTTCCACCCCAAGGCTTTCCCCAGTTTCCACTCACCTCTTGACCATTGCATCCTGTCAGTGTTAACGCCGCTTTTAATCAGTTTTACTGTCTCATGCACACACATACACACACGCGCCCACACAGCTGGCCCTATCCATCCCTCCTCTCCAGAGCACGCTTCATTAAGATCTAACCAATATCCTGCTCACACCGTCACAACCTCTGTTGCACACAAACACACACCTGATCCTGCCAACCCTCCACATGACCTTCGCCTCCCCCAGCCTGATATCTCTTACATTCAAACAAGCCGTGAACATGGACATGTAGCCTTGTCTATTTCTCTTTATTGAGGCTGTCTGCCAGTCATTGTGTCTACATACACTGAAACACACACACACACACACACACACACACACACACACACACACACACACACACACACATATGCTTCCTTGTCACATTATAATTCATATCCTTACATAGGCAACTGTTGTCTCAGGCTGAATCAAACCAATTAAAGTTATCATGTATCCCCTGTGCTTCAAAACTGTAAAGAACATGCCTTTTCTTATTTTGCTATAAGACCCTTCAGCTGCACCGCTAGCTCAGTTAAAGGAGTTGTCCATCAAAATCGTTTTTGATGAATGTCAGGTAACAATGTTGGTAATTCCTTCATGTTCCTTCTTGTGCCTTTATCAAAGTTAACTTGCAGAATTATTGACTTCCCATAAACGTCAGCTGTATTTTATGTTTCGTTCAAATTAGCAAATTTTAGCATGCTAACACTAAGCTACGACAAATGCTTGTTTTTAGCCTAGCAAAGTGCCAAAAAGGCCGTTTGCTAAATTTGTTGAGACAGTTGCAGCCCCTATCAGCCAATTAAAAAAAAAAATAGTAAACTGTTAATGATGGTATACAACTTGTAAATTACATACATTTGTTGAGGTCCATTAGCATAAGGTGACATTGCTGAAACACCAACCCAGTCTCACGGCATTTTGTGTTATAGTCACGAAAGGAATCTATTGATTCGCGTTCACCAACACGATTTCCCCATTTTTTTCGTGTCACTACAGAACGATTTTAAAAGCAATGTAAATAATAACAAATTAGAAGGAAAAAAAGATTTAAAAATACAGATTTCAGTATTCTGAGGCTCTGAGCCTGTTTTATTGTGATTGTCGTAATGTGTTTTTATGTGATTGTAGTATTTATTACATGTACAGCACTTTGGCCCGACCAAAAATCGCTTTTAAATGTGCTTTATAAATATGCTTTATAAATAAACTTTGATTTGATTTGATTTGAGCCCCATTTATTTTCCTCACGGACGGCAAAAAAATAATCGTGGCTTGATATTGAGTAAGAAAATGTTTTTATGAACCACACAGCTTCCGGTCTTCCAAGACCCGACCAGACAAAAAGACGTGTTGCAGGCACGAAACACACTACCAATAGAAATACATTGCTTTTAAAATCGTTCTGTGTGCCACGAAAAAAATGGGGAAATCCTGTTGGTGAACACGAATCAATAGATTAAATGTTGTGACTATTACACAAAATGCAGTGAGACTGGGTTGGTAACACACACCGACCAACAGCACGATCTCCCTACAGGCCATAATTGAAATGATCACAGATAAATCAGTGGAGGTTGTATTAACTCTCTTGTTATAACCTACAAACTTTCCCCTAGTCTTTTCACATTAACATGCCATAACAGTGTGTCACACTTGTGCTGGTTTTGTAAATTCATTCTGGATTAGGCAGTTGAAGTTGAAGGGATAAAGCTTTATTCAGTACTTGATGACAGGATGATAATGAAAGAAACAGGAAGAGAGGAAATCTATTAACTGTATTTATACCTCTGGACCTTATTATACCAGTGGACGTGAGAGAGCAATGTGTGTGTGTGTGGAGTGATCTGTTAGGAGTGTGTGTGAGTGTGTGTTGTGCATATGGTAAAACACTCTGCAGGTCTGCTGTTAGTCACACTCCCGCGTCTCAAATTGAATTAGCGTTGACAGCGCACAGCACCAGCCGCGTGTATGTGTGTGTGTAATGGGGGCACTAGCTGTTGGCAAGTCGTGTGTGTGTGTGTGTGTGTGAAACAGAAGAGAAACAGGGCCTTCCCCCCTGAAATCAATTAAGCGAGTATAGGTCTGTAGTGGTGGGGGTGATGGGGGGCACATCCTGTAGAGGGCAGCCCAGACAGACAGCACCATCTGGGGCAGCAGGCGGGTCGACCCTCGGGTTGAGACATGAAAGAAGCGGGCCAGGGATAAGAGGAGAGGGGAGAACAGGCCGGCGCTAAATCACTCTTTTTCTCTCCCCCCCTGCCCCTCATCTGCCATCCGATACATCAGCCACGGAGCATCATTCTCCTCTCTCCTTATTCTCCACTCTGTCCCAGGAGTGATAAACCTGTCATACACAGGAAGCAAAAACTGTCAGAGATAGGGGCAAAGAGAAAAAGAATATCTCACATCTCTTGTTCCAAAAAGGGTTGATTTATGGGTATACATTTAATAAAAAACAATTCCTCTCTTTGGCTTTCTTATTCTCTCACTTACACACACAGGCATTAGCATACCTATACACTCTTTAGGGCGGGGAAGGTCGTGTGTGATGGACAGCCGGGGTCAGAGTGTGCGTTGTGTTTGTTGGTCCCAAGCTGAGTGCTGACAGCCCTCTTCCAGCCACCCTCAAACACACAGATCCATTGATGAAAAACAATCGGCTTAAAAATAAAAGGTTACGTAATTACATCAAGAGGCCGTGGAAAGACAAGAGCATTCGTGTCACTGTGGCTGTTATAAAAACAAATATAATGGATTCTATATATATATATATATATATATATATATATATATGCTTAATGCTTAGGTTATTATAGGAGTAAAGGAATAAGAAATTAGGTCCTTCAATCAAGTAAATGTAAAATACTGAGTGAGTCATTGTTGTCAATAAATAGTGCTGTAGTTAAAGTGGGGTTCATTTTAAACATTGTACGCAGTGTTATGCATGTTTTCATATGTTCACTATGTATTTGTATCAAAACATCCATTTCCTTTTCAAAGTGAAATCTAAATGATCAAAATGTTGCTGTCAGAAGAAAACATGTCCTTTAAAATGAGGGTATAGAATGTTCAAGGAAAACCTTTTGATTTGTATATGAAAATTGAATAGATTTAGAACATTTTAATCTTAAGATAAAAAACTAAATAGAAACACTACTTATAAACTATTTGATTATCTTAATTTATGTTCTCAGAAAGTACACATTAAGCAGAATGCCCCCTGTCGATGTTATATTATTATATCATTATTATCATGATTTCAGATGGGTTAATATGTAAGCTGTACTTTAAAAGTATAATAAGTTTGAGTACAGTAGATCCAACGTTAACTGCTTCATACTATTTCTCTCTCTCTCTCTACATTTGATTTATAAGCGCAAACAAAACTCAAAGTGCTACAAAATTAAAAAGGGTGAAACAAAACAACAAAAACAATAACAACTATTAAAACAACAGAATAAAAGCAGTGGCATTTATGCCGGCATGGCATAATGTGGGGGTTTTAAAAATCTAGTTAAAGGCTATTCTAAAAAGATGCGTTTTTAAGCCTTTTTGTTGTTTTAATCTTAAATCACTGCATTTGATGTTATATCCCAACCATATGTTTTCATACGTAAAATATAGTCACTTTTGTGGGTAATTAGAGGTAGTGAAAGTACAATATTTACTTCTCTGTAATGTGGCAAAGTAGAAAGTATCATAGCATTGAACAACCTCCAAACCGTTCTTATGTACATCAATTGAGTAAAGGTACCTACTGTATTACTTTACACCCCGTAGTGCATCAGTGCTTTGTTTATTAAACTAATCAGAGACGTGCCCTTAATGAATGAACTTGCAGCACTGCTGAGTGTTCAAATCACTTGAACGAGGGAGGAAAGGTGTAAATGGAGAGGTGAGGCGTGAGGGAAGTGCGGGAGCTGTTTGGGTCATTAACACTTTCTCTGATGAATTGCACGAGTGTGAGGCCCACAGATGGAGCGCTCAGAGGAAACCCCAAAACACACACACAAACACAGAAAACAAGCAGACCAGGTGCCCGGACACATGTTAAAGCCGTTTGTCCTCCACTCATTTGACCTCTGCTCCTGGGAGACAGGGGCCTGTCAGGGAGCACATGCCTATGCAACACCCGGGTGACCCCATGTCCTGCACACACTCGTGGCGATGCTGCAAGCTATACACACACATGCTTATTAAAAAGCATTTTGAGCTAATCCTGCAAGATCACAACAGAGGATATTAGCCCATATTTAAAACGTGTTGATGTTTCTAGCAGTAGATTCCCAAAAATTGGGGAGAATTATAAAAAAAAAAGAAGGAAAACAGTGATGGGATGGGACGAGAGGAATTTCACTGTCCAAGAGAAAAATTTGACTGATCATAATATGCCTGCTTGATAGCGTAGTACAAGAGCGCTTAATCACTGTTAAACTGCCCTTGCTTTTCACATTACTCACTCTGTGTAATTCAATTTCAGCCACAGCTGGTTTCACTTTCAACTTTACAGCTGAGCTCAGTCACGTCCCATAATCTGAGCTGATAAATAACCAGCTTTTTATTGAGTTTGCTGAGAAAACAGCGTCCATTATAAACCCTCGCAGAGCCAAACGCGAGCCAGGCTGGAGGGCACAATGCTGGACGTGCAAACATCTGTGTGTGTGTGTGTGTGTGTGTGTGTGTGTGTGTGTGTGTGTGTGTGTGTGTGTGTGTGTGTGTGTGTGTGTGTGTGTGTGTGTGTTTGTGTGTGTGTGTGTGTGTGTGTGTGTGTGTGTGTGTGTGTGTGTGTGTGTGTGTGTGTGTGTGTGTGTGTGTGTGTGTGTGTGTGTGTGTGTGTGTGTGTGTGTGTGTGTGTGTGTGTGGCAACTATTAATAGGAGATAACTGATGTATATAAGTGTGTGCGTCTAGTAAGTTAATCTAATGAAGGCAGAGTATATTTACACGTCCTGTCTCTCTGCCGGGCTTCTCTCCTGTTTCAGGATGCCATTTCACATGATTGGAAACAAATGACTTCAGGGTCAGATTTCTCTCCCTTTACTGCCTGTCAATCATCGTCAAACGGCCCAGAACGTCCCAGCTTGTGTTATTCTTAAAAAGTCGAATCAGCACAGTTTCCATGTTATTCCTGCAGCCACTTTCATGAGGATTATGTCGACACATTATCAAGCAAATTGATGATGTGATGATTGATTGATTTGTTTTTGATCTGTATTTTTGAAAATTATGTCACTTTATTAGTTTTATCTTTTTTTAGCATATTGTTTATTATATTATAACTTAGTACTTTTTTAGCATATTGTTTGTTTATTATATTATAACTTAGTACTTTTTTAACGCATTTAAGATATGCAACACTAAGCTTTCTGTGGCTCTTTCTTGCTGTAACGCTGCAAATTTCCCCTCTGTGGGACAAATAAAGGTATTCTGATCTGATCTGATCTGATCCGATGAACAGCGTGGTTAATCATCGACAGGCTGGTAAAAGGTTAACTCAACAGTGCTGTTCAACAAGTCAAACAAATGTGACGTGTGATAAGAAAAGAAAGGCCAGTATGAAATATAAATAATCTTATAATGTAACATTTACAAACTTAATTTTAAAATGTATGACAACATAGCCTTTATTAAATAAATAAATAGTTTGTTAAATATAATTTCCAGCCGAGAGTTGTGTTTGAATATTGATACTTATTCATGGTTGTTAATCATGAGGGTTATATCCGGGATGCTAGTTAGCTTAGCCTAGCATAACAGATATAAACTGGGTTAAAGAGCTACCCTAAATCTGTCACAGACCACCTTGCACAGCCATGCTAGTTTCCCCGTCTTCAGTCTTTATGCTATGTTAAGCTAATGGGCTGCTAGCTGTAGCTTCATATTTAGACTAGCTACAAATATTAGAGTTGTATCATTCTTCTTAACTAACTTTACGCAAGAAAGTGTCAAACCATTTTTTTTGTACTAAAAAAGACTGTTGAAAGTTGCGTTAAGCGAGCTACATTTGTTACAAAATGTTAGCATGTGCTAATCAAAGGCTAATCTTCCAAACGTTATGTTGTACTTCAACCTATAGCATAGCTGTATTTACACACAGACACTACCAATGACAGGTGCTGGGGTCTTTACGCCATGTTATGTGTGTTTCTGTGTTACTCTATGGAGAGCAGCAGGTGCAGAGTTCAGCTCTCCTGGTATGAAAGCAAACACAGTCTAAATGAAATATCAGGAATTAGTCAGGAGTTTAAAATGATGGTCCAATGCAGCCGAACATGGAAATGACAGACAGTATCAAATAACCCGCACAGATTATGTGTGTGTGCAGACAAAGGGCAGGCTGTTTGATAGCAGCGCACCTGACCGCCTGCTGAAACAAGGGGCCATCCCCTGCCTCCTGAGTTCCTCAATTAACTCCTTCCTGCTATTTCCATGTCCAGCGCGCATTAGCTCACTGCCATGCTCCGCCATGACAAGTAAATTGCTGTTTGGTTATGACCGTTTGTCGGGAAACAGGCCATTTCCCCCCGCTTTGCCTAAACCGCTGTTCCTCGCTCTGCGTAAAGACGAAGGAGGGAGGGATGGTGCAGGGTTTTGAGTCGGAGCTGAAGGCAGGAATTATCACATCAGCGGCTGAACGGGCGTGCCCCCTTTGGTATGGATAAAAAAACACACAGCGTTATGTTGGCCCACAGTGGGTTTTCATTCTCTGCTCCTCACTGGGATCTCTGAAAGCCTTCCACATGTCTTCACACAGCAGTATCGATTTACTGTTGATCCTGGAACAATGTTACAACCATGATTACAATAATGATGACACGGCTGCAAGGAGCCTTCTTCCAGCCTGCGCCTAATAAAGGCCTCTATATAGAATAACCCTTTCACCTCCATGCGTCGCTGATTAGTCCTGTTATTGGTAATAAGTACAGGAATGGAAACTGGCTGCCTGAAACCTGGCAGCTGTTGTTCTTCCCCCTAAAAATCACAGATCCTGATGAGCTCATATTATTAGTCAAGGGTGGCCAAGCCTGAAACTGAGATTCAGTTTAGGGCTCACAAAACACAACTTGTTTTCATAATGTATGTCCTAGCACAGGAACAGTGCATAATAATAATTTTGCATAAGTTCTTGTTAAAAAAGCAATGTGTTTCTGTTCTTCTTTGAAAACCGCAGAATATGCATGTGAGTACAACCGGAAAAAAATATCGAAAAGTGTTTCCCCTGTGTTTGTGCGGAAAAAGAAGATTTTTGAAAGGGCTGGTGTGTGTGATCAAAACAAATAAAATAAAATGTAAAATACTTTAATAGGCACATATGGTCAGCTTAACAGTCATTCATTCATATTTATATTACATAACTCAGGTCCTACTTCTGACGCCCTTTAGTTACAGCATGTGAATTAGTTAAGGCGGAAAAAAAGGGATCTGCCCTGCGGTATAAACAAACTGTCCGGAATAAAAATCTACATCCTGTCTACATTTGTGTTCACTCCTGGGCTTTTTGGCTGGTGTGAACAGTGGAGAGGAAGCAACATGATCTGCTTCAGGATCAGTTCTTGTGTAAGTCCAACACGGCATACAAAACTGTTTATTGCTCCTCTGAGTCCTTCTCGAATGGAGCATAAGGCCTCTCTGTGTTGTTGCAATAAGCTCTGGCTCGTAACACTCAATGGGCCGGAGCCTGAAAGTGCGGTCCAGCTGTCAGAGGCAGTGGTTGGTGGTCGGGTGCCACGGAGACGGGCGCAGCAGACAGTCTGTGGTGTCTTCGGCTAGTTTGGCGTGCCGGGAAAGAGCTGTGAGTTGGGGGTTCAGGGGGAAGCTGTAGCGGTAGAAACAGTAAGGGCCTGCAGTGTCAGAGAGATGAGGGAGCAGAGAAGGCCCGTGAGGACCGAAGGGGCCGTGGAGGGGGAAGAGGCTCCCCGGACATGGGTCCCTACATTGGAGAGGTTTCTTTGGCTGAAGCGCTGAGAGGAAAGGAAGGTCTGGTAGCGGGGGCAGGCCTCTCAGTCTGTCTACTCCCAGGGAGGAAAAGGCCCTACTGGGCAGCGGAGAGGCCGTGGAGGTCTTTCCGTAGAGAGGCAGAGTGAGGGTGTGGAGAGCGGAATCGTGGCAGGAGAGCGCAGAGACGGGGAACGGGTGTAGGGGAGAAGAAGAGGAGAGGGGGAGAAGAGTCTTTATACTGCTGGTCGGCGACCCCGAGCTCCCTATCGCGATAAAAAAAAAAAAACATGTCAGAAACTTGAATCACAAAGAGAAAAACGGGAGCAGAGTGTCACTAGGAAATGAATATTTCACTGAATATGCTCTGGTTACAAATAAGACAAAATGTGTAGTTCACAACAATGAAGCATTTCATATACATTTGATTTTCTGTTCACAAAAAAAATGAAATGTAATGCGATTTTAAAGTAAAGTAGGCGGCAGAGGTCACAAAAACAGAGGTTTATTCATCTCGTTTTGTGTTTAACAGTGGATCATAACTCCAATTAAAAATGGGACAAATCTTTTTTATGGATGTCAGTTACTGAAATTACCAAAATGTGGCCTGAACATATTAGGTAAGGCTTGTTTTTAGCCTAGCCGATTGACATTTGCTACTGAACTGAAGCAGTGTATACACTACCGTCCAGTTAGGAGAATTGTGTACATTACTGTACAAAACAGCACACCTAAGAGAGGTCATACAGCACTTAAATATTAGGCTGGTTCAATTGTACGGAGATTGGATGTAGACATAGACATATAGATACACCCAAACACACATGAGCCCCCCCCCCCCCCCCTATATAACACCTGGCGAAGGTAATAAGAGCTGCAGCACAGTACCTTGGAGCTGTATGGTGAACGGCTTGAAGTCCAAGCTGAGAGGGCCTCTCCAGGGATAGGACTCCAAAAGGCCATCCAACACTCCCCTGCACACACAAACACACATGTCCTGTAAAAGCACTGCAACGTGTTATTCCAGGTATTTAAATATTGCTTTTGAGAGGTGCGAAATTCAGCACTACACATTTCAGCTTCATTGGAAGGTTTTACATGGTTTCGAATGTCGGCGGTTGAACCTCCAATCCCTCTCGGGTCCACTTTCTGAATTAAAACAAAAAGTGTGGATGTTTGGTGAGGTTTTACCGTACCTATTCCTTCCTGGATCTCTGAAGCCCTTGGCGAACGGGTTCCTGTCGATCTTCAGTTTTGTGATCTTGCCCGGGAAAGAAGAACATGGGTTAGACTGGACGTGTCAGCCGCTGACATGTTAAGCCAACAATGAGCTCAGCTTTTACAACAGCATGGAGAGTGGCAGGGCTCCCCCCTCTGGGACTGCATCTCCCAGCAGCACCCAGGGCGATCAGCCATGTCAAACAGGGTTCTTGGAGGTCGTACGGTTTTATTTGGTGCTTTTATGGGCTGCGGACTTCAGCAGTGGGCCCGGTCACAGCTTGTTATTGAGTTTCTGTAATAATACGTTCGTTGATCGTAAAATGAGCCCTGATGAAAAGAGCTGGCAGTCCTCGCGGACGCCTTAGTTACTTGAGGAGCCGCGCCCAACAGTGGGGTCAGATCCCCTGCACGGGAACACACGCCCGCTTCGAGGAACTGAAAATCAAGACACTGCAACTCAAGGTTTAGCTGAGAGCACAGTGTTTTTGAGCTGTAGATTTGGCTCATTGAAGGACACTACAGACACTTTTGGCATGGCCATTGAAATGTGTTGCTTTCTGGCGCGTAAAAGGTGTAGGATGGGATTTTGTAGCATGGTTCTACAGAAACAGAAACAATTTCTGCTGTTTAAAACCAAACATTTCCAATATATCCCATTCTTCTCTGTTTCAGCTGCCGTTTCAAATCCATAGTGTGTGCTACATGTTTGGCTGTTCTATATAGGATACGTTTCAGTGGTTGCTACCTGTTGGTTCTGGTAGGCTGTGACTGTGGTGAACTCCGTTTCAGGGAAGGAGAAGCTGTGCACTCCCTCAGCAGGCAGCGATTGGATCTGCGACAGGTCCATGCGAGGGTCGTGCCTGATGACGTGCACACGTGGCTTGTATTTGTGCATCGACTGGAGAATGATCTGGATTGAGACATAAAATGATACTTTACAGGATGAACCTCTATTATATCACTATCTCTAAGAGGGACAACATTAAAATAGATATATAGGGCTGCAAGGTTCACTTCATTCTTATTTATTTCAAGATTATTTTGTATTAACTAATTAAACTTTTTTTATAAAATGTTTCAGACAATAGTGAAATATATAAAAGACTTGTAAAAAAAAAAACTGCAAAAATAATATGTCTTTAAATTGCTCTTTTGGTCCAAAAATGTGTCCAAATGATTTCCAATTTATGTGAAATAAATTGGAAATCATTTGGACACATTTTTGAATGTGTGAAACACAGAAAATAAACGTATAATCATTGTTGAGAGTCTAGCATCCGGGAGCATTTTGGCTTGATAAATGTCACCATTAAGCTCTATAAAAAAGTAATCCAAATTATATTTAAATGTAATATTGCAATAGAATTATAATTTATTTTCACAACATGCTATGTAAACTAAAACCACACAATGTTAACTTGCAAAAAAGCAGTAGATGGCTGTTACGCTCGTAAAACTAGAGAATAATCTTTTTAATATGCTTTTCTTATGATAAAAAAATTAAATAATGTGCACATTAGTGCATTATATAAATATTTAACAGATTGCTTTTTCATAGAAGTAGAAGGATTTTAAATAAATCTCCTCTAAAAAAGTAAGATTAAGTTCTCAACATTCAGGATTTACATAATAGAATTCAGAATTATTTACCATTCTCATTTTGCATATTTTAGATTTGTTTTATTATAATAAACAGCCAAAGTTCAATAAATAAATTAACAGTTTGACCACTTTTAAGTTGGTAAGTAAAACAATCTAAGGTTTTTCCTGGGGTTTACCTGAGATGTAAACACTAATGTAGGGTTTCAAGGGAGAAAGTATTTTTTTCCAAAATACACAAAGCAGGTACACTTCAAAATGTAATGCCAAACAGATCTAAATATGTACTACAATCAACACAATATTAGTGTTTAAAAGTAGTGATGGTTCCAGAGAGGCGGTGCGGTGAACTGACCACAGCTTCACACGATATTCTGAGGCTGTTTCTACACTTTCTACTCCTCCAGAAAAAAGAATCGCCTAAACACACCAATTCCAGTGTGGTTTTATAAACACGGGGATCAAGTAAAAATCCACCTACAGCCTCTCCAGTCACCACATCTGTCACATCTGCAAATCAGTTAATCTTTACAGGAAGTTCTGCAGCGGAGAAGGATTTCCACTTCCTTTATCCCTAAAAACACACTGGCTCTCAATGGAACCAGCCAGTATGGCACTATGGTTAAATATGTGATAGCAACCAAATAAAAAAACTAATAATAAAACCCATTTCCATATAACAAGATCTATCATCTTTGAAGAAATATAAAGTTATATCTGGGTTTTGAAAAAGTTAAATATCGATCCCAGGACATGTATCAATCAGAATACTTTATTTAGCCTGGGTGAAATTAGGTCTTGTGGAAGTTTCCACAATACACAATGAAAAAATACATTTATAAATAAAGGATAACAAATAGAATTAAACAAATATTAAGTAAAAATGTGCAATTCAAAGAAAGAAAAGAGTAGAATAAATGTAAATGGTCTGATCTACATGATTTATATCTGTTATCAGGTGATACTGCGCATGCTCAGATGGGTTACCTACATGCCCCTTATCGTCCATCTCGTTGTTGGTGAGTTTGACCCGGTCGAAGCTGATCACCTGACGCATCCACGTCTCTCCCGCACACGGGGAGTCCGGGTGCACGTAGAGCCGCGGGGAGATGCAGGAGTGGTCCGTGTTCCCCGCAACCATCCACTGCGAGCTGTGGTACACATACCTGCCCGGATACATGCGTGTTAGTACGTAAACCAGAGACACTGAGGGAGTTCAGGTAATAAAATACACACCTGTAGCGTTTGGAATCCACGGGCATGACGTCCATCGCGATGTAGTACTGCTGGCTCGGGTCCAGGTTGCGCACTTTGACGCGCACAGAGGGGAACATTCTCCTAACGCGAGAAGAGGAAATAATTTTTTTAAATTGATTGAATATTTTCTACTCAAGAGGATATTTAGCCGTCCTGTATTTTACATTCTCACACAAACAGATCAGATACTTTAGGAAAAGGACCTCTCGGCCAAATTCAGAGGAGAGCTCAGAGTCCTCGAGGGGCCATGAGGACACATTCATGCGGAAATGTATAGCACGTGTTCCCCGTAATAGAATAAACGGAACATAGATTTCAGCAGGTATAGTTATGTCCCTATAATTCATACATGGAAGAGGTACAAAAAAAAAAACCTATCAAATACATTTCTTTAAACTGAAACATATAGAACATCTGTCACAGTTGCATAATATAATTGATAGTTATGGATCCTTATTTAAAAAATAAATAAATGTGTACATTACGACGAGAAATGTGCGTTTAATTTAATCCAATACAATTTAATAATTCAAAAAAACCTATAAATCTACCTCACATGTTAGGCTATAATGTGCACAATTTTTTTTTCTATTCTAAAATATTAGCTTTTTATACACCATGAGATTATAAATTGCTTGTATTTATACAAATGAAAACGGTTGCAGGATAACATAGCTATAACACCAGAACTGGTGATAAGCCTTTATTTATTTTTGTATTAAGATGCTGACTTCTGATTGGCTGTTCACAGCCGTTCTCGAAGTGATCGCGGAAAAGTTCATGTAAATGTTATAATATGCATCTTATCACTGATAATGACCTATCATGCTTGTATTGCATGTAACTGACTTGAACACGGAAACTAAAATGAAATAAGATAATTTTGATAACGTTTGATATTAAAATACTTTTATTTAAATAAGGTCATCTCCGTTTAAAAAGTAAGGGCCTGGAAGCCAGTTCTTACTGTATGTTATTAAAGTTAATTTGGATTCGTTTTCGTATCATATTGAACGAAACTATCGAACATTTTAATAGTAAAAGACCCAACACTAAATCTCATTAAATTATATATTACTTTTGTGTAGTTTTTACATTTAAAAGTATAAATAAATAGACCTAGAAAATGTCTCTTCCCACGACCCCGGGTATATAAGCCAAATACGTTTGAAAGTGTTGCAGGATAGAATAAGGCACCTGAAGGCCACTGTTTACAGCAAAACACCATACTGGAGCTCTTTAAAGTGGTCTTTCTCATCCAGATGTTGTACCTGCCAGCTTTGGTGATGATCATCTCGGTTCCGATCTCATAGAACCTCTTCCACAGCTCGGAGCCCTGCAGCTCCACCCGGACCTCTCTGTCCGGGAGGAGGTCGCTCTCCTTGGGCTTGCTCTCCTCTACACCGGGGTCAGCCTCCTCGGCCCCGGACCTGACAGGCTGTCTCTCCGGGTCACAGGAAGTATCTTCTGCCCTCCCCGGAGTTGATGAACCGGCTTTCTTCATCTGACTGACAGGATATTCGTTCAGGCCTATAAAAAGGGGCAAAGACTAGGATGAGTGAGGAGAGAAAAAAAGCCTATTGAGGCTGTGTTTTCTAAAATAATTTAGAAGTCAACTTAAATGTTAACAGTTTTCCTATTTATTAGAAAAAGCTGCAACTAATAGTCCTTTAAAGTGACAGAACGTGGCTTCATTTGACAAGAAGAAGAAAGAAGAGTATTAGCAAAAAATGGCCCCTCTCGATAAACAATGCTGACACAATCAAAGAATACATGTATATATAAAATTAAATTGTCAGAGTGTAATCAACGGATGTGTCTGAAGCAAAGTAACAAAGATTGTGTTATCGTTCCATTCTGTGCGTAAAATGCGTAAAGGTGTTCGAAAAATCCGGCAGTCCTTGGCTCACCGGTGAAGGTGCTCGTCTCGCTGCCGGTGTCTGCAGCTGAACTTGACTCATCCGATACTTTCATCCTCTTGCAGGGTTTTCCGACCAGCGCCTCCACAGAGAACGCGTGAGCCCGGGAACTCAGACCCTGCATCTTGGCGAAAGATCCCGTCTTTCTGCGACTCGTATATCCGTCTGATCTGTGATTGTGTTCCGCACAAGTTTCAGAGTCCCAGCGCATTCAGGACGGGGTAGAACAGGCAGCAGCAGCACCTCAGGGAGCCCCTCTTCTCTCACGGCGGCTCCGTGACGCTGCGTAATTGATCCGGTGCCTTCCCCTGTGTTCTCCGAGACGCGCGCCTTCATCCAAAATCCTTGATTATTGGAACGCCTCTCCTCCTCACTACAATATTTCCCCTTCTCCCCCCTTAATCCGTTTTTGTGTCTCCCCTTTCCTCTCTGCCTCACAGAGGGCTTGTTTCTCTGGTTCCCCTCTGCGCGTCACAGAGAGGGAGGGAAGAGCGCAGCGTGCACTCCTCATGGGCCTGCGCTACAAAAAACATACATCCTAATGCTTATCCCGGCCTAAAACAATACTGTTGTCTCAACATTAGAGTTAAATGTTAGTGAAAAAGTGAAAAAATAAACAAATATCCTCTTAAAATAAATCACTTTTTGGAAATGTCACTACCTTGAAACACCTGTTGATCACTTTATCAGTATCAACAGGTGGCAAATAAAGTCAATGTGCAACGTTACATTTAAATTGTCCAATCGATTATTATTTTCCCACTACAGTTTAAGAAACAAACGACACTCAGTAAATACTTTTTCCAGTGTTCATTGGAGTCAGCAGCATCTTTACGCACGGTGCCACTGGTAAAACAGTTATGGCTGAATGGTAAAAATCGGGCTTTTTCCCTTAGATTTATTGAATTATGTAACCTGATATAATACAGATTTAGTGGATTCCAAATTTGAAATGTGACAATAGATGGCCGAAAAAATAGCCATATATATTATTGAGGAAACAGCATAAACAGAGGATCTAAGCTTCCAATGTGATCAAAATTTCAGTTTTTTCTGATTGACTTCCGTGTTGTCCATATTGCTTCCCTTAAACATCCGATGGATAAATAGATTGAGCATTGAGCAGTGCCGGAGGGGGACCCGAGGCACACATATTTAAGTAGGCTATTTTAATTCAAACCATCTGGAAGGTGAAATATCTCCCTGAAACTGGCTGCATTTCTGTTGAAGCTAACATTTCTTATTTTAATTTGAAGGCTTTTCCTAAAGTGGTCTCTTGTCTCCCGTTCCTCCGGTATAAAAGTGTTTTCTTTTTTTCTTTTTGCGGTTCCCGGTGAGAGTTTGGTCTGGTTCTCATAAGGGCGGAGATCAGATGGAGTTCGGCGCACTGGGGGGAAAACTAGGCCGTAATGACAGCTCGGGATTATTACATTACTGCTCGACATGAAATAGATCCGCTTTACACAAATAAAAGTCAGCGAAGGCTCTATTTAAAATGTTTTTTAATCACATGATATAATTGCTGTGAGGAGAAAACAAATGAGGGCTGTGTTTACGACACGGTTGGTTTGCTTGCTGATGGAAATCTCTGACAACAGCCGGGAAATGGAGAACTATGACCAACCGGAATCTCATGCTCTCTGTCATCATAACCTGTTTCAGAACTGTGGCCTGGATTTATGTTTATTATTTTCCTAACTTGTCGTTTTTCTCCCAAAACCGGAACAAAAAACTGCTAAACACGCGGCCTAACAGGAAAGAGTGCAACAGAAATAACTGTCCGTGCGCACAGGCCCGAATAAAAACACGTCGATAGAAATAGTTGATGACATGTGTTCCCACAAATCTGAGATTATTTTTCCATGTTGTCTTCAACAGTCAGCTCATACATCTTCGTCACGGGATTATGGGATGTCAGCCCAGTGATGGCTGGCGTGTAGGCAAGTGACGCCTGGCGCTGCTGCACACAACAGGAAACTGCTGCTGGATTGTTTTTATGATGCTTAATCCAGCGCAAATCTGCAAGTGTCCCGTTCCGGGGATGTTTGGCACACGTGTTTCCTCTCATTAGGCACAAAACCGGAAACGAGAGATTCAAATCCAATTTGGCACAAACCCGCACAAGCCTCAGGTTACCATTAATGCGGAAGTTTGATGATCAGTCTGCAATTAGCCTTTCCGATCATTTTGCGCCTTCAGGGCCGCTAGCATGCTGTTGATTTGCGTGTCCATGGACTAATTATTAATCATTTCTGGGTAATTGGGTTGCAATGAAACGTTGGGGCCTTCATGTGCAACCACAGAGTGCAACACATTCATCGTTAAGGAACCTAATACTTTGGTTGGATAAAGGGGAATGTTGCTGTTTAAAAATATGGCTTTTATCGACTAAACTGTATATCGCATTTTCAATACAAATTCTTCGTTTATGACTTGATGACTGACACTTTTGAGTGTGTGTGGCTGGTTCCCAAAGAGTAATCAGGTCCAGCCGAAAACTCATTCATGGTAGGCGTCTGTCTGTACTGTATGTGTGCACATGCTCACAAGTTATTGTGTGTGTGTGTGTGTGTGTGTGTGTGTGTGTGTGTGTGTGTGTGTGTGTGTGTGTGTGTGTGTGTGTGTGTAAACAGGCCTGTCTGTCTGTTGCTGAGTGGATGTGACGGGGCTTCCTGATGGTTTGTTTTAAGTTGAATCCTGATGCCGAGCAGTGTGTGTGTGTGTGTGTGTGTGTGTGTGTGTGTGTGTGTGTGTGTGTGTGTGTGTGTGTGTGTGTGAGAGAGTGTGTGTGTGTGTGTGTGTTATTCTGGGCATGGTCTGCAGAAGCGGATGCCCACGCACTGCCAAACGTCAAACTTGCACCACCTGTCCGCCGTGACACGTTTGAGTGTTTGAGTACAGAACGCTGTAAACACTTAGTGTGTTGTGGCACTAATGGAATGTGAGTTATCCGTATTGGACATGAACAGAGGCTCACCTGGAGAACACACTCTTACATACTGGGACAATGACGCGCTAATTGTTTCCAACACCGGTTACATAAATGAACTCTTGGATTTGAAGTAGCTTACTGGCTGTTTGGTTTTTACTCCTGTTGAATGCTTTTATTTCTGCTTTCACTTTGAGCTGTAAGAAAGGACAACAACATGGGTTTTACAACATGAGTGATTACAGAGTGACACATTCCAGCGACCCTGACATGTCATCAGCTCCATAGTGAGTGGTGTTACATCTGCTCCTCATAACCTTTTTTTTGTGTCCCTCTCTAAAGGGGTACAGCTGTCTGAGGTCTCTCCCACTGTCGAAGTCCCCACAGGGATCCCCACTGTGCAGAAACAAGTCTCCTCACGGCTTCTGCAGCAGCTCTAACGCTGATCATCACATCCTTCTCCGCCTATGGGAGGTCAACGACTGTGTCCGCCCACAGTTTCGTCTTCTCCCTTGATTTGCCGTTGAAAAGCATCCAGATTATGCCTGCTGAGGACTAAAGACAAACAGAAATATCAACTTATGAACCACACAACAAACACAATGACACATTCAAGTTAGAGGAACATTTTCTTACCTCTTGTCTCAGATTCTGCAAATCTGCTTTGTCACCACCCTTCATTATCAAGTAAACAGTGAAACTATTAGCATCATTCATGCAGATCATTGTGGTTGAAAGTGCTTCACAGTTGACTGGAATAGTAAACAAATGAAGGTGAATGTGCAGAAACTATACGAATAAAATATGGTAATGTAACATTTTTAAAGCAAAGATTAAATCATTAAAGGCAATTAAAAAAAGTAAAGAAAGACAAGAAGGGCACTCGGAGAATGCTGTCAACAAATAATGCCAAAAAAAACACGTACCCAGTCCGTGAAATTCAGATCTGCTGCAAAATGTAGCCCATGCTACACTCTTTCAAAAAGTGTTGTGTTATTAGGGCCAGTTGATTTTACGTTACTGAAAAGCATGACAAACAATCCCATAAACACTGTTTGGTGCCTGGGAAAATACCCAAAGCAACATTAATTTCTTCCTACTGATAACAATTTTCTGTTTATGACACATCTTCACCATCTAAGCTCCATTATTGTCCAAAAACTGTAAAAAATATATATGCTTAACTCACACGGTTGCAATGGGTAACGTACTTGCATGGGCACCGTACATTGACTGCTGCATAGATACTTGAGCATCAAACTTGCAGCTTCTCTTACAAAACCAGCTGGGATTCACAGGATGTGTTACCTGCACACTGTAAAAATATTCACCGTGAATTCACAATAATTACCTGGCAACTTTTTGCATGACTTTCACAGTAAGGTCCACAGCAATTTACTGTGAATGAACTGCAATGTATTGTAATTTCACCTCCATGATATTGTGAATGTCTTCACAGCAATGTATTGTAATTTCACATCCATGATATAACAATGCATTGTTGTAAAGGTAAAACTGTATACTGTAACTTCACAGCTTCAATGACTAAGGAATTACTGTGATATTACATATAGTATGTTACTGGGGAATTACATCATTTTGTTGTACATGCATTACAACAAGGGCCTGTACGTTTACATTTCTATTGTGAAAGCAATGTAGGAGTTGCCAGTAATTTACAATGTGTACTGTGAAAGTAATGCAAAAGAGTTGCCAGTAATTTACTGTGAATTTACAAAGTGTACTGTAAAAGTAATGCAGATGAGTAGCCAGCAATTTACAATGATAGACGTGCATAACTGTAGTCCCCAGCCCCGGTACTTCCTGGAGGAAGCTCATACAATGGTTTCCTGTCAAATACCATTGGATGACGTGACTAATCACGTCATCCACATACAGCAAGCAAAAATGCACAAAAAGCATCTCACCCTTGAGTCCAGTTGGTTCGAATCAAAATAGGCTACACTGTAAAAAAGAAAACTCGTTAAAAAAAACGGTCAAAGTACTGGCAACAGCGGCTGCCAAACAAAAACCCTTAAATTAAAGTAAAATACTTTCACTGAAATAAAGTGCAAAAGCAATTAATAAACAGGAATTGTCCTTAAAGATTTTACAGGAAAAGTGTTATAGATGTTTCCTCTCTTTTCAAAATCCATTGTCTTAAAATGTTACATTCAAATACCTTAAATAAAGTTCTGATGAGAAAAACCGTTTTTTACATTTTTTTTTAATTAGATTTTTATGATCAAACAGAAAAAAAGGACAGAACCTAAAGTTTACAGGTAGAATACTGTTATTTTACAGCTTTTTTCAAACATTTTCCAATCAAAGACGTTCAATAAAAAGAAAGCACAAAATGTTCTGTAGGTAACAATTACTATAAAAATGTTAAAACTTAAAATATAAAAATATTTGTAGAATTATACAACCATTAATGAATACAGCATTTCATATTTAAACATCTACTTATAAACGGTATAAACAAAAGGTAAGTTTAATTTTTTAAGATTACTTTGAAACATTCTCAATTGAAAATAACAGAAATTACAAAATGGCGACATATGTTCACATTGTCAATTTGAAGGAGCAGTGTGCAGGATTTAGTATGTATAACAAAGTCTAACACCCTCCTATCCCAAGTTTGTAGGAGAATGTATATTGGCTGTAGGCTTGGGCGGTATCATTTTTTTCATTTTTCATACCGTCATACCTTGCTGACATCATACCGTGGTATACGGTATATGACGGTATAACTTGGGTCGACTTGAGCGAGGTGGCGTTCGGCGCCAAATAGATGTTTCGAACGGTATATTATATGTTCGGTGTAAAATGCAGCCCGAGCCGGTAGACGCTCGCAAAGTGCCGCGACATGCGCGCAAGTGCAAAACAAGGGCTGCATACATGACACATTGTGCAAATGGCACATTTTGAGATCGGATACAGGACGCGTCTGTAGATGTCCGACGTTGTTTCCATTGTGAGCTAAGTTAACAATATATCATCATACATAAACATTTTCCGGGAGTAAATACTTGACTTATTGAATAAAGTTTGCTATATTCACTAACTAGTTTGGCAATATTATTCCGTGCATGTGTTAAAAACCTTATTTCCATTTGATTCATTGGATTACTCGCGTGAATGTTTAGCACGTAAATGCTTTCGTTTTTAAAACCGTCCGACCTCGACTACAAAACCATCAACCAGTTGCATAGGATTAAAAAATGTCAACACTCACTCACCCCATCTTAAACATTCCCAAAGAAGTGCCTCTGTCTCTCGTTGTGCTGGATGAAGTCACTGGCGACGAGTAAACCCAAAATAGTCCCAAACAGGCGCAGAGGCATTTTTCTTTTTTACTAGTTGTCCGAGTTCGGGGCCGGCAAATGCTGCCGCCATCTTGCTCAGCTCAGCTCTGTGCTGAGCTCTGAGAGCGGGAAAGACGGACTGCCCTCTGCTGGCGCGTGCTGTGCATTACAACCAATGTTGTCCCTGTCAAAACTCTGTGTCAGTGTAATAGAATGAAACGCATCTGTGATTTGGCGCAGTCTGTGACGTCACGGTATTGAAAATCATACCGACGGGATTTCGAAATACCCTGGTATACCGTAATACCGTCATACCGCCCAAGCCTAATTGGCTGCAAAAAACTTGAGGCCCAAACATGTTTCCTCTGTCCATTCTGCGCTACTGTAGATGTGACAGTGCAACCTAGAGGACAAAAAGACAACAATTAGTAAACCATAATGATGAATGTTATTATCAGCAGCTGCCAATAGATCCCCCATCTTGTATGATGGATCTTTGAAGCAGGGTTGGAAACTTAAACACGATATTGATTGTAAAACAGTTCTTGACAGCATCCCAAGGGAATTGATCCTATGCTAAACCCCCTTCCAGAAAAACAAACTTTCTAATACCTTAGAAACTACAACTAGGCGCTGGCACGAATGCAATGCTTCAGCTTCCTACAACTTTAAAGCTGTGTGGATGTGGCTGTATGAAGAGTTGTTCATATTTTTCTCATTGATTTCATAAGTTTAGAAGGGGGGAACATAGTCTAACAACAGTTAGGTTTTGTTAATGTTACCTCGAGCCAAACTTGTGAGACTTGTTTCTGAAATCCCTTTCTCTTAAAGTGAATACATAAAAAAAAAACAATGGAACTTACCCTAAAACTAACCACTGGATTGCTTGTCAAACATGACCTAGTCCATAAATGAGGTAGGGGTGGGAACAATCAAACGCACCCTCCCAGGCACTGCGTGTTAGCGAAGTACAACTGGGATTTCGAAGAGGAAGATATGCTTGGTAAATACATAATAAAAAAGCAAAAGTAACAAATTGAGAACTTGAGTTTTCATTAGCAGCACCTAGCTACAGCTGCGGAGCTTCGGTCAATACCGCTAACAGTGTATTTCCTTAAAATGGTACATATCGCTGAATCTATATTTTCATCTTCAGTTGATGAAATCTGATTAATGTCACTGTACAATAAGATTCGAGCATTTTGTAATCCAGTGAGGAAATTCAAGACCAGTAAATATTGATTGATTAAACAACACTAAATAAAATTGTAGGGTTTTCTTCAAACTCAGACTCTCTGCTGCGGCTGTACCTCAAAAGACAAAACAATTGTCTGATGATCTTTGTTGAACAAGGTCTGGTTGTCCTGTACGTACAATGTGGGGCAGGGCTCGACATTAAGGACTGCCCGATGGCCCGGGGCCATCTAGTATTTAGCTCGGGCAATGAAGCCTCACCTGCTGGTTGCCCGATCGGGCAATCTATTATGCCAGTATCATGCAGCTCGCGGATCAGTAATGAGTGACCCGACAGTAAAACTAAACATATCTATAACTAGTTACGGTAGTTTGAGAGGTAATTAAAATAGCTCCGTGTGATTTTCTAACCTGAAGTGTGTGTTTTGTCCGCTCACCGCTGCATGTGATCATGCAGAGCTGCGTGTCGACTCGTCAGCAGCAGCTGATCTCTCTCTCCCGTCAGATTAGACTTCACTCGCGTTTATGTCCATATTGATCAGATCTAGCTAGTTCTAGCTAGTGATATGACTACCTGCTTATTAAAAGACACCTAAACAATAAGTGTCGCTATGCAACTGGTTGAGGCCACATAGTATAGCGCAGCATTATGCATTTGTTTACATGCCCACCGGAACCCCGAGGCATTACCAACAGATCAACGCACAATCAACCCATACAGGACATCTCTTTATCCACATTAAGTGTTAGACATTAGAATTGACTATTTTTGACTGTCACATACTCTTCTTGTCTGTCACATATTCTTCTTGTCTGTCACATAAGTGGCGCAACTGAAGCGGTATTGCGCTAAAGGGAAATTATTTTGACGGAAGAGATTTAGATTTGCCGGCTCTGACGTCACCATTTTGTGTGCTTCGCGGATGCGCTCGGCTCCTCTCGACTGCTGCTCGGGTCTGCTCGGTCAGCTTCCGGATGAGGAGGCATTCGTTCGACCAACTTACAGTGGATAACATTACAAACATTTTTAACAGGGGCCATAATAGTGTAAATAATGTTTGTTTTGGCAGTTACAACTGAATGTAATGTTTCCTACTTTTTTACATCTTGGAAGGCATTTGCCTTCATCAGATGGAAAGTGTCTTGACCAACAACTTAAGTATTTGTCATAGCTATACAGGGCATAGATGAGAGTAACAAATGCGTCACTTCCGGGCAAAAATAACGACTCCGCCCACTTTTGGGGGAAAACAATGCTGTCAATTGAACGGCGGTCAATACAAATTCTGAAGTTTTTGCCAATCCGATCAGAAATGTAAGAAAACCGGAGATTTTTGGATCTTCAAAGAGCCCGATTCCAATGGCCAGACAGGCAAACAATTGCATTAAGCCATTAGAAATAGACGATCGGGCTCGATAAATGGTTAAATATAGCAGTAGCCTATCGATTTTCATAGATGAGAGTAACATCTGCGTCACTTTACGGCCCGCCCACTTTTGGGGGAAACAACGGCTGTCATTTGAATGGCGATCGAGCCTGAAGCCACAGAGATCTTCTGTTACTTTCCTTTCTTCTTAGAGGAAGTACAGAAACACGTAACTCTGGATTTGTTTTAATGTTTGAGGTGCAATAAACGACACAGCAGCTTTTTGGCATGATAAAACTATTATGTTCCGCCTCACTCATGAGAGTAACAGCTGGAGAAATTACAGCCTCGCCTACTGATTTTAATTTAACCATATATCAAGACCGATTGTCAATTACCAATGATCGAATGTAATTGTTTGCCTGACTGGCCATCGTAATCGAGCTCTTTGAAGATCCAAAAATCCACGGTTTTCCCAAAAAATTGATCGGATGGGCAAAAACTTCAGAATTTGTATTGACCGTCATTCAAATGACAGCGTTGTTTTCCCCCAAAAGTGGACGGGGCCGTAATTTTTGCCCGGAAGTGACTCTCATCTATGCAAGCGAGCAAACCAAAAACAAGAACAAACAAACAAGTGAAATGAAGAATAAAATGGAAATTGTACAATATAATATTGTGGTGGTTCATCTTATAATTCAGTCTAGAGAATGCCCCCGACAGCATCTAAGACCTGCAAAAATCTACATTTTTTAGGGGGAGGCCCCCCAAACCCTTCGTGCCATTTCGTCCGAACGCATTTTTCAGTGCAATCTCTATTGGGCTCAGGGCCATCTCCCAAAATCCTTAATGTCATGCACTGTGGGGTATTTTTAAATACTTTACTAAACCACATTCAATATTATGTTAGACACAAGTTAGTTATTACTCACATATCAAAGTCTTTTCATCTGCAAGATGGAAGAATAGCTGGGTGCTGCCTGTAGAAACTGATGAGGAGTCACCGGCTGGCATCAGCAGCTTTCCACACAAAGCCATCACATCTTCTCTTCCATAGTCTGCACTGTCCACTGGTACTCTGTAAAAAGAGTGAACATCACGACTGTCATGTTTCAAAATAAAAGACCTTTGAAGTCTCATATATGAGCTATCATCCCTGTTTTTAGATGAGAATAAAACAATACAATAGAGATTTCAAAGGTCTTTTATTTTGAAACTCTACATCAGAATGTCCTGATCTTTTCTGAGTGACTAGGTGGGGTGTCCTGCTATCACCTTGGAGTGACATGAGTCTTTGATACTGGACAGTTTTTGTTTTATTCTCATCTAAAAACAGGGATGATAGCTCATATATGAGACTCCAAAGGTCTTTTATTTTGAAACTGTACATCAGAATGTCCTGATTTTTTCTGAGTGACTAGATGGGGTGTCCTGCTTTCACCCTGGAGTGAAATGAGTGTCTGATACTGGACAGTTTTTGTTTTATTCTCATCTAAATACAGAGGGATGATAGCTCATATATGAGGCAGTGTTTCCAGGACTCTACCGTAATGCATAGGATATTCGCGCACCGCAATATCACGTGCGGGCTGGCTTGACTAGGTTTTCCCGGGTGGAGGCTGGCTTGACCGCGGTAATTTTCCCGTGTTGGAGACGAGAGGGTGGGGCGGCAGCACTGCAATAAACTGTAAACTAACGTTAGCTGCCACCTGTTAAACCCGGTTTCCCGGGCGCAAGATCTTGCAAGAAACAGCATCTCAGGGCTTCTTAACATGTAACAACCTATTAATGATGCATACCCACTCAACGGGAAGAAACTCAGCTAACTAGAAGAAGAAACTTAACCTTAAATAAAAAATAAAACATTCACAAACTAAGGATATTTTAAATAAATGTTTATCTCCAGTACAGACGCAGGACTCACCAGATCTCAAATCTTCTGTTCTTTGTTGACGTCCCGATGCTCATATTTAATGTGTAGATGTAAAACGATCCCGATATTAATCCATAAACTCCTGCAGCAGAAATACAGGAGACCCGCTCAAACGATGTTTCAAATGTGAACGACAGGCGCGGACAGTTCTCATTGGCAGGTTTCTTCGATGACGTTTATAATAACCAATCAGGAGTGTTGTGGACTCACTCCAATCCCGCCTGACTTGTCGGTCGTTTTGGCTGAATTCTATTTCAAGTGCCGTAGCTCTGGCTGTCTTCCAGAATCCGAAAACCATGCATTATACTGCATGTAAGACTATAACTAACAACTACTGTATATTGACCAATGAAAAAAAAACGCAGCAACACAACACATAAATAAAACAAGGATAACTGTGACTTATTGTTGAGTAAATAACAGTGTGTGTTTTAAACCTTGGTCCTCCCTGCAGAGATTTCTGCACTTTCTATGATTTTTATTTTTTTAAATGATATTGTCAACTGTAGATGTTTACAATATAGTAAGTTAGGAATTTCATGAAAACATATTTATTTACTTTTGTTTCAACATTGGATATTTTGTGTTGGTGGTGGATTCAATATTGAGAAAATGATTTATGTAAAGATGTTTTACTTACATTTTACGTTTTTTTTATTTGACACTTTTTTTACAGTTTTATGTGTACCTTAAAATTACAAAGAAATATCTTAAAGTCTTATAATAGTAATACACTTTTATATTACGAGTTACATATTTAATTGCAGATAATAATTTTTATTTTACATACATCTGCATGTATTTTCTGAAAGTGCAAAAATACTGTAAATATGATATAGTAAATGTACTTTAAACAATGAAATAAATGTTATTTGTTGTTATTGTCAAAATACTTAAAATAATGTTTTGGGTTGTTAATTTATAGTTCATATCTGTAATTTTACAGGATTTTGCAAGTTATTTAAAAAAACATGATAATTAATATAAAAAATGTATTATTTCCTGTAAAATTAGGATCTTTTTTTACAGTGTATAGAATGTCTCAGTTCAAATCTTCCAGAAGGTTAGAATAGTCTATTCTGCACATGTGCAATGCTGCACAATTCAAATTTTACAGTAATGGGTTGTGCTATTACAGATGATTTTGAGTACAGCTTTACTGTGAAATAATAGTTAAATAATGTCAAATCCAATTTTACAGTAGTTTTATAGATATTTTGTTGTGATATTACAGGGGCTTTTGATTACAATATTTCTCTGATACTCTTAAATGCTGTGAAATTCCTGAAGTTTTTACAATGTTCTTGTGATATTACAAAATGTGATGTGATATTACAGAGGATTTTGATTGCAGTATTTTATTGTGAAATAATAGTTAAATGCTGTGAAATCCAAGGATACAGTCCTTTTTACATGTATTTGTTGGGATATTACAGGGGGCCTTGATTACAATATGTCACTGTAAAATAATACTGTAAAATGTTGTGAAATGCTGGTATTGCCAGGCTTGTCCTTTAAACTTATCAAGAATTAGCTTCTCTAAGACCCTCCAAAATGTTTTGTAACATGTGCAAAAGAGGTAGCCTATAACTTTGCAATCTGTCCTCCCTTTCCTCTGTGATCACCTCTACTCCCGGGGCTGGCAGTGTCTGAGGAGCCTGCCCACAGTGTAGGAAGATTTAATGGCTCATGTGCCACGGCATCCAGCCTTCACTGGCTCCGGCTGCCTCCGCCCGGCCCGGCTGAGTACCGGGGGAGGAGGGCAGGAGGAAAACAGGAGAGGAGAGTAACATCTCTGCCAAGTCTCCTCTCACCACAAGTGTGTTGTGAATTATCTTTCCCCCCCTTCTTTTTTTTCTTTCTCCCTTTCTCCTCCTAAGCCTTGAGTTATCCCTTGCTACTCACCCTCTTCCTATTAAACACATATAGATCTTCATCTGTCCACAGCACTTTCATGAGGTCCGCTGTGAATCCAGCTCTATGGCACATTCATCTCACTTGTTTGGATAGCTAATTCTTTTTGATGAAAATTGCCTTTTCTCTCTCTTTCTGTTTCTTTTTTGCTCTCTCTCTCTCTCCCTTGCTGCCGGTAACTGTGTGGTTAATGGTTGTGGTAAAAAGAAGCAAAAACAGCCGTAATTGATAATGAGAATCAGACTCTGCATGTGAGGATCTCAGTTGAGCTCCTTCTCTCGAACGGCCAGACGGGCAGCTCTGCCAAGCAGGACCCTTCCCAGAAGGATGTCAAGGGTGGAAAACTGATCCACAGAGTGTTAGAGTATAATTTCCTAATAGAATAATGTGTAACTAGCACATTATTTTGGACTGTTTGGTTGAAATTATGCAAAACATTGTCAGCACTCAAGCGTAAGCATGCCTTCAGCTTGTTAGCTGATTTAAAGGAGGGTTTCAAATGTGTTGATGTCTTCTTTTGGTGTTGTTAACATGCATGGTGAGAGGAAGTAGTAATTATATCGCGGGAAACCATCGAGTTTGAGGTTGTGAGGAACCCCGCAATCGCACACGTCTTCCTCTGTTTTTGTCCCACTGTGCGCAATCATACTGAACACAAATATTTTTATCAAAGCCTTGCCACAGAGGAGAGGAATTATTTTTAGATTGCCCTGATAAATGAGGGGTTTCATATATCTGGATGTGGTCGAGAGAAAATGCAGGAGAAAAAAATCTGGCGGAGCCACAAAAGCTTTTAAAACAACATGTGAAAAATGTGCAGTTCTTTAACAGTTAGCTTGTCATTTTTATTTGCCTCTTCAGATGGTGGCAGCGGTCGTCTTTCAGGCTGTGCCAGCTGGGATTGGCTGCTGGCAGAAAGGAGCAGGCCTGGCCCCGGGTAGCACTCTTATTATCATCACCACACACTGTAATTCACATGTCAATCACAGCTCAGAGCAGCGCAGGGCCGAGGGTAGGGGGGCTGGTTAGAAGGGGCCACTGACTGGGGTGATGGACCCGGTGGGGCGGGGGCTGCGCACTGAATACTTCCAGCAGGCCCTAATCGGACCTTTCATTCCCTCATCTCTGCAGAATGGGCCTGTGTATATGCGTATGATTGGTTATACAGGGCTGGCCTGAGCTGAAGCTGGAGGCTGTGCTGGACTGGCTGCTGTAAGAATAGGAGCGACCTCTGAGGAAGGTTAAACTGTCAGAGTTTGGCCCGAGCTAGACTCTAGCTGGGGTAGACAGGCTGGACTGAGGAAAGAATAAGAAAAGGGGAAATACTGTTAATCTATCAAGAATTCCATATTATAAAGCCAACAGTCACAAAGACGAGAATGTAGCTGTAGAAAAGTTGGTCCTAATGTTGTCCTTGGACTGAGAGTTATAAGACAAAGACTTCCCTTAGTACACTGCATGTGGTACACTTTGAACACTTGCTCAGTTTGTGGATTTCGTCCTCGTAGCATCGTCTGAAATCACACACTGCTGATGTGCACCCACCGGAAGTTGGCTAACAATCGGTGTTGTTAGCTGGCTAGCTAGCTAGTTAGCAACGCTCCTTAGCTGTAGCAAGTCAATAGGCTACAGAACGCTTAATTTATCAAATAAAATGTACAGATGGCTTCTCTTCGACACAAGAATAGTGGTACATTTATTAAATAATAATTAAAAAATACATATGTTTAATTTGTATTTGTTTAGTTCCAGAGGGGAATTGCAGATGGACACGTAACGTTGACAAAATGCTGATCGCTGGAGAGAGAATTGGTCAGCGCTCCACACTCAACCTTTTGAAAGTTTGGAATGAACCATCCTGGTACCCGCTACACTTAATTTTGCCATTCTTTACATTAAGACGCACTTTTGCTGTTAAAATGTTAGCTTGTTTTTGCATGATGTGACCTGTTCGATGAGAGGGATAAGTTAGGTCGTTTGGAATATGGTCTATACATCTGACCCGTCACTTGATAAAATACTGCTTCATCATCAGGTAAACTGGGAGGATTTTTAATTTATAAAAATAAGACAACATGTATTTAGAATTACGAAAACTTGCCAATAACTTCTTAAAGGATCATGTTAGCATTGAACAAACTCATAAAACTATAGGTAGCCTAACTAGGATTACTTTATATAACATTTCACTAAAAATGAAATTGTAGTGGCTTTTAACTTATAATCGTCAGATATTTTCCACATATTTTAAACTGATTGAACAATGCCAAGCCTAAAACACAATATGCCGATATTAACAAATGATTGACAGTTAAAGTGGACCTATCATGCTATATTTGAATAATATAGTGTAGGACCATACGTATATAAGGCATATTTATACTTTTTATTTTTCAAAATACCAAACAGATCATGCATTTTAGCCATTCCTCATTTCGTTCAATTTAACACTGTCTTTGCATGTGCTGATTCTGTGAGAACAGCACCATCTACAGGCCTGGCATATGTACTACAGCGTCTCCAGCGCTTTTGAACGGCAATGTCCGTGGCTGTCTCCTCCTGATTGGTGGAGTTGGCCCAATAGCCATAGCGCCACTTCTGTGACATCATAGAAGTGTTCAAATCTGGATCAGTCTGTATCAGATCCGTTGCAGCCCCTTTTTAAGAGATTTGGGTATGGAGGAAAATAGAGAGGGTTGTGTTTTCTGACACTTGGTGAGTTCCCTGGAACACCGGGGACACATATTCATGTATAAAAAACGTACAAAAGTGCATTTTGCATGATAGGTCACCTTTAAGTTTGATTCATCGTTTTCCCCCTGTATTGTGTATAAATTAGATATGCTACAGATGTTTCAGATTCACACATTACAAGTTTTTAGCCAACATGTTCCTTAAGTATAAATAGTGCAACACAGTTTAAGTTTGACATTTAATTGAATTCAAGTGTGTTTCATTTATTTAGCAAATTCAAAAATAAACAGCTTTTGCCCCAAGGTGCTTCACAATGACATAAACAAACATATATGTCCATATATTGAGTCACTAATTAGAAACTAGCTAGTAACAGGAAGGATTTTAAACATAAACGTCACGGTTTCTCATGTAGCTGGTGGAACTCACATCTCTTTCTTTCCTCTTGGAGCCATCACCAGTGATGCTTTGTGACACAACACCTGTACACATACAAATCCACAAAAAGGGCTTTTGACATTGATATCTGTAGAAACTAATTAATCCTGCTTCTGCAGAGCTGAAGTCAATCTTCACAAGACAAATCAGAGACATTCAACAACTCTTTAGTCATATCCAGATTGTCCTCACATGTATAGAAAAGCCTTTTCACATTTCTGACTTTGTTCCCACCCCAAGACACTTTCTGCAGCCCTGTAGCGACACTATAATTTAAACGCTGCCGAAATGGGAACTCAAAAGACAACATGCTATTTCAATCAAAAGCCTCGTTCTAGCCCCATCATCCTGCCTGCCAAAGCGTGGTGTAACTCACACACACACAAACACACACACACACACACACACACACACACACACACACACACACACACACACACACACACACACACACACACACACACACACACACACACACATACACACACACACACACACACGCACACACACACACACACACACACACACACACACACATACACACACAAACACACACACACACACACACACACACACACACACAGAACTTGCCTGCCAACTTGTGGTTTGCATTCACGATGCCTTAATGCCTTGTGGTTACTGTTCTATCAGGGCCATGAGAAATGATTTATTAGTGGCTCCCGCCTGTATTTATAGATAATGAGCCTGCGTCAGTGTTAATAAAGAGATCCATTCTCAGCCTGGAAACACAGTACCTCTTTAAGGGATTACTGTCTCTGCTAAACAATAGCTCGTCCTCCAAAGATAGCCCTGTAGCGTGCCTAAGCAGTGTGTAAAAGTGTATTCATGTATGTGGTGGGATGTGGGGGTTAAAATAGTGACAGGCTTCAGCAGAAGACAATCAATCTGTCTTAACACAGACTCATTCATTACAGATACACATTGATCTTCACTTCTTACGTTCCCATTATTGTGGTACTTTTACAGTCGTTCCTTCTCTTTCGGCTCTCCACTGATCCTTTTTCAAAGGAGCTGGTGTTGGCAATATCAAATCCTCATTTGCTGGCTCAGATGTTGGAGAAGCAGCATGAATAAGTATTTCCCTTGTAGGGCATTTTTTGCACTTTTATCTGTCTATGTGTCAGTCATTTGGTTGTGTGTGTATGTGTGTGTGTGTGTGTGTGTGTGTGTGTGTGTGTGTGTGTGTGTGTGTGTGTGTGTGTGTGTGTGTGTGTGTGTGTGTGTGTGTGTGTGTGTGTGTGTGTTTGTGTGTGTCTGTGTGTGTGTAAGTGTGTGTGTGTGTGTGTGTGTGTGTGTGTGTGTGTGTGTGTGTGTGTGTGTGTGTGTGTGTGTGTGTCTGTGTGTGTGTGTGTGTGTGTGTGTGTGTGTGTGTGTGTGTGTGTGTGTGTGTGTGTGTGTCTGATTAGGATGAAAGGGAGACGTTGAGACATATGAGCAGTCTGGCAGTGAAGTGTGTTTGTGTGACATCATTCTGTCTCCCTCTGGATCCAATCAGCCCATCCTCCGCTGTTAATGACACCTGATGGATTAATGACTGATAAAGAGTGTGTGTCCATGTGTGTGTGTGTGTTTTGTAGGGGCCCACAGAAAGCCCGCAATCAGACAGCTCTCAAATTAGCGCTCCATAACTACATCCTGAGCAGGGCTTAAACTTCTGAGGCGCAGGAAAGTCCTTCCAGACAAACACACACACACACACACACACACACACACACACACACACACACACACACACACACACACACACACACACACACACACACACACACACACACACACACACACACACACACACACACACACACACCACACACACACACACACACACACACACACACACACACACACACACACACACACACACACACACACACACACACACGCTATCATTTTCCTCCACATTATATCACTTCACATTTGTCTTCTTTCTAGCATGGTGAACTTTGACATAGCGAGAAACCGGGGTGGTGTTGGGGATGTCATCAATTTGAGCAGCTTCCTCTTATATCCTCTAGTCTATAACCTCCCCCACCGTCAGGCAGCACACACATCCTGACACACTCAGCATATGAACAAACTATGATGCTTTTAGGTATCATATTTAATAATCCAACCATCAACATAAATGAAAAGGAGTTGCATGTTACTTTCTTACGACTTTTATTTCGAACCACCTCAAGTTTGTTTATTCCATCATCTGGATTATGGTGTGGATAATTTATAAGGCTCTTGTGGTTTTATGTGTGGTTATATATAAGTATAAATTATAAGTATAACATTTTGGTTTGCGAAGACTTCCCCTTGGCGGGTGGAGGATATATAACTATTAGAGTAATTCAAACTGTTTTTCAATGGCTTTAATATGTGCAGCCTTAATTTATGACTTACTAACCAAGATGAGTTATTGTCAAATGTAGGTAGAAAGAATGGTAATTGGCCAATCGAATACAATCCAGAATAGAGTTAAAGTGAGAAGAAAGAATATGTGTTTTGCATTAACTGATGTTCATTCACTGTCTTCCATCTTTATTTTTTAATACAATAAAAAGAGTGTTGACTCATAGTTTTGAGGTCGCTTTGAACCGTTGTAATGAAAGTTTATGGGTCTATGGCACCTCAGTTGAAGTAAAGGGGAGTGTTTATATAGTGCAATTCCTGTATTGTCCCAGCCTGAGATGTAAAAAAACAGCATTTTGTCAACCTTGTCCTTAAATTCTGCAAGGTTACAGAAAATGTATTTTAGAGTCCAGCTGGGACTGCAGCATCATGGAGATCAGCCTTAAGATTTGTTTCAGTGCCCACTGTGGTGTGAGGACAGTTTCCTGCTGAGTTCAATAAAGAAGCTGGAATAAAAAGCCTTGGAAAAACGACCTCTGTTTTGTAATTGTTGGGGGGAAAAAATGATCAGTGTATCATCCTTCTGTGTGTGTGTGTGTGTGTGTGTGTGTGTGTGTGTGTGTGTGTGTGTGTGTGTGTGTGTGTGTGTGTGTGTGTGTGTGTGTGTGTGTGTGTGTGTGTGTGTTTTCTGCTCCTCCTGTGAACCTGACAGAGATGACTGAATCTGGAAGTGATTCAACCAGTCTATGATGCTATTGGCCACGATTCAGAAAAGGGTGTGTGTGTGTGTGTGTGTGTGTGTGTGTGTGTGTGTGTGTGTGTGTGTGTGTGTGTGTGTGTGTGTGTGTGTGTGTGTGTGTGTGTGTGTGTGTGTGTGTGTGTGTGAGTGAGTGTGTGAGTATAGAGAGAGAGAAAGAGAGAGAGAGAGAGAGAAAGAGAGAGAGTGTGTGTGTGCTCTCTATCAACACAAAGTCAACATGGCCGAACATGTAACTCTCTGGAGCAGTCTCATGATGATGAGGTAATTGCCCCAGAGTTTAACCTTCAGTAACATAACAGACATGCGTCCATTTCCATCCTTCCATTCTTCTCTGTACGCTTTCATCGCTTTTCATCTTTTGCAATTCTTCCACTTTCCCCTTTCTACCTGTGCCAGTTGCTTACCTTGAGTTGTCCTTCATTACATACATCTGTGACCCACCATTTTTCTTTCTTTTAGTCATACCTTTTGTCCTCTCCTTCACTCCTGTGCTTTCATAATCCTTTCCTACCAATGTCTTATTTTTCTTTTGGCATTTCACATGCCCTCTTTAAACTTCAAACAGACAGAAAGACAGGGTAACATTAGGTCACAAGTTAGGTTAAAAACAGCCATTCCTCTTGAATAAAGTCATAGAAAACGTAATAACTCTCCATGGTAGATCATCTATTTTGTCATCATCAATGACTGGCTCAACAACAATAGTAAATACTGTTCAAATCTATTGTGTTTGTAAAAAGAAGTGGAATAGAGTTTAGGTAGGCTATATTGTTGTTAACCTGCCTTTAATAAGTTCTAAATTATCCTTGCGATATAACAATAGTTTTTGTATAAGTGGAGATTCACATAACTCTATATTAAAAAAGGTTGCACTGATTAACAGCGGTATGTACTGTAACAGCTAACTGTAACCCACTGAAAAAGCTAATGTTAGCTTGCTGATCATTGACCCTTATAGAGTAAGGAGTAAAAAGAGACAAGCTAATATGAAATATTGTCAATATATCTTAACCAACTCTTGATCATATTAAGTGAAATAATAACGTAAGATGCAAATATTTTACAACATACTCAAAATTGCTTAAAGTTTGCCAGTAGGCCCATAACACTAGCTAAACCAATGTCTTTAGGTGTTTAATATATTTCTTAAGTGTCATTTTTTGTGGACAGTTCAAATGTATCATAGCATATCATTATATTGGCCTACTAATGCCTAATGAAGTTGGGTATAGCTAAGAATACATTTCATTGGTGTTAGTGATGCAATGCACACTTGCTAGCTAAAAGGGAGCTAAAAACTAGCTTGCTAGTAGTGAGGAGAAGCTGCCTATGAATGGAACTTGTGAGCTTATGGTTACTAGATGTAAACTTGTGAAAGCAATATGCTTGTTGCTCGAGTGGTAAGATTTTGAGAACAAACTTTTCAGAAAATGTCAACTTCTGATATTGTAAATACCAGAAAAGTCTCATATGGGTTGTTCTCGTGAATGTATCCAACTCTATTAGAAAGCAGCATTAGTGCTTTACACACAGACTCATGAATAGCCGTTACAACCCAATCCTGATCTTTATTGTGACATTGCCCGACCAGAGCTCCTTCAGCATGAAATTATTACATTTCCCTGAGGTGAGCCGAGCAGAGGAGATGAAGACAGGCAGACAGCCTCTCAGTGCTATGGGAGAGCGAAGGTAGCTTTAGAAACTGATACTCACAGGAAATACTCATTTGTCACCCTTGTCTCTAAGCCATATGTGATTGCCAAAAGTGTGTGTGTAGCGGGGCAAGGATCATGGGAGTGTGATGCACGCTGATTTTTTGGAGGGTGGAATCTGAAAGGTGCTTTGAAGCAGCACCACTGCTCTCCGCCACATGTACACTATACCCATGAGATGTGCTCCTCATGGCTCCCTCCTAACTTTCTCCAAATCTCTCTCTCTCTTTCTTTCTCTATCTCTCCCCTCTCTGACCACTAAATGTTCTCCCACTCAAGACACATGGTGATTATGGTGGGTCCACATGAAGACCTGTCAGTGACGTTATGAAGTACTGAGCAGTGTCTAACTTTTTGGTTCCACGCAGCTCTGTGGCCAGCTGTTACCATAGCAGTTTCTGGAGCTATGTGTGTGTGTGTGTGTGTGTGTGTGTGTGTGTGTGTGTGTGTGTGTGTGTGTGTGTGTGTGTGTGTGTGTGTGTGTGTGTGTGTGTGTGTGTGTGTGTGTGTGTGTGTGTGTGTGTGTGTGTGTGTGTGTGTGTGCCTGTACCATATAGTTGGGAGCAGTGAAAGGGACAGAGTCATTTGTCACTTGCGGCTATACATGTCTGGTTTTGAAATTGATGACAAATCTAGGAGGTGTGTCTCTGTGTGTGTGTTCATATTTGTTGGCTTGAGCGCGGGTGATGTCATGCATAAGAGCTTCTTTTTCTCACACTTCATGAAGCCTGCAGGCTTCCCCAATTTGCTGACAATGCAGGCAAGAAGGAGTGTGTGTTTGTGTCTGCATATGCATGTGTGTATTTGTATTGCTTTCTTTGGACGTTCTCTGCAGACCAAAGGGAAACATTCAAACTCCATCTTGCACGCCTGCCATCCAACATTATCACGCCCGCTGCCTCTGTGTGCATGTGCACAAAAACACGGGTGTCCATTTGTGTATGTTTTGCTCTTTTCAGTCTGAGAGGCACAGAAATTCTAGCTAGCAGGCCTGCTATAGAGTTTGAGACGTAAACTGGACGGACGGCTAGTTTAATCTGCCGTTAATCAGCTCCCCGGAAAACTCACTCAAGCATCAGACACTGCAGATTGCTCTGCCTCTCCCTGTAACTTTGTGCTTTTCCCAGTCATCACTCTACTTTCCCCCAGAATCACTCCATGACACCCCCCACCTGCCTCCACGCTTTACCCCTAAGTGCGGTTGCCTCCTGGCTCTCTCCTCTTCCTCTTTTTGTGTGTGATGCTGAGAAGCTCTCAGGATTAAATCTAAGTCCTTTGTTTATCATCTCAGCTATTACTGTTAATGCTGCCTCTCCCTCTCTCTTGCTGTGCACGCGCGTGTGTGTGTGTGTGTGTGTGCGCATGCGTGCATGTGTGTCCACGCATGCATGTGTGGGCAAGCTCTCAGATCAAACACAGCGTAAGATGAGCCCATAAACAAGCCTTCAGGACCACTTAGGGTTTTCAGGGAGAGTCAGTTTCTGTGCACGGAGGGGGAGTTAGGTACAGAAATCAGCTGCTCTGTTTATGTACCTTTCAGTGGTGATTACCGGTCCAATCTGTCTGTTAAACAGAGGAAATATCATAGCCTTGCAGTGTGCGTGTGTGCTTATGTGTGTGTTTGTGAGATGCACGGGGTACAGTTGCAGTGCAGAGAGGGCTGGAGAGATGCCACCGAGTTGCGTGGAATTAGAGAGCTGGTGCAGCAGTAGGCCTAAGTGTTTATTTACTCGTACATACAACTTAAACCAAGTCAGGAGAGTGTAAGCAGAGGAAGCAGGGGACCACCACAGACCAGAGGATTGAGGATATGTGTCAGACATACAGTACAGCCTTGGAACAGGCCTGTGTTTCCACACAGCGCAGTGAAGGCGGCGTACTGTGTGTCATTGATGGGGCAATCGCACTGGCAGGTAGTGCCCGGCCTGTAGGAGGGAATATATTTACAGAGTCAGTTTACAGAGTGGAATATTCACAGAGATGAATGGTCTACTATATAAACTCAAAATATAATTTTCATTACTGTGCATTATAATTTAGTGTTTGTGTCATGTGCTGTACATAATAAAGTAAAGAGAGACAGGCTTAACCAAAAGTGTAAATAGTTCATGTCTTGTGGTATTAGGTTTGGTCAAATCTGTATAGGAAACAGATTTTTCCTGATTGGGAGCATTAGTATGAGGGTCATTCAAGAATTGGAGGACGTTTCATGTCCCCCATATAAAAAATCTAATAATCCATGCCCAAAATGCTAAAACATACACTTGTTGTGTTAAACATACTTGTCTTGAGACAAAATGTGTATAAAATTGTAGAAAAAGTGGTTTCAAAATATTATTTAAATTATCAAATAGCTCTCGAACATCCCCTAAAATGGCATTTTTCTCTTGTCCCCGCTTCTTGGTGACCAACTTGCATGTCAAATATAACATTTAAAATAGGGATTTTATTTACTTTTTTTGGTATTATTCTATTGATATATGTCTCTTGTAATGGTAAAATCTATTTGTTAAATCATAAACATATTTTAAATAACAGTAATTTTGCACAGAAGGTGTTTCCCTCAACATGCGTTCAACCCTGTTACCCAAACCTTTTTAGATTGGCACAGGAAGTGAAAAAACTGTAAATCAGATGACACAGTGGAAGTGACATCAGCAAGCCATGTGCTAGTGCCATGGGTAGACCTAAACTAAGTCCTCTCTTTTATTTTTCATATTTTTACAATCTTTTCAGTCGTAAAAGAGTGTGGCACTCTGACCCACTCAACCCTGTTACTGATATTACCAGAATAAAGCATATTAATTTCAAAGTTATCTTTCTTGCATTAGATAATGCAAGTTTGTCATTGCCTTGGAAAGTAGCATTACATGCTACATCTAGCAATAATTCCTGAGGTTGAAGGCTCAAATTAGCATTGATTTTCAACCCTGTTACTTTCAACCCTGTTACTATAATTAGAGTAACAGGGGTAATTCTTCATTGGAAAATATACATTTGATGCCAAGCTGGGCAAAACACTTTTTTTGATGGTTTATTATCTGTTTTTCCTAAATACATAAAAAAACATTATAAAATAAAAGGTTCATTTTTCAAAAATGTTGGTCTCTAAATTGTCCTCCAATTCTGGAATGACCCATGACACAAAAATAAGGGTTGCTTCCATGGCGGCAAAGCTACACAAAGGAACTCTCAAGAGAGGATGCTGGAGGCAATAAATGAAGCCATAAATGGTTTCAGTGGTCACTGTCAAATCAGCAATAAAGGTCGTCTAAATTAACTCAAGCTGTTTATATATGTTATTTATCTTACATTTTATGCAGTGTTTCTAGCTTCCGCTATGGATGTCCTAATCCCCTCCAACCACCGGAAGCTGTAAATAAAGCCGTGCTTGCAAAGTGCGTCACAGTGCGGAGCTGCCGAGAGTAAACGAGTCTGTCTGCAGTCTGGTCAAACCGACACTCTCCTTTCTCCTATTTATACAAGAAACCCGAGCTGACGGTTCCTCTCCACCAGCAGTATGGTGAAGATAGCTTTTAACTCAGCTCTGGCGCAGAAGGCGCTGGGCAAAGAGGTACCCGCCGCTGAGAAGGTGAGCTAACGGGATTCAGAGCGATGCAGCCCGGTGTCCGTCATTAGCCTGGTAGTAGCAGGCCTGCACAGACCGCCGGCACTCTACTGTAAACGTGGACTCCTTCTATGTGCCTTTTTAATGCATATTCTGTAGCGTTTCGTTAACATTGCAGTGTGTTCGGCTTAATGATTGGCGTGTTATACTGCACCTGATACAGCAGCACAACATGGGACCGCCCATCTTCTGAACATCAACACAGCTGTTCTGCACAGGCCAAACATTCACGGGATTAGAGATTGCTGATTCAAAGCTGTATGTGTTGAATGTTGATATTAAATGCATGTAATGTTATGGGTTTACAGTGGATTTGCTGACGGCATTGCGTGTGTGTGTGTGTTAGGATCCTGAGCTGGCCTCTGCTCCGGCGGGCATCGAGGGCTCCACAGGTCGCTGCCTGCTCACCCTGCTGGGCATCGCCTTTATCCTCAGTGGCCTCATCGTGGGGGGAGCATGTCTCTATCGATATTTCACCCCAAAGGTAAACATGTGTGTGTTTCGTTCATATTCATTTTACCAAGGGGGGTTAGTATTGGAGTTTTCTAAGTATTGTTGTTCTGAAACTCACACTGGGGCAGTCCACCTGACATGGGTAGGCCTAGAGATGCCACAGGGTCTGTCATGTGATCCATATATTACAGTTTATGTAAGAGACACAGAGAATGTGAAGTTGCACACACTGTTCAAATTAGCTCCTTTGACACTACAGCATTTCTCAAAATGTTTAATCTGCATTTCAATTCGCAATCAATGTTTGCACACATTTTTACATTAAAATCCAGAAGGCAACAGTTTAGTATGTGGGGCAGCTGTGTCAGTTAGAAGGGCCCATTAGGGGGCATTGTTTTGGTGTTTTTATTTTTCATAGACAAGGGCTTTGAGAGTTATTTTGTGTACATTTATTTTTTTAAGAGAAACTAAAAGGCAGCTATCCTCATCCTGCCTATTTAGCAATTTTATCTTTGTAAAACATTTCTATTAAAGTCGCATATTTCTCAGTCGCAAATTGAGAAATGCTAGACCAATTTTAGTAACAAGATTGTTTAAATGTTAAAACTTAACATGAATACATGTTAAATTAAAGATATTTTATGTATGCCTAATTGCAATCAGTTTATAAAACTTTTAAAAATATGTTAATAAAATATATTATAGACTCTTTATTCTGCCGTCATGCCATCTTTTGCCAAACCACTTCTATTAGCCCACAGCGGACTGGAGTAGATCTCAAATAACCTTATGCTCTGAATCCAGATTCAATTTTGAACTGCGTATTATTATTTTAAATGAATCATGAATCCAGGAGTAGACTTAGAATCACAAGATACCAAAAGATTCACTTCCACATCGGCAAGCTCTACCTGCTCTGTCCCTCAGGTTATATTGAAACAATGCACATTTTTAAGTGTGGTTCTACTGAAATTGTTGGCCTCATTCTCAATAGTATTTACTTTGCTTTTATTTCAGTTGGGTAAGAGTTATTGAGGCTGTTTCATTGCTGATTAACACTCTTGCCTTGGCGGGAAACTAAAATGCTGACTGTTGCTCTCTTCCGTCTTCAGAGAAAGTGCAGACTTAATCTTTTAAAGTATTGCTGCGTTGTTTGTTACGAGTTCTTGCATTCAATATCTGTGCCCCTAAGGTTTTCTTAGGCGAATAAAGCAAAGCCTAAAATGGCTCGTTTAACCATTAATACAATGCATTAACACTTCATATGAAATTCAGCCTTGTTTAGGAGCTTTATTCCACTCACACATTACATTAGTTAACCTTATTCTTACCCTAATTATTTTATTTGTTTGTATCTAATCACATTAGTACATGAATGTGCTTGTCAAACTGTCTTAACAGCTACACTGTAGTTGTTGGCAATGAACACCATAAGCCTTATGCTCCTCTGACAGTGCAACACAAAATGTACTTAAGACATTAAAGAAATAAGGAAGTAAAATGTTGTGATTAAAGAAAATAGTGCAAAATAGACCACCACAAAATCACAGTACATGTGTTAACAAGAAAATAGTGCAAGTAAGAATGGTGCAAGTCAAATGCATGAATATAGACTTGGATACAAAAAAATGCAAGATTATATACCGTACAGTAGAATAAATACTGTAGTGATGAATACATATCACACATATGATTATACAAATTGTACTGAGAATAAAACATCAGTCTACAACATTGAAAAAAACCTGCAAAATGTACAATATTGAAAGGGAGAGTACTGGCTGCCCTCTAGTGGTCTTTTAATGCAGCTTTTAGCTTAGTGAGAACCTTTCACCAAATCCTGAAGCTTCTGTGCAGAAACGAGGAAATGGTGCCACCGCAAACCATACTGCTGCAGTATGTTATTTGTTTATTAAGACTAGTGCTGTTTGTTCGCAGAGCCGACAGGTAGTAAGGTCATATCGGCTGCTTCAGTGTTAGACCAGTTGACGCACTTGTGGTCGCAGAGACCCACCTCACCACGTGTTAAACACAACAACGTACTTCAGTGGCACGAGTTGTTGTGATTCCTGTTTAACAATGTCTTAATGATCTGAACGTCACACCTCACTGAAATATTCGCAATGCAGCTGAAGAAAGCAGAGATACAAAATTAAGCCAATTCAGCATTAATATATTATTAATATTTATACACCTTTGTATATATTGTAATATAAAGATCATATGTTGTAGGTGAATGTGCACATATTATATTCCATTCCATTTTATTTAAACTTTTGAAGTTCTTGTGTTTTTATAAATCTTTATACATTTTAATTTGTATCTTTTTACTGCTCATTCTTGCTTTAACTTCTTATGTTAAAAGGGGACCTATCATGCAAAATGCACTTTTGTACGTCAAGATTTGTATTCTTTAATTTTTTTATTTAATTTTTCAAAGAGAGTAACTGTCAAAACCCAATCTTGATAATGTCAAGTATTCTGAGACCACCACAAAATCACAGTACATGTGTTAACAAGGAAGTCATCTGATATTGTGTGTTTGTGTTCTCCAGAGGATGTACCACGGCGCCATGCAGTTCAGTGACGTGTCCTCCGGGGGGGAGAGCCAGCCCTACTACCTGCCGCGGGTGGAGGAGGAGGTGGAGATCTCTGACAGCATGGCCGTCATCAGCGTGCCCCCTCCCCGCTTCAGAGCCGGGGACCCCGCCTACATCCTCCATGACTTCAACAGGGTATCTGAACATCTCCACCATTTTTTTGCTGAACGAAATATTGCCTGTTGTGTTTACATAGGAGTTTATAGCCAATATAATGCCTGAACAAAATAGCAGAAGGTTTTCCTTTCCATTACAAGATTTGGCATCGTTCAGACATGGCACATTTTTTAAAAACAGACCCCAAGAGACCATTTTATTTATTGTTTTGGTTGTGTGGTTACGCTTTATTTATGATTTAGTGATTTAGGGTATTTTAATACATTCCAATTCCAGTGCCTATATTCTTCTTAAGAATTAAAAGTTCATTGCTCTTTAAAAGGGCGTAATTGAATTTTAATGCTATTAAACAAACATTTTATTAGTGGTATTAGATGGTCTTAAAAGGACAATACAATTACTTCTGGGAGAATCTACGTGGCTTTCTCCATCAAAATCAAAACATTGTCTCTGAAACACATTTGAGCTGCATACATTGAAATAGAAGTTTCTTTGCTTTCCAATTCTGAGAAAAAAGGCCTTCAAAGTTTGAAGTTAATTTTTCTAAAAAATATAAGTTAAAGTTTGTATGAGAAGAATGATCGCTGATCCCTGATCTTGTTATCTTGCCTTTATCAACTTTAAGAATGTGATTATCATCTGAATATGGTGGTAAGAGTATTGTATTCTAAAAGCCAAGACTTTGTTTGTTTAAAATCAACCAAAACCCCAAAACGACCATGACACAAGTTTTAAACATAAATCCATGAATGAGCCGTTGCGACATCTGACTGATTTAGTTAGAGCGAGTCACATATCGTCCAACAAAGTCGTAATTGTGACCGGCCTGCAAACAGTACTGTACATACTGTTAATGTACTTTAAACTCTTCCCTGATTTCTTCATATGTGTGTGAGCAGAAGCTGACGGCATACCTGGACCTGACTCTGAGGACGTGCTTTGTGATCCCTCTGAACACCTCGGTGGTGCTCCCCCCTCAGGACCTCATCGACCTGTTCTCCCAGCTGATGGTGAGTCATGATCAGCACGGCACCATCTCAGGTCAAGCCATCTCATCTAACGCAGCCGGCTGTAGAGAAACGTAGCTTCATGATGGAGGAGAAACCACACCGGCACAGCGCTCTCACTCAGGCATAAGCCCTAATATTAAGCACTTAATATTACCTGGTGAAATCCAGGGGGTTTATAGTTATTCCATATATTGTCTGTGCTTTAATCCTCTGCAAATCTGTCATGTGTGTTATTGGTTGAGTAAAAAAGATCCAGCCTACATCATCTTCCACTATCCCCCGACATTCAGTGTTAGCAGCTCTGCATGAGTAATCTCCATCAGAATGTATTACTTTCATAATGAAACTCTTTCACTCTCCTTAAATATGTGATATGTGACCAAGTAAAAGATGAAAAGCTAAGCTTGCCATCCCTAGAGCCATGAGGTTGACATTTTGACTATAGTTAGGTTTTGGTATCATTATTTAATAAAAAATAAAACGACCTGGGTTTTTATATGACAAGTCTCAACAATATATGAACATGAACATCATCAAGTTGATGCAACAGCATTTTAGTTTGTGCGGGAGTTGAGCAATATCAGAAGTTTGAGAGCTGTGGGACTGTATGTGGGCACAAAAAGTGTAGCTAGTCAAAAGAAAGTCATAGTCACTGAGTTCTCCACCAGGACATGTTGTACAGCGTGGGTGGTGGTGCCATCAGCGAATATCATTATCAAATGTGGAAGTGTTTCAACAAATACAGAAGTTTGGTGATGAATCATTAATCAGACAAAGGCTGTCCCTCACACTTGGCTTGTTCACTGTGCTGCTTTTCTTTGATGAAAACTAATAAAAGTGATTTTGAAGATGTGTCCTAAACCCTTCTTTTTGTCCCAGTCCGGCTCTTACCGCAGCTACTTGGTGCACGAGGACTTGGTGGTGACGGAGCGCATCGATGACATTAAGCCTCTGGGCTTCTACATCCGCCGGCTGTGTGAGGGGAAGGACACGTACAGAATGCAGCGCCGCTCCAGCCTGCCAGGTCTGGATGGACTGCACATCTAAAACTGATATTTTGTCTCGTTTGATAAGCTTCAATAATATTAAAAGTACCATAAGGTGTTTCCTTTAAGTTGAAATAATCCTAAACTAGTTGATATACTTGTGAAATTGTGGAAATAAATTTTATTCAACAAAATGCTGTTAAAATTAAGCTTTCGCTTTGTTTGGGGAACAAGGCTACAATTCTGATACTGCTGCTTGTGCCCAGAAGGGACATTTTAGAAGCAGTTTTAAACATATTTGTCTTTGAACGTCATAGAGGACTTTTGTCTTGGCAGTTGTCAACTTGCTTTTAATAGCTGACATCTATATCAATCCAAATAACACAACCACACTTCATCTTATTCAAGTTGAGCTAAGAGACGTTTTGTTTTCAGTTCCACTTTGCTAAGTATCGTTTCCTCCACGTTAAACCACATAAAGCTGAATTTAACTCAACTATTTTTAGTACCTGTCCATACTGAGGACCACTTTATAAGGGCTGTAAATAAGTGTTAAGATTTTCAGCTATTGATTTTACTTAGTGTCCGTTTTGCCATTTTAATAATTAGTCGTAATGTTTTTGTCTTGTCAGGTGGAGGCATCCAGAAGCGTTCCGCAGACGAATGCTTCACCATCCACCACTTTGAGAACAAATTTGTGACGGAGACCAGGATCTGCAAGGCTTGATGGGAAAACACAAAGCAAGCGAGCAAAAGAGATATAGAGATATAGAGAGAGAGTGGGAGGAAGTAGGCGACGGAGGGAACAGCTTTCAGCAGAAAGTTACTTTTGTAAAATACTCAGTTTTTTCCTCCCCTTGCTTTATCCCCTGTGATAAGTGAATCTAATTTACAGCGTTATACAGCCTGACCCCCCTCCTCTGCTGTTTCCCCCTCTTTCTAAAGTACTCACTAGTTGGTATTGTACTAATAACCAGCGTTACTCTGCTCTTTAAAGATATACTAAGTTTAATTTGTTATGTTAGTTTCTGTTGCTGTAACTTCCTTTTTAATTATCTAGTCGTCGTTAATGTGTTGCAACATCCACTCACCTCCGGATGAGAGTTGTTAGTCTTACTACTGAATATCCTTGTGATACTGAGAAGTCATTCATAACAGTCCTGTCTGTGTCAGTCTACTGTTCCCGCTTTGAATGGGGTTATTAGAGCAGACAAGATCTACTATATGTTATAGTGTGATATAGCACAAGTCACCCAGGAAATGTATGGTACAGTACAGCTGCAGTACGCATGTAACATGGTCGTCTGTCTGGTCCCAGAGACGCTTGAGCCCCGAGCTCTCAGGCACCTTTGTAGATATTTCCCAGAGTGCCCTGCTGCTCCAAGGGGCCACTGCTGTCCTGTGTTAAGATTTTATGTAATTAACGGTTTCATACCTGACAGGGCAGTCAGTGACTTTGTGTTTGTGTAGAGACTTCATTTGTGACAAAAAAAACTTGAAGGATTGTTGACAAGCTAAAGAAGTGAATGAGCTATATGGAAATTTGACCAAATTGAAGAAGTATTCTTTATGTCCATTTTTTTAATTCTTATTTATGAATCCTATGTAGCTTTACAGGTTGCTACAAGTTTCAGAAAACTCCATATGTTTAAAACTGTCACAGGAACAATATGTTTGTAAAAATTGTCATTGATTTTGAAAGCCCTTAAGCTCGAAGGTATTAAAAAAAATGGCCTTTTGCCAAATTACTTCAAGAGATTTTCAATTGTTTGCAGTCAATGCCTGCACAGAAAGACAATCAGACAGGAAATGTGTGTGTAAAAATGTGTTTTCTGTCTAACAGTGCTAGAAAAATAGATACAAAAATAATGTTGTGTGCAGCTACTGAAATTAATTAACTTTGTTGCTGAATAAAGTTGCATTTCTTTACCTATTGAATATTCTGTATTTTCACTTATTATTCAATTTCCAGGACCACCACCCTTCCACTGCGACCTGTAAGCTTATCCTACGATACAAACAACTGGAACATTTAGCTGGTTTAAGGGTTTGCCTGTATTCTGTATTTCCTGTTGCTTTTTAGAGATGTTGGCACTGATGACATGTTCATCATTCATAACAGGAACGGCTCACTCTTCACCAAGATGGTACACATTTTGAAAGAACAGACATCTTTTATTAAAATAGAAATAGAAAAATAGTTGGCCTTTTTTAAACTGAATCCCTTATTTTTCAATAATGGATTACTCTGCAGAACTCCTGGCCCGGGCCCACCTCGAAATGGAATGCAAATCCACGTAATCACACAATTGTGAATAAATAACATTTACATGCCACTATATAATGTTGCAGAAAGTGTTGTTTGTGTCGCTTATCGATAATAAGTGAAAGATCCTACTGAGCATAATTATGTACAGTTTTAAGTACATCACGTTAATGACAAGCTCCACCAATAAAACTGTAACCAAGAGAGTTAGGTCATGTATTTTCAAGCAGCAAATAACGTGTAAGGTACCAACCTTGCGAAGGTTAGCAAGCTACGTTAATGTCGTTAGCAAACGAAGCACACCAGTCAAATATACCAAACCCTTAATGTATCCATTTAAAGTGGACCTATCATGCTATATTTGAAAAATATATTGTAGGGCCTATACAAAACATGTCTGTGAAGTTTTTTTTTCAAAATACCAAACAGATCAACCATTGCAGCCATGCCTCATACTGCTCAAACCCCTCTTTTGCAGCCCTGTTAGAGAAACGCGGATCCTGGGTCCTTAGCTTGAAAAAAAAAAGAAGAGGAGGCGGAGCTAATGCCTGATCAGAATTCTACTGGAGATAAAGTTAAATTCGGTTGTGATAAAACGCCATCCTGTTTAAACCACGTCAAGGATTATTTCCGAAATAGTATGGAGCTCAAATGCTTTTTCTCTTTTTTTTTTATCACAAGGTGAGTACTTTTTTTATTTCCTGCTTTTTAAACACATGTGCTCTTCAGTACAGGTTAGCTCTGAGTGTTAGCGAGGCTTGCTAATGTAAAAAAGATGAGATTACGTCCAAAACACGTCAGGCGTTGTTTCTGATAGCAACTTTCTGTGATCCGCCGACGTCACAGTGGATGGACACGTCACAGCGGATGGAAATATGTATCCGCTCGTTGTACACCCGTTTTTAAAAGA